>NC_092787.1:29899542-30499542 GCF_047496795.1 Chiloscyllium punctatum | reverse complement strand
CACTGTCACAGAGTGTCCCCATTCGCTGCACTGTCACTGAGTGTCCCCCACTCACTGCACTGTCACAGTCTCCCCACTCCCTGCACTGTCACAGAGTGTCCCCCACTCACTGCACTGTCACAGAGTGTCCCCACACACTGCACTGTCACAGAGTGTCCCCACTCACTGCTGCACTGTCACAGAGTGCCCCCCCACTACCTGCACTGTCACAGAGTGTCCCCATTTCCTGCACTGTCACAGAGTGTCCCCACTCCCTGCACTGTCACAGAGTGTCCCCACTCACTGCTGCACTGTCACAGTGTCCCCACTCCCTGCACTGTCACAGAGTGTCCCCCACTCAATGCTGCACTGTCACAGAGTGTCCCCCACTCAATGCTGCACTGTCACAGAGTGTCCCCACTCCCAGCACCGTCACGGAGTGTCCCACACTCCCTGCACTGTCACAGAGTATCCCCACTCACTGCTGCACTGTTACAGAGTGTCCCCATACACTGCACTGTCACGGAGTGTCCCCCACTCCCTGCACTGTCACAGAGTATCCCCACTCAATGCTGCACTGTCACAGAGTGTCCACCACTCACTGCTGCACTGTCACAGAGTGTCCCCACTCACTGCACTGTCACAGAGTGTCCCCCAATCAATGCTGCACTGACACAGAGTGTCCCCACTCCCAGCACCGTCACAGAGTGTCCCCATTCACTGCACTGTCAGAGTGTGTCCTCACTCACTGCCTTGTCACAGAGTGTCCCCACTCCCTGACTGTCACAGAGTGTCCCCACTCTATGCTGCACTGTCACAGAGTGTCCCACATTCACTGCTGCCCTCTCACAGAGTGTCCCCAATCCTTGCACTGTCACAGAGTGTCCCCACTCACTGCTGCACTGTCATAGTGTCCCCACTCCCTGCCCTGTCACAGAGTGTCCCCACACACTGCACTGTCACAGAGTGTCCCCACACACTGCACTGTCACAGAGTGTCCCCATTTCCTGCACTGTCACAGAGTGTCCCCACTCCCTGCACTATCACAGTGTGTCCCACACTCACTGCTGCACTGTCACAGAGTGTCTCCACTCACTGCCCTGTCACAGAGTTCCCCAACTCCCTGCGCTGTCACAGAGTGTCCACCAATCACTGCTGCACTGTCACAGAGTGTCCCCATTCGCTGCACTGTCACTGAGTGTCCCCCACTCACTGCACTGTCACAGTCTCCCCACTCCCTGCACTGTCACAGAGTGTCCCCCACTCACTGCACTGTTACAGAGTGTCCCCACACACTGCACTGTCACAGAGTGTCCCCACTCACTGCTGCACTGTCACAGAGTGCCCCCCCACTACCTGCACTGTCACAGAGTGTCCCCATTTCCTGCACTGTCACAGAGTGTCCCCACTCCCTGCACTGTCACAGAGTGTCCCCACTCACTGCTGCACTGTCACAGTGTCCCCACTCCCTGCACTGTCACAGAGTGTCCCCCACTCAATGCTGCACTGTCACAGAGTGTCCCCCACTCAATGCTGCACTGTCACAGAGTGTCCCCACTCCCAGCACCGTCACGGAGTGTCCCACACTCCCTGCACTGTCACAGAGTATCCCCACTCACTGCTGCACTGTTACAGAGTGTCCCCATACACTGCACTGTCACGGAGTGTCCCCCACTCCCTGCACTGTCACAGAGAATCCCCACTCAATGCTGCACTGTCACAGAGTGTCCACCACTCACTGCTGCACTGTCACAGAGTGTCCCCACTCACTGCACTGTCACAGAGTGTCCCCCAATCAATGCTGCACTGACACAGAGTGTCCCCACTCCCAGCACCGTCACAGAGTGTCCCCATTCACTGCACTGTCAGAGTGTGTCCTCACTCACTGCCTTGTCACAGAGTGTCCCCACTCCCTGACTGTCACAGAGTGTCCCCACTCTATGCTGCACTGTCACAGAGTGTCCCACATTCACTGCTGCCCTCTCACAGAGTGTCCCCAATCCTTGCACTGTCACAGAGTGTCCCCACTCACTGCTGCACTGTCATAGTGTCCCCACTCCCTGCCCTGTCACAGAGTGTCCCCACTCCTTGCACTGTCACAGAGTGTCCCCACTCACTGCTGCACTGTCACAGAGTGTCCCCACTCACTGCCTTGTCACAGAGTGACCCCACTCACTGCTGCACTGTCACAGAGTGTCCCCACACACTGCACTGTCACAGAGTGTCCACACTCACTGCACTGTCACAGAGTGTCCCCACTCACTGCACTGTCATAGAGTGTCCCCACTCCCTGCACTGTCACAGAGTGTCACCACTCCCTGCACTGTCACAGTGTGTCCCCCACTCACTGCACTATCACAGAGTGTCCCCACTACCTGCACTGTCACAGAGTGTCCCCACTCCCTGCACTGTCACAGTGTGTCCCCCACTGACTGCACTATCACAGAGTGTCCCCACTACCTGCACTGTCACAGAGTGTCCCCCATTCACTGCCCTGTCACAGAGTGTCGCCCACTCACTGCTGCACTGTCACACAGTGTCCCCCACTCACTGCTGCACTGTCACAGTGTCCCCACTCCCTGCACTGTCACAGAGTGTCCCCCACTCCCTGCACTGTCACAGAGTGTCCCCACTCCATGCACTGTCACTGAGTGTCCCCCACTCACTCCACTGTCACAGAGTGACCTCACTCACTGCTGCACTGTCACAGAGTGTCCCCACTCACTGCTGCACTGTCACAGAGTGTCCCCCACTCACTGCCTTGTCACAGAGTGTCCCCCACTCCCTGCACTGTCACAGAGTGACCTCACTCACTGCTGCACTGTCACAGAGTGTCCCCACTCACTGCTGCACTGTCACAGAGTGTCCCCCACTCACTGCCTTGTCACAGAGTGTCCCCCACTCCCTGCACTGTCACAGAGTGTCCCCACTCCATGCACTGTCACTGAGTGTCCCCCACTCACTCCACTGTCACAGAGTGACCTCACTCACTGCTGCACTGTCACAGAGTGTCCCCACTCACTGCTGCACTGTCACAGAGTGTCCCCCACTCACTGCCTTGTCACAGTGTGTCCCCCACTCCCTGCACTGTCACAGTGTCCCACAATCACTGCTGCCCTCTCACAGTGTCCCCCACTCCCTGTACTGTCACAGAGTGTCCCCACTCCCTGCACTGTCACAGAGTGTCCCCCACTCCCTGCACTGTCACAGTGTACCCCCCACTCCCTGCACTGTCACAGATTGTCCCCACTCCCTGCACTGTCACAGAGTGTCCCCACTCACCGCACTGTCACAGAGTGTCCCCACTCACTGCACTGTCACAGAGTATCCCCCACTCACTGCACTGTCACAGAGTGTCCCCACTCACTGCACTGTCACAGAGTGTCCCCACTCACTGCTGCACTTTCACTGAGTGTCCCCAATTCCTGCTCTGTCACAGAGTGACCTCAGTCACTGCTGCACTGTCACATTGTGTCCCACACTCAATGCTGCACTGTCACAGAGTGTTCCCACTCCCTGCACCGTCACAGTGTGTCCCCCACTCCCTGCACTGTCACAGAGTGTCCCCACACACTGCACTGTCACGGAGTGTCCCCCACTCACTGTACCGTCACAGTGTGTCCCCCACTCAATGCTGCACTGTCACAGAGTGTCCCCACACTCTGCACTGTCACAGCGTGTCCCCACTCCCTGCACTGTCACAGAGTGTACCCAGTTCCTGCACTATCACAGAGTGTCCCCACTCCCTGCACCGTCACAGTGTGTCCCCCCTCCCTCTGCTGCACTGTCACAGAGTGTCCCCACTCCCTGCACCGTCACAATGTGTCCCCCCTCCCTCTGCTGCACTGTCACAGAGTGTCCCCATTTCCTGCACTGTCACAGAGTGACCTCAGTCAATGCTGCACTGTCACAGTGTGTCCCACACCCACTGCTGCACTGTCACAGGGTGACCCCTCTCCCTATACTGTCACAGAGTGTCCCCACTCACTGCTGCACTGTCTCAGAGTGTCCCCCACTCCCTGCACTGTCACAGAGTGTCCCCACTCACTGCTGCACTCTCACAGAGTGTCCCCCACTCCCTGCACTGTCACAGAGTGTCCCCACTCACTGCTGCACTGTCACAGAGTGCCCCCCCACTACCTGCACTGTCACAGAGTGTCCCCATTTCCTGCACTGTCACAGAGTGTCCCCACTCCCTGCACTGTCACAGAGTGTCCCCACTCACTGCTGCACTGTCACAGTGTCCCCACTCCCTGCACTGTCACAGAGTGTCCCCACTCCCTGCACCGTCACAGTGTGTCCCCCACTCACTGCACTGTCACAGAGTGTCCCTACTCACTGCTGCACTGGCACAGAGTGTCCCGACTCCCTGCACTGTCACAGAGTGTCCCCCACTCCCTGCACTGTCACAGAGTGTCCCCACTTCCTGCACTGTCACAGTGTTCCCACTCATTGCCCTGTCACAGAGTGTCCCCACTCCCTGCACTGTCACAGAGTGTCCCCACTCCCTGCACTGTCACAGAGTGACCCCACTCCCTGCAATGTCACA
The DNA here is from genome assembly GCF_047496795.1 of Chiloscyllium punctatum. Classification (NCBI taxonomy): domain Eukaryota; kingdom Metazoa; phylum Chordata; class Chondrichthyes; order Orectolobiformes; family Hemiscylliidae; genus Chiloscyllium; species Chiloscyllium punctatum. Next base: position 30,495,014 of record NC_092787.1, on the reverse strand, counting down.
GAGTGACCCCACTCCCTGCACTGTCACAGAGTGTCCCCACTCACTGCTGCACTGTCACTGAGTGTCCCCCACTCCCTGCACTGTCACAGGGTGTCCCCGACACACTGCACTGTCACAGAGTGTCCCCACTCCCTGGACTGTCACTGACAGTCCCCCACTCCCTGCACCGTCACAATTTGTCCCCACTCCCTGCACTGTCACAGAGTGTCCCCCAATCACTGCTGCACTGTCACAGAGGGTCCCCTCTCCCTGCACTGTAACAGATTGTCCCCCACTCACTGCTGCACTGTCACAGAGTGTCCACCACTCCCTGCACTGTCACAGAGTGTCCCCAATTCCTGCACTGTCACAGAGTGACCTCAGTCACTGCTGCACTGTCACATTGTGTCCCACACTCAATGCTGCACTGTCACAGAGTGTCCCCACTCCCTGCACTGTCACAGAGTGTCCCCACTCCCTGCACTGTCACAGAGTATCCCCACTCCCTGCACTGTCACAGAGTGTCCCCACTCACTGCACGGTCACAGAGTGTCCCCACTCACTACTGCACTGTCACAGAGTGTCCCCACTCCCTGCACCGTCACAGTGTGTCCCCACTCACTGCTGCACTGTCACAGAGTGTCCCCACTCCCTGCACCGTCACAGAGTGTCCCCACTCAATGCTGCACTGTCACAGATTGTCCCCACACACTGCACTGTCACAGAGTGTCCCCACTCACTGCTGCACTGTCACAGAGTGTCCCCACTCCCTGCACTGTCACAGAGTGTCCCCTCTCCCTGCACTGTAACAGATTGTCCCCCACTCACTGCTGCACTGTCACAGAGTGTCCACCACTCCCTGCACTGTCACAGAGTGTCCCCAATTCCTGCACTGTCACAGAGTGACCTCAGTCACTGCTGCACTGTCACATTGTGTCCCACACTCAATGCTGCACTGTCACAGAGTGTCCCCACTCCCTGCACTGTCACAGAGTGTCCCCACTCCCTGCACTGTCACAGAGTATCCCCACTCCCTGCACTGTCACAGAGTGTCCCCACTCACTGCACGGTCACAGAGTGTCCCCACTCACTACTGCACTGTCACAGAGTGTCCCCACTCCCTGCACCGTCACAGTGTGTCCCCACTCACTGCTGCACTGTCACAGAGTGTCCCCACTCCCTGCACCGTCACAGAGTGTCCCCACTCAATGCTGCACTGTCACAGATTGTCCCCACACACTGCACTGTCACAGAGTGTCCCCACTCACTGCTGCACTGTCACAGAGTGTCCCCACTCCCTGCACTGTCACAGAGTGTCCCCACTTACAGCTGCACTGTCACAGAGTGTCCCCACTCCCTGCACTGTTACTGAGTGTCCCCACTCCCTGCACTGTCACCGAGAGTCCCCACTCACTGCTGCACTGTCACAGAGTGTCCCACCTCCCTGCTCTGTCACAGAGTGTCACCACTCACTGCTGCACTGTCACAGAGTGTCCCCCAATCACTGCTGCACTGTCACAGAGTTCCCCCACTCCCTGCACTGTCACAGAGTGTCCCCACCCCCTGCACTGTCACAGAGTGTCCCCATTTCCTGCACTGTCACAGAGTGTCCCCAACTCACTGCTGCACTGACACAGAGTGTCCCCCATTCCCTGCACTGTCACAGAGTGTCCACACTCCCTGCCCTGTCACAGAGTGTCCCCACTCCTTGTACTGTCACAGAATGTCCCCACTCCCTGCACCGTCACAGTGTGTCCCCCACTCAATGCTGCACTGTCACAGAGTGTCCCCACTCCCTGCACTGTCACAGATTGTCCCCACTCCCTGCACTGTCACAGATTGTCCCCACTCCCTGCACCGTTAGAGTGTCCCCCCCACTCAATGCTGCACTGTCACAGAGTGCCCCCCACTCCCTGCACTGTCACAGAGTGCCCCCCACTACCTGCACTGTCACAGAGTGTCCCCACTCCCTGCACTGTCACAGAGTCTCCCCACTCCCTGCCCTGTCACAGAGTCTCCCCACTCACTGCTGTACTGTCACAGAGTGTCCCCCACTCCCTGCACTGTCACAGAGTGTCCCCACTCCCTGCACCGTCACAGTGTGTCCCCCACCCAATGCTGCACTGTCACAGAGTGTCCCCACACACTGCACTATCACAGAGTGTCCCCACTCACTGCTGCACTGTCACAGAGTGTCCCCACTCCCTGCACCGTCACAGTGTGTCCCCCACTCAATGCTGCACTGTCACAGAGTGTCCCCCCACTCACTGCACAGTCACCGAGTGTCCCCACTCCCTGCACCGTCACAGTGTGTCCCCCACTCTCTGCTGCACTGTCACTGAGTGTCCCCATTTCCTGCACTGTCACAGAGTGACCTCTGTCAATGCTGCACTGTCACAGTGTGTCCCACACCCACTGCTGCACTGCCACAGGGTGACCCCTCTCCCTGCACTGTCACAGAGTGTCCCCACTCACTGCTGCACTGTCACAGAGTGTCCCCCACTCCCTGCACTGTCACAGAGTGTCCCCCAATCACTGCTGCACTGTCACAGAGTGTCCCCTCTCCCTGCACTGTCACAGAGTGTCCCCACTCCCTGCACCGTCACAGTGTGTCCCCCATTCTCTGCTGCACTGTCACTGAGTGTCCCCATTTCCTGCACTGTCACAAAGTGACCTCACTCACTGCTGCACTGTCACAGTGTGTCCCACACCCACTGCTGCACTGTCACAGGGTGTCCCCTCTCCCTGCACTGTCACAGAGTGTCCCCACTCACTGCACGGTCACAGAGTGTCCCCACTCACTACTGCACTGTCACAGAGTGTCCCCACTCCCTGCACCGTCACAGTGTGTCCCCACTCACTGCTGCACTGTCACAGAGTGTCCCCACTCCCTGCACCGTCACAGAGTGTCCCCACTCAATGCTGCACTGTCACAGATTGTCCCCACACACTGCACTGTCACAGAGTGTCCCCACTCACTGCTGCACTGTCACAGAGTGTCCCCACTCCCTGCACTGTCACAGAGTGTCCCCACTTACAGCTGCACTGTCACAGAGTGTCCCCACTCCCTGCACTGTTACTGAGTGTCCCCACTCCCTGCACTGTCACCGAGAGTCCCCACTCACTGCTGCACTGTCACAGAGTGTCCCACCTCCCTGCTCTGTCACAGAGTGTCACCACTCACTGCTGCACTGTCACAGAGTGTCCCCCAATCACTGCTGCACTGTCACAGAGTTCCCCCACTCCCTGCACTGTCACAGAGTGTCCCCACCCCCTGCACTGTCACAGAGTGTCCCCATTTCCTGCACTGTCACAGAGTGTCCCCAACTCACTGCTGCACTGACACAGAGTGTCCCCCATTCCCTGCACTGTCACAGAGTGTCCACACTCCCTGCCCTGTCACAGAGTGTCCCCACTCCTTGTACTGTCACAGAATGTCCCCACTCCCTGCACCGTCACAGTGTGTCCCCCACTCAATGCTGCACTGTCACAGAGTGTCCCCACTCCCTGCACTGTCACAGATTGTCCCCACTCCCTGCACTGTCACAGATTGTCCCCACTCCCTGCACCGTTAGAGTGTCCCCCCCACTCAATGCTGCACTGTCACAGAGTGCCCCCGACTCCCTGCACTGTCACAGAGTGCCCCCCACTACCTGCACTGTCACAGAGTGTCCCCACTCCCTGCACTGTCACAGAGTCTCCCCACTCCCTGCCCTGTCACAGAGTCTCCCCACTCACTGCTGTACTGTCACAGAGTGTCCCCCACTCCCTGCACTGTCACAGAGTGTCCCCACTCCCTGCACCGTCACAGTGTGTCCCCCACCCAATGCTGCACTGTCACAGAGTGTCCCCACACACTGCACTATCACAGAGTGTCCCCACTCACTGCTGCACTGTCACAGAGTCTCCCCACTCACTGCTGTACTGTCACAGAGTGTCCCCCACTCCCTGCACTGTCACAGAGTGTCCCCACTCCCTGCACCGTCACAGTGTGTCCCCCACCCAATGCTGCACTGTCACAGAGTGTCCCCACACACTGCACTATCACAGAGTGTCCCCACTCACTGCTGCACTGTCACAGAGTCTCCCCACTCACTGCACTGTCACAGAGTGTCCCCACTCACTGCACTGTCACGGAGTGTCCCCACTCACTACTGCACTGTCACAGAGTGTCCCCACTCCCTGCACCGTCACAGTGTGTCCCCCACTCTCTGCTGCACTGTCACTGAGTGTCCCCATTTCCTGCACTGTCACAGAGTGACCTCTGTCAATGCTGCACTGTCACAGTGTGTCCCACACCCACTGCTGCACTGCCACAGGGTGACCCCTCTCCCTGCACTGTCACAGAGTGTCCCCACTCACTGCTGCACTGTCACAGAGTGTCCCCCACTCCCTGCACTGTCACAGAGTGTCCCCACTCCCTGCACCGTCACAGTGTGTCCCCCATTCTCTGCTGCACTGTCACTGAGTGTCCCCATTTCCTGCACTGTCACAAAGTGACCTCACTCACTGCTGCACTGTCACAGTGTGTCCCACACCCACTGCTGCACTGTCACAGGGTGTCCCCTCTCCCTGCCCTGTCACAGAGTCTCCCCACTCACTGCCCTGTCACAGAGTGTCCCCCACTCACTGCACTGTCACAGAGTGTCCCCACTCACTGCACTGTCACGGAGTGTCCCCACTCACTACTGCACTGTCACAGAGTGTCCCCACTCCCTGCACCGTCACAGTGTGTCCCCACTCACTGCTGCACTGTCACAGAGTGTCCCCACTCCCTGCACCGTCACAGAGTGTCCCCACTCAATGCTGCACTGTCACAGATTGTCCCCACACACTGCACTGTCACAGAGTGTCCCCACTCACTGCTGCACTGTCACAGAGTGTCCCCACTCCCTGCACTGTCACAGAGTGTCCCCACTTACTGCTGCACTGTCACAGAGTGTCCCCACTCCCTGCACTGTTACTGAGTGTCCCCACTCCCTGCACTGTCACCGAGTGTCCCCACTCACTGCTGCACTGTCACAGAGTGTCCCACCTCCCTGCTCTGTCACAGAGTGTCACCACTCACTGCTGCACTGTCACAGAGTGTCCCCCAATCACTGCTGCACTGTCACAGAGTTCCCCCACTCCCCGCACTGTCACAGAGTGTCCACACTCCCTGCCCTGTCACAGAGTCTCCCCACTCACTGCCCTGTCACAGAGTGTCCCCCACTCACTGCACTGTCACAGAGTGTCCCCACTCCCTGCACTGTCACAGAGTGTCCCCACTCACTACTGCACTGTCACAGAGTGTCCCCACTCCCTGCACCGTCACAGTGTGTCCCCAGTCACTGCTGCACTGTCACAGAGTGTCCCCACTCCCTGCACCGTCACAGAGTGTCCCCACTCAATGCTGCACTGTCACAGATTGTCCCCACACACTGCACTGTCACAGAGTGTCCCCACTCACTGCTGCACTGTCACAGAGTGTCCGCACTCCCTGCACTGTCACAGAGTGTCCCCACTCCCTGCACTGTCACAGAGTGTCCACACTTACTGCTGCACTGTCACAGAGTGTCCCCACTCCCTGCACTGTTACTGAGTGTCCCCACTCCCTGCACTGTCACCGAGTGTCCCCACTCACTGCTGCACTGTCACAGAGTGTCCCAACTCCCTGCTCTGTCACAGAGTGTCACCACTCACTGCTGCACTGTCACAGAGTGTCCCCCAATCACTGCTGCACTGTCACAGAGTTCCCCCACTCCCTGCACTGTCACAGAGTGTCCCCACCCCTGCACTGTCACAGAGTGTACCCATTTCCTGCACTGTCACAGAGTGTCCCCAACTCACTGCTGCACTGACACAGAGTGTCCCCCATTCCCTGCACTGTCACAGAGTGTCCACACTCCCTGCCCTCTCACAGAGTGTCCCCACTCCTTGTACTGTCACAGAATGTCCCCACTCCCTGCACTGTTACTGAGTGTCCCCACTCCCTGCACTGTCACCGAGTGTCCCCACTCACTGCTGCACTGTCACAGAGTGTCCCACCTCCCTGCTCTGTCACAGAGTGTCACCACTCACTGCTGCACTGTCACAGAGTGTCCCCCAATCACTGCTGCACTGTCACAGAGTTCCCCCACTCCCCGCACTGTCACAGAGTGTCCCCACCCCTACACTGTCACAGAGTGTCCCCATTTCCTGCACTGTCACAGAGTGTCCCCAACTCACTGCCCTGTCACCGAGTGTCCCCACTCATTGTACTGTCACAGAATGTCCCCATTTCCTGCACTGTCACAGAGTGTCCCCACTCCCTGCACTGTCACAGAGTGTCCCCACCCCCTGCACCGTTAGAGTGTCCCCCCCACTCAATGCTGCACTGTCACAGAGTGCCCCCCACTACCTGCCCTGTCACAGAGTGTCCCCACTCCCTGCACTGTCACAGAGTCTCCCCACTCCCTGCCCTGTCACAGAGTCTCCCCACTCACTGCTGCACTGTCACAGAGTGTCCCCCACTCCCTGCACTGTCACAGAGTGTCCCCACTCACTGCTGCACTGTCACAGAGTGTCCCCACTCCCTGCACCGTCACAGTGTGTCCCCCACTCAATGCTGCACTGTCACAGAGTGTCCCCCACTCACTGCACTGTCACAGAGTGTCCCCACTCCCTGCACTGTCACAGAGTGTCCCCATTTCCTGCACTGTCACAGAGTGTCCCCACTCCCTGCACCGTCACAGTGTGTCCCCCACTCAATGCTGCACTGTCACAGAGTGTCCCCCCACTCACTGCACAGTCACCGAGTGTCCCAACTCCCTGCACCGTCACAGTGTGTCCCCCACTCTCTGCTGCACTGTCACTGAGTGTCCCCATTTCCTGCACTGTCACAGAGTGACCTCTGTCAATGCTGCACTGTCACAGTGTGTCCCACACCCACTGCTGCACTGTCACAAGGTGACCCCTCTCCCTGCACTGTCACAGAGTGTCCCCACTCACTGCTGCACTGTCACAGAGTGTCCCCACTCCCTGCACTGTCACAGTGTGTCCCCACTTACAGCTGCACTGTCACAGAGTGTCCCCACTCCCTGCACTGTTACTGAGTGTCCCCACTCCCTGCACTGTCACCGAGAGTCCCCACTCACTGCTGCACTGTCACAGAGTGTCCCACCTCCCTGCTCTGTCACAGAGTGTCACCACTCACTGCTGCACTGTCACAGATTGTCCCCCAATCACTGCTGCACTGTCACAGAGTTCCCCCACTCCCTGCACTGTCACAGAGTGTCCCCACCCCCTGCACTGTCACAGAGTGTCCCCATTTCCTGCACTGTCACAGAGTGTCCCCAACTCACTGCTGCACTGACACAGAGTGTCCCCCATTCCCTGCCCTGTGACAGAGTGTCCCCACTCCTTGTACTGTCACAGAATGTCCCCACTCCCTGCACCGTCACAGTGTGTCCCCCACTCAATGCTGCACTGTCACAGAGTGTCCCCACTCCCTGCACTGTCACAGATTGTCCCCACTCCCTGCACTGTCACAGATTGTCCCCACTCCCTGCACCGTTAGAGTGTCCCCCCCACTCAATGCTGCACTGTCACAGAGTGCCCCCCACTCCCTGCACTGTCACAGAGTGCCCCCCACTACCTGCACTGTCACAGAGTGTCCCCACTCCCTGCACCGTCACAGTGTGTCCCCCACTCACTGCTGCACTGTCACAGAGCGCCCCCCACTCCCTGCACTGTCACAGAGTCTCCCCACTCCCTGCCCTGTCACAGAGTCTCCCCACTCACTGCTGTACTGTCACAGAGTGTCCCCCACTCCCTGCACTGTCACAGAGTGTCCCCACTCCCTGCACCGTCACAGTGTGTCCCCCACCCAATGCTGCACTGTCACAGAGTGTCCCCACACACTGCACTATCACAGAGTGTCCCCACTCACTGCTGCACTGTCACAGAGTGTCCCCACTCCCTGCACCGTCACAGTGTGTCCCCCACTCAATGCTGCACTGTCACAGAGTGTCCCCCCACTCACTGCACAGTCACCGAGTGTCCCCACTCCCTGCACCGTCACAGTGTGTCCCCCACTCTCTGCTGCACTGTCACTGAGTGTCCCCATTTCCTGCACTGTCACAGAGTGACCTCTGTCAATGCTGCACTGTCACAGTGTGTCCCACACCCACTGCTGCACTGTCACAGGGTGTCCCCTCTCCCTGCACTGTCACAGAGTGTCCCCACTCACTGCACGGTCACAGAGTGTCCCCACTCACTACTGCACTGTCACAGAGTGTCCCCACTCCCTGCACCGTCACAGTGTGTCCCCACTCACTGCTGCACTGTCACAGAGTGTCCCCACTCCCTGCACCGTCACAGAGTGTCCCCACTCAATGCTGCACTGTCACAGATTGTCCCCACACACTGCACTGTCACAGAGTGTCCCCACTCACTGCTGCACTGTCACAGAGTGTCCCCACTCCCTGCACTGTCACAGAGTGTCCCCACTTACAGCTGCACTGTCACAGAGTGTCCCCACTCCCTGCACTGTTACTGAGTGTCCCCACTCCCTGCACTGTCACCGAGAGTCCCCACTCACTGCTGCACTGTCACAGAGTGTCCCACCTCCCTGCTCTGTCACAGAGTGTCACCACTCACTGCTGCACTGTCACAGAGTGTCCCCCAATCACTGCTGCACTGTCACAGAGTTCCCCCACTCCCTGCACTGTCACAGAGTGTCCCCACCCCCTGCACTGTCACAGAGTGTCCCCATTTCCTGCACTGTCACAGAGTGTCCCCAACTCACTGCTGCACTGACACAGAGTGTCCACACTCCCTGCCCTGTCACAGAGTGTCCCCACTCCTTGTACTGTCACAGAATGTCCCCACTCCCTGCACCGTCACAGTGTGTCCCCCACTTAATGCTGCACTGTCACAGAGTGTCCCCACTCCCTGCACTGTCACAGATTGTCCCCACTCCCTGCACTGTCACAGATTGTCCCCACTCCCTGCACCGTTAGAGTGTCCCCCCCACTCAATGCTGCACTGTCACAGAGTGCCCCCCACTCCCTGCACTGTCACAGAGTGCCCCCCACTACCTGCACTGTCACAGAGTGTCCCCACTCCCTGCACTGTCACAGAGTCTCCCCACTCCCTGCCCTGTCACAGAGTCTCCCCACTCACTGCTGTACTGTCACAGAGTGTCCCCCACTCCCTGCACTGTCACAGAGTGTCCCCACTCCCTGCACCGTCACAGTGTGTCCCCCACCCAATGCTGCACTGTCACAGAGTGTCCCCACACACTGCACTATCACAGAGTGTCCCCACTCACTGCTGCACTGTCACAGAGTGTCCCCACTCCCTGCACCGTCACAGTGTGTCCCCCACTCAATGCTGCACTATCACAGAGTGTCCCCCCACTCACTGCACAGTCACCGAGTGTCCCCACTCCCTGCACCGTCACAGTGTGTCCCCCACTCTCTGCTGCACTGTCACTGAGTGTCCCCATTTCCTGCACTGTCACAGAGTGACCTCTGTCAATGCTGCACTGTCACAGTGTGTCCCACACCCACTGCTGCACTGCCACAGGGTGACCCCTCTCCCTGCACTGTCACAGAGTGTCCCCCACTCCCTGCACTGTCACAGAGTGTCCCCCAATCACTGCTGCACTGTCACAGAGTGTCCCCTCTCCCTGCACTGTCACAGAGTGTCCCCACTCCCTGCACCGTCACAGTGTGTCCCCCATTCTCTGCTGCACTGTCACTGAGTGTCCCCATTTCCTGCACTGTCACAAAGTGACCTCACTCACTGCTGCACTGTCACAGTGTGTCCCACACCCACTGCTGCACTGTCACAGGGTGTCCCCTCTCCCTGCCCTGTCACAGAGTGTCCCCACTCCCTGCACTGCCACAGAGTCTCCCCACTCACTGCCCTGTCACAGAGTGTCCCCCACTCACTGCACTGTCACAGAGTGTCCCCACTCACTGCACTGTCACAGAGTGTCCCCACTCACTACTGCACTGTCACAGAGTGTCCCCACTCCCTGCACCGTCACAGTGTGTCCCCACTCACTGCTGCACTGTCACAGAGTGTCCCCACTCCCTGCACCGTCACAGAGTGTCCCCACTCAATGCTGCACTGTCACAGATTGTCCCCACACACTGCACTGTCACAGAGTGTCCCCACTCACTGCTGCACTGTCACAGAGTGTCCCCACTCCCTGCACTGTCACAGAGTGTCCCCACTTACTGCTGCACTGTCACAGAGTGTCCCCACTCCCTGCACTGTTACTGAGTGTCCCCACTCCCTGCACTGTCACCGAGTGTCCCCACTCACTGCTGCACTGTCACAGAGTGTCCCACCTCCCTGCTCTGTCACAGAGTGTCACCACTCACTGCTGCACTGTCACAGAGTGTCCCCCAATCACTGCTGCACTGTCACAGAGTTCCCCCACTCCCCGCACTGTCACAGACTGTCCCCACCCCTGCACTGTCACAGAGTGTCCCCATTTCCTGCACTGTCACAGAGTGTCCCCAACTCACTGCTGCACTGACACAGAGTGTCCCCCATTCCCTGCACTGTCACAGAGTGTCCACACTCCCTGCCCTGTCACAGAGTCTCCCCACTCACTGCCCTGTCACAGAGTGTCCCCCACTCACTGCACTGTCACAGAGTGTCCCCACTCCCTGCACTGTCACAGAGTGTCCCCACTCACTACTGCACTGTCACAGAGTGTCCCCACTCCCTGCACCGTCACAGTGTGTCCCCACTCACTGCTGCACTGTCACAGAGTGTCCCCACTCCCTGCACCGTCACAGAGTGTCCCCACTCAATGCTGCACTGTCACAGATTGTCCCCACACACTGCACTGTCACAGAGTGTCCCCACTCACTGCTGCACTGTCACAGAGTGTCCCCACTCCCTGCACTGTCACAGAGTGTCCCCACTTACTGCTGCACTGTCACAGAGTGTCCCCACTCCCTGCACTGTTACTGAGTGTCCCCACTCCCTGCACTGTCACCGAGTGTCCCCACTCACTGCTGCACTGTCACAGAGTGTCCCACCTCCCTGCTCTGTCACAGAGTGTCACCACTCACTGCTGCACTGTCACAGAGTGTCCCCCAATCACTGCTGCACTGTCACAGAGTTCCCCCACTCCCTGCACTGTCACAGAGTGTCCCCACCCCTGCACTGTCACAGAGTGTCCCCATTTCCTGCACTGTCACAGAGTGTCCCCAACTCACTGCTGCACTGACACAGAGTGTCCCCCATTCCCTGCACTGTCACAGAGTGTCCACACTCCCTGCCCTCTCACAGAGTGTCCCCACTCCTTGTACTGTCACAGAATATCCCCACTCCCTGCACTGTTACTGAGTGTCCCCACTCCCTGCACTGTCACCGAGTGTCCCCACTCACTGCTGCACTGTCACAGAGTGTCCCACCTCCCTGCTCTGTCACAGAGTGTCACCACTCACTGCTGCACTGTCACAGAGTGTCCCCCAATCACTGCTGCACTGTCACAGAGTTCCCCCACTCCCCGCACTGTCACAGAGTGTCCCCACCCCTGCACTGTCACAGAGTATCCCCATTTCCTGCACTGTCACAGAGTGTCCCCAACTCACTGCTGCACTGACACAGAGTGTCCCCCATTCCCTGCACTGTCACAGAGTGTCCACACTCCCTGCCCTGTCACAGAGTGTCCCCACTCCTTGTACTGTCACAGAATGTCCCCATTTCCTGCACTGTCACCGAGTGTCCCCACTCCCTGCACTGTCACAGAGTGTCCCCACCCCCTGCACCGTTAGAGTGTCCCCCTCACTCAATGCTGCACTGTCACAGAGTGCCCCCCACTACCTGCCCTGTCACAGAGTGTCCCCACTCCCTGCACTGTCACAGAGTCTCCCCACTCCCTGCCCTGTCACAGAGTCTCCCCACTCACTGCTGCACTGTCACAGAGTGTCCCCACTCCCTGCACCGTCACAGTGTGTCCCCCACTCAATGCTGCACTGTCACAGAGTGTCCCCCACTCACTGCACTGTCACAGAGTGTCCCCACTCCCTGCACTGTCACAGAGTGTCCCCATTTCCTGCACTGTCACAGAGTGTCCCCACTCCCTGCACCGTCACAGTGTGTCCCCCACTCAATGCTGCACTGTCACAGAGTGTCCCCCCACTCACTGCACAGTCACCGAGTGTCCCCACTCCCTGCACCGTCACAGTGTGTCCCCCACTCTCTGCTGCACTGTCACTGAGTGTCCCCATTTCCTGCACTGTCACAGAGTGACCTCTGTCAATGCTGCACTGTCACAGTGTGTCCCACACCCACTGCTGCACTGTCACAGGGTGACCCCTCTCCCTGCACTGTCACAGAGTGTCCCCACTCACTGCTGCACTGTCACAGAGTGTCCCCCACTCCCTGCACTGTCACAGAGTGTCCCCACTCCCTGCACTGTCACAGAGTGTCCCCCAATCACTGCTGCACTGTCAGAGAGTGTCCCCTCTCCCTGCACTGTCACAGAGTGTCCCCACTCCCTGCACCGTCACAGTGTGTCCCCCATTCTCTGCTGCACTGTCACTGAGTGTCCACATTTCCTGCACTGTCACAAAGTGACCTCACTCACTGCTGCACTGTCACAGTGTGTCCCACACCCACTGCTGCACTGTCACAGGGTGACCCCTCTCCCTGCACTGTCACAGAGTGTCCCCTCTTCCTGCACTGTCACAGAGTGTCCCCACTTCCTGCACCGTCACAGTGTGTCCCCCATTCTCTGCTGCACTGTCACTGAGTGTCCCCATTTCCTGCACTGTCACAAAGTGACCTCACTCACTGCTGCACTGTCACAGTGTGTCCCACACCCACTGCTGCACTGTCACAGGGTGTCCCCTCTCCCTGCCCTGTCACAGAGTGTCCCCACTCCCTGCACTGTCACAGAGTCTCCCCACTCACTGCCCTGTCACAGAGTGTCCCCCACTCACTGCACTGTCACAGAGTGTCCCCACTCACTGCTGCACTGGCACAGAGTGTCCCCACTCCCTGCACTGTCACAGAGTGTCCCCCACTCCCTGCACTGTCACAGAGTGTCCCCACTCCCTGCACTGTCACAGTGTTCCCACTCATTGCCCTGTCACAGAGTGTCCCCACTCCCTGCACTGTCACAGAGTGTCCCCACTCCCTGCACTGTCACAGAGTGACCCCACTCCCTGCACTGTCACAGAATGACCCCACTCCCTGCACTGTCACAGAGTGTCCCCACTCACTGCTGCACTGTCACTGAGTGTCCCCCACTCCCTGCACTGTCACAGAGTGTCCCCACTCCCTGCACTGTCACAGAGTGTCCCCACTCCTTGCACTGTCACAGAGTGTCCCCACTCACTGCTGCATTGTCACAGAGTGTCCCCACTCACGGCCTTGTCACAGAGTGTCCCCACTCACTGCTGCACTGTCACAGAGTGTCACCACTCACTGCACTGTCACAGAGTGCCCCCCACTCCCTGCACTGTCATAGAGTGTCTCCATTTGCTGCCCTGTCACAGAGTGACCTCAGTCTCTGCTGCACCTTCACAGTGTGTCCCCATTTCATACACTGTCACAGAGTGACCTCAGTCACTGCTGCACTGTCACAGTGTGTCCCACATTCACGGCCGGACTGTCACAGAGTGTCTCCCTCTCCCTGCACTGTCACAGAGTCTCCCCACTCACTGCCCTGTCACAGAGTGTCCCCCACTCACTGCACTGTCACAGAGTGTCCCCACTCCCTGCAATGTCACAGAGTGTCCCCACACACTGCACTGTCACAGTGTGTCCCCATTTCCTGCACTGTTACCGTGTGTCCCTCACTCAATGCTGCACTGTAACACAGTGACCCAACTCACCGCTGCACTGTCACAGAGTCTCCCCACTCCCTGCACTGTCACAGAGTGTCCCCACTCCCTGCAATGTCACAGAGTGTCCCCACTCACTGCTCTGTCACAGAGTGTCCCCACTCCCTGCACTGTCACAGAGTGTCCCCACACACTGCACTGTCACAGTGTGTCCCCACTCACTGCTGCACTGTCACAGAGTGTCCCCATTCGCTGCACTGTCACAGAGTGTCCCCACTCACTGCTGCACTGTCACTGAGTGTCCCCCACTCACTGCACTGTCACAGAGTGTCCCCACTCCCTGCACTGTCACAGAGTGTCCCCACACACTGCACTGTCACAGAGTGTCCCCACACACTGCACTGTCACAGAGTGTCCCCATTTCCTGCACTGTCAAAGAGTGTCCCCACTCCCTGCACTATCACAGTGTGTCCCACACTCACTGCTGCACTGTCACAGAGTGGCTCCACTCACTGCCCTGTCACAGAGTTTCCCCACTCCCTGCGCTGTCACAGAGTGTCCACCAATCACTGCTGCACTGTCACAGAGTGTCCCCATTCGCTGCACTGTCACTGAGTGTCCCCCACTCACTGCACTGTCACAGTCTCCCCACTCCCTGCACTGTCACAGAGTGTCCCCCACTCACTGCACTGTCACAGAGTGTCCCCACACACTGCACTGTTACAGAGTGTCCCCACTCACTGCTGCACTGTCACAGAGTGCCCCCCCACTACCTGCACTGTCACAGAGTGTCCCCATTTCCTGCACTGTCACAGAGTGTCCCCACTCCCTGCACTGTCACAGAGTGTCCCCCACTCAATGCTGCACTGTCACAGAGTGTCCCCCACTCAATGCTGCACTGTCACAGAGTGTCCCCACTCCCAGCACTGTCACGGAGTGTCCCCCACTCCCTGCACTGTCACAGAGTATCCCCACTCAATGCTGCACTGTCACAGAGTGTCCACCACTCACTGCTGCACTGTCACAGAGTGTCCCCACTCACTGCACTGTCACAGAGTGTCCCCCAATCAATGCTGCACTGACACAGAGTGTCCCCACTCCCAGCACCGTCACAGAGTGTCCCCATTCACTGCACTGTCAGAGTGTGTCCTCACTCACTGCCTTGTCACAGAGTGTCCCCACTCCCTGACTGTCACAGAGTGTCCCCACTCTATGCTGCACTGTCACAGAGTGTCCCACATTCACTGCTGCCCTCTCACAGAGTGTCCCCAATCCTTGCACTGTCACAGAGTGTCCCCACTCACTGCTGCACTGTCATAGTGTCCCCACTCCCTGCACTGTCACAGAGTGTCCCCACACACTGCACTGTCACAGAGTGTCCCCATTTCCTGCACTGTCAAAGAGTGTCCCCACTCCCTGCACTATCACAGTGTGTCCCACACTCACTGCTGCACTGTCACAGAGTGGCTCCACTCACTGCCCTGTCACAGAGTTTCCCCACTCCCTGCGCTGTCACAGAGTGTCCACCAATCACGGCTGCACTGTCACAGAGTGTCCCCATTCGCTGCACTGTCACTGAGTGTCCCCCACTCACTGCACTGTCACAGTCTCCCCACTCCCTGCACTGTCACAGAGTGTCCCCCACTCACTGCACTGTCACAGAGTGTCCCCACACACTGCACTGTCACAGAGTGTCCCCACTCACTGCTGCACTGTCACAGTGTCCCCACTCCCTGCACTGTCACAGAGTGTCCCCCACTCAATGCTGCACTGTCACAGAGTGTCCCCCACTCAATGCTGCACTGTCACAGAGTGTCCCCACTCCCAGCACCGTCACGGAGTGTCCCACACTCCCTGCACTGTCACAGAGTATCCCCACTCACTGCTGCACTGTTACAGAGTGTCCCCATACACTGCACTGTCACGGAGTGTCCCCCACTCCCTGCACTGTCACAGAGTATCCCCACTCAATGCTGCACTGTCACAGAGTGTCCACCACTCACTGCTGCACTGTCACAGAGTGTCCCCACTCACTGCACTGTCACAGAGTGTCCCCCAATCAATGCTGCACTGACACAGAGTGTCCCCACTCCCAGCACCGTCACAGAGTGTCCCCATTCACTGCACTGTCAGAGTGTGTCCTCACTCACTGCCTTGTCACAGAGTGTCCCCACTCCCTGACTGTCACAGAGTGTCCCCACTCTATGCTGCACTGTCACAGAGTGTCCCACATTCACTGCTGCCCTCTCACAGAGTGTCCCCAATCCTTGCACTGTCACAGAGTGTCCCCACTCACTGCTGCACTGTCATAGTGTCCCCACTCCCTGCCCTGTCACAGAGTGTCCCCACTCCTTGCACTGTCACAGAGTGTCCCCACTCACTGCTGCACTGTCACAGAGTGTCCCCACAGACTGCACTGTCACAGAGTGTCCCCACTCACTGCTGCACTGACACAGAGTGTCCACACTCACTGCACTGTCACAGAGTGTCCCCACTCACTGCACTGTCATAGAGTGTCCCCACTCCCTGCACTGACACAGAGTGTCCCCACTCCCAGCACCGTCACAGAGTGTCCCCATTCACTGCACTGTAAGAGTGTCTCCTCAGTCACTGCCTTGTCACAGAGTGTCCCCACTCCCTGACTGTCACAGAGTGTCCCACATTCACTGCTGCCCTCTCACAGAGTGTCCCCCACTCCCTGCACTGTCAGAGAGTGTCCCCACTCCTTGCACTGTCACAGAGTGTCCCCACTCACTGCTGCACTGTCATAGTGTCCCCACTCCCTGCCCTGTCACAGAGTGTCCCCACTCCTTGCACTGTCACAGAGTGTCCCCACTCACTGCTGCACTGTCACAGAGTGTCCCCACTCACTGCCTTGTCACAGAGTGACCCCACTCACTGCTGCACTGTCACAGAGTGTCCCCACATACTGCACTGTCACAGAGTGTCCCCACTCACTGCTGCACTGACACAGAGTGTCCACACTCACTGCACTGTCACAGAGTGTCCCCACTCACTGCACTGTCATAGAGTGTCCCCACTCCCTGCACTGTCACAGAGTGTCACCACTCCCTGCACTGTCACAGTGTGTCCCCCACTCACTGCACTATCACAGAGTGTCCCCACTACCTGCACTGTCACAGAGTGTCCCCACTCCCTGCACTGTCACAGTGTGTCCCCCACTGACTGCACTATCACAGAGTGTCCCCACTACCTGCACTGTCACAGAGTGTCCCCCATTCACTGCCCTGTCACAGAGTGTCGCCCACTCACTGCTGCACTGTCACACAGTGTCCCCCACTCACTGCTGCACTGTCACGGAGTGTCCCCCACTCCCTGCACTGTCACAGAGTGTCCCCACTCCATGCACTGTCACTGAGTGTCCCCCACTCACTCCACTGTCACAGAGTGACCTCACTCACTGCTGCACTGTCACAGAGTGTCCCCACTCACTGCTGCACTGTCACAGAGTGTCCCCCACTCACTGCCTTGTCACAGAGTGTCCCCCACTCCCTGCACTGTCACAGTGTCCCACATTCACTGCTGCCCTCTCACAGTGTCCCCCACTCCCTGTACTGTCACAGAGTGTCCCCACTCCCTGCACTGTCACAGAGTATCCCCCACTCCCTGCACTGTCACAGAGTGTCGCCACTCCCTGCACTGTCACAGAGTGTCCCCCACTCCCTGCACTGTCACAGAGTGTCCCCACTCCCTGCAATGTCACAGAGTGTTCCCACACACTGCCCTGTAACACAGTGACCCCACTCACCGCTGCAGTGTCACAGAATCTCCCCACTCCCTGCACTGTCACAGAGTGACCCCACTCCCTGCACTGTCACAGAGTGTCCCCACTCACTGCTGCACTGTCACTGAGTGTCCCCCACTCACTGCACTGTCACAGAGTGTCCCCACTCCCTGCACTGTCACAGAGTGTCCCCACTCCCTGTACTGTCACAGAATGTTCCCACTCACTGCCCTGTCACAGAGTGTCCCCACTCCCTGCACTGTCACAGAGTGTCCCCACACACTGCACTGTCACAGAGTGTCCCCACACACTGCACTGTCACAGTGTGTCCCCATTTCCTGCACTGTTACCGTGTGTCCCCCACTCAATGCTGCACTGTAACACAGTGACCCCACTCACCGCTGCACTGTCACAGAGTCTCCCCACTCCCTGCACTGTCACAGAGTGTCCCCACTCCCTGCACTGTCACAGAGTGTCCCCACTCACAGCCCTGTCACTGAGTGTCCCCACTCCCTGCACTGTCACAGAGTGTCCCCACACACTGCACTGTCACAGCGTGTCCCCACTCACTGCTGCACTGTCACAGAGTGTCCCCATTCGCTGCACTGTCACAGAGTGTCCCCACTCACTGCTGCACTGTCACAGAGTGTCCCCCACTCACTGCACTGTCACAGAGTGTCCCCACTCCCTGCACTGTCACAGAGTGTCCCCACACACTGCACTGTCACAGAGTGTCCCCACACACTGCACTGTCACAGAGTGTCCCCATTTCCTGCACTGTCAAAGAGTGTCCCCACTCCCTGCACTATCACAGTGTGTCCCACACTCACTGCTGCACTGTCACAGAGTGTCTCCACTCACTGCCCTGTCACAGAGTTTCCCCACTCCCTGCGCTGTCACAGAGTGTTCCCCACTCACTGCACTGCCACAGAGTGTCCCCAATTCCTGCACTGTCACAGAGTGTCCCCATTCGCTGCACTGTCACTGAGTGTCCCCCACTCACTGCACTGTCACAGTCTCCCCACTCCCTGCACTGTAACAGAGTGTCCCCCACTCACTGCACTGTCACAGAGTGTCCCCACACACTGCACTGTCACAGAGTGTCCCCACTCACTGCTGCACTGTCACAGAGTGCCCCCCCACTACCTGCACTGTCACAGAGTGTCCCCATTTCCTGCACTGTCACAGAGTGTCCCCACTCCCTGCACTGTCACAGAGTGTCCCCACTCACTGCTGCACTGTCACAGTGTCCCCACTCCCTGCACTGTCACAGAGTGTCCCCCACTCAATGCTGCACTGTCACGGAGTGTCCCCCACTCAATGCTGCACTGTCACAGAGTGTCCCCACTCCCAGCACCGTCACGGAGTGTCCCCCACTCCCTGCACTGTCACAGAGTATCCCCACTCACTGCTGCACTGTTACAGAGTGTCCCCATACACTGCACTGTCACGGAGTGTCCCCCACTCCCTGCACTGTCACAGAGTATCCCCACTCAATGCTGCACTGTCACAGAGTGTCCACCACTCACTGCTGCACTGTCACAGAGTGTCCCCACTCACTGCACTGTCACAGAGTGTCCCCCAATCAATGCTGCACTGACACAGAGTGTCCCCACTCCCAGCACCGTCACAGAGTGTCCCCATTCACTGCACTGTCAGAGTGTGTCCTCACTCACTGCCTTGTCACAGAGTGTCCCCCACTCACTGCACTGTCACAGTCTCCCCACTCCCTGCACTGTAACAGAGTGTCCCCCACTCACTGCACTGTCACAGAGTGTCCCCACACACTGCACTGTCACAGAGTGTCCCCACTCACTGCTGCACTGTCACAGAGTGCCCCCCCACTACCTGCACTGTCACAGAGTGTCCCCCACTCAATGCTGCACTGTCACGGAGTGTCCCCCACTCAATGCTGCACTGTCACAGAGTGTCCCCACTCCCAGCACCGTCACGGAGTGTCCCCCACTCCCTGCACTGTCACAGAGTATCCCCACTCACTGCTGCACTGTTACAGAGTGTCCCCATACACTGCACTGTCACGGAGTGTCCCCCACTCCCTGCACTGTCACAGAGTATCCCCACTCAATGCTGCACTGTCACAGAGTGTCCACCACTCACTGCTGCACTGTCACAGAGTGTCCCCACTCACTGCACTGTCACAGAGTGTCCCCCAATCAATGCTGCACTGACACAGAGTGTCCCCACTCCCAGCACCGTCACAGAGTGTCCCCATTCACTGCACTGTCAGAGTGTGTCCTCACTCACTGCCTTGTCACAGAGTGTCCCCACTCCCTGACTGTCACAGAGTGTCCCCACTCTATGCTGCACTGTCACAGAGTGTCCCACATTCACTGCTGCCCTCTCACAGAGTGTCCCCAATCCTTGCACTGTCACAGAGTGTCCCCACTCACTGCTGCACTGTCATAGTGTCCCCACTCCCTGCACTGTCACAGAGTGTCCCCACACACTGCACTGTCACAGAGTGTCCCCATTTCCTGCACTGTCAAAGAGTGTCCACACTCCCTGCACTATCACAGTGTGTCCCACACTCACTGCTGCACTGTCACAGAGTGTCTCCACTCACTGCCCTGTCACAGAGTTTCCCCACTCCCTGCGCTGTCACAGAGTGTCCACCAATCACTGCTGCACTGTCACAGAGTGTCCCCATTCGCTGCACTGTCACTGAGTGTCCCCCACTCACTGCACTGTCACAGTCTCCCCACTCCCTGCACTGTCACAGAGTGTCCCCCACTCACTGCACTGTCACAGAGTGTCCCCACACACTGCACTGTCACAGAGTGTCCCCACTCACTGCTGCACTGTCACAGAGTGTCCCCATTTCCTGCACTGTCACAGAGTGTCCCCACTCCCTGCACTGTCACAGAGTGTCCCCACTCACTGCTGCACTGTCACAGTGTCCCCACTCCCTGCACTGTCACAGAGTGTCCCCCACTCAATGCTGCACTGTCACAGAGTGTCCCCCACTCAATGCTGCACTGTCACAGAGTGTCCCCACTCCCAGCACCGTCACGGAGTGTCCCCCACTCCCTGCACTGTCACAGAGTATCCCCACTCACTGCTGCACTGTTACAGAGTGTCCCCATACACTGCACTGTCACGGAGTGTCCCCCACTCCCTGCACTGTCACAGAGTATCCCCACTCAATGCTGCACTGTCACAGAGTGTCCACCACTCACTGCTGCACTGTCACAGAGTGTCCCTACTCACTGCACTGTCACAGTGTGTCCCCCACTCCCTGCACTGTCACAGAGTGTCCCCACACACTTCACTGTCACGGAGTGTCCCCCACTCACTGTACCGTCACAGTGTGTCCCCCACTCAATGCTGCACTGTCACAGAGTGTCCCCACACTCTGCACTGTCACAGCGTGTCCCCACTCCCTGCACTGTCACAGAGTGTACCCAGTTCCTGCACTATCACAGAGTGTCCCCACTCCCTGCACCGTCACAGTGTGTCCCCCCTCCCTCTGCTGCACTGTCACAGAGTGTCCCCACTCCCTGCACCGTCACAGTGTGTCCCCCCTCCCTCTGCTGCACTGTCACAGAGTGTCCCCATTTCCTGCACTGTCACAGAGTGACCTCAGTCACTGCTGCACTGTCACAGTGCGTCCCACACCCACTGCTGCACTGTCACAGGGTGTCCCCTCTCCCTGCACTGTCACAGAGTGTCCCCACTGCCTGCACTGTCACAGAGTGTCCCCAATCACTGCTGCACTGTCACAGAGTGTCCCCTCTCCATGCACTGTCACAGAGTGTCTCTACTCCCTGCACTGTCACAGAGTCTCCCCCACTCACTGCTGCACTGTCACAGTGTGTCCCCACTCCCTGGACTGTCTCAGAGAGTCCCCCACTCACTGCACTGTCGCAGAGGGTCCCCAAACACTGCACTGTCACAGAGTGACCTCACTCACTGCTGCTCTGTCACATATTATCCCCACTCACTGCTGCACTGTCGCGGAGTGTCCCCAAACACTGCACTGTCACAGAGTGACCTCACTCACTGCTGCTCTGTCACATAGTGTCCCCACTCACTGCTGCACTGTCTCAGAGTCTCCTCACTCACTGCCTTGTCACAGAGTGTCCTCACTCACTGCTGCCCTGTCACAGAGTGTCCCCCACTCAATGCTGCACTGTCACAGAGTGTCCCCACTCCCTGCACTGTCACAGAGTGTCCCCACTCACTGCTGCACTGTTACAGAGTGTCCCCATACACTGCACTGTCACAGAGTGTCCCCCACTCAATGCTGCACTGTCACAGTGTCCCCACTCCCTGCACTGTCACAGAGTGTCCCCACTCACTGCACTGTCACAGAGTGTCCCCACTCCCTGCACTGTCACAGAGTGTCCCCACTCCCTGCACTGTCACAGAGTGTCCCCACTCCCTGCACCGTCACGGTGTGTCCCCTACTCAATGCTGCACTGTCACAGAGTGTCCCCCACTCACTGCACTGTCACAGAGTGTCCCCACTCCCTGCACTGTCACAGAGTGTCCCCATTTCCTGCACTGTCACAGAGTGTCCCCACTCCCTGCACTGTCACAGAGTGTCTCCAACTCCCTGCACTGTCACAGAGTGTCCCCACTCCCTGCACTGTCACAGAGTGTCCCCAATCACTGCTGCACTGTCACAGAGTGTCCCCACTCCCTGCACTGTCACAGAGTGTCCCCACTCCCTGCACTGTCACATAGTGTCCCCACTCACTGCTGCACTGTCACAGAGTGTCCCCACTCCCTGCACTGTCACAGAGTATCCCCACTCACTGCCCTGTCACAGTGTCCCCACTCCCTGCACTGTCACAGAGTGTCCCCACTCACTGCTGCACTGACACAGAGTGTTCACACTCCCTGCCCTGTCACAGAGTGTCCCCACTCCCTGCACTGTCACAGAGTGTCCCCACTCACTGCTGCATTGTCACAGAGTGTCCCCGCTCCCTGCACCGTTAGAGTGTGTACCCCACCCACTGCTGCACTGTCACAGAGTGCCCCCCACTCCCTGCACTGTCATAGAGTGTCTCCATTTGCTGCCCTGTCACAGAGTGACCTCAGTCTCTGCTGCACCTTCACAGTGTGTCCCCATTTCATACACTGTCACAGAGTGACCTCAGTCACAGCTGCACTGTCACAGTGTGTCCCACATTCACGTCCGGACTGTCGCAGAGTGTCTCCCACTCCCTGCACTGTCACAGAGTCTCCCCACTCACTGCCCTGTCACAGAGTGTCCCCCACTCACTGCACTGTCACAGAGTGTCCCCACTCCCTGCAATGTCACAGAGTGTTCCCACTCACTGCCCTGTCACAGAGTGTCCCCACTCCCTGCACTGTCACAGAGTATCCCCCACTCCCTGCACTGTCACAGAGTGTCCCCACTCCCTGCACTGTCACAGAGTGCCCCCCACTCCCTGCACTGTCACAGAGTGTCCCCACTCCCTGCAATGTCACAGAGTGTTCCCACTCACTGCCCTGTCACAGAGTGTCCCCACTCCCTGCAATGTCACAGAGTGTCCCCATTCCCTGCACTGTCACAGAGTGTCCCCCACTCCCTGCACTGTCACAGAGTGACCCCACTCCCTGCACTGTCACAGAGTGTCTCCACTCACTGCTGCACTGTCACTGAGTGTCCCCCACTCACTGCACTGTCACAGAGTGTCCCCACTCCCTGCACTGTCACAGAGTGTCCCCACTCCCTGTACTGTCACAGAGTGTTCCCACTCACTACCCTGTCACAGAGTGTCCCCACTCCCTGCACTGTCACAGAGTATCCCCCACTCCCTGCACTGTCACAGAGTGTCCCCACTCCCTGCACTGTCACAGAGTGTCCCCCACTCCCTGCACTGTCACAGAGTGACCCCACTCCCTGCACTGTCACAGAGTGTCTCCACTCACTGCTGCACTGTCACTGAGTGTCCCCCACTCACTGCACTGTCACAGAGTGTCCCCACTCCCTGCACTGTCACAGAGTGTCCCCACTCCCTGTACTGTCACAGAGTGTTCCCACTCACTGCCCTGTCACAGAGTGTCCCCACTCCCTGCACTGTCACAGAGTGTCCCCACACACTGCACTGTCACAGTGTGTCCCCATTTCCTGCACTGTTACCGTGTGTCCCCCACTCAATGCTGCACTGTAACACAGTGACCCCACTCACCGCTGCACTGTCACAGAGTGTCCCCACTCCCTGCACTGTCACAGAGTGTCCCCACTCCCTGCACTGTCACAGAGTGTCCCCACTCACTGCCCTGTCACAGAGTGTCCCCACTCCCTGCACTGTCACAGAGTGTCCCCACTCCATGCACTGTCACTGAGTGTCCCCCACTCACTCCACTGTCACAGAGTGACCTCACTCACTGCTGCACTGTCACAGAGTGTCCCCACTCACTGCTGCACTGTCACAGAGTGTCCCCCATTCACTGCCCTGTCACAGAGTGTCGCCCACTCACTGCTGCACTGTCACACAGTGTCCCCCACTCACTGCTGCACTGTCACAGTGTCCCCACTCCCTGCACTGTCACGGAGTGTCCCCCACTCCCTGCACTGTCACAGAGTGTCCCCACTCCATGCACTGTCACTGAGTGTCCCCCACTCACTCCACTGTCACAGAGTGACCTCACTCACTGCTGCACTGTCACAGAGTGTCCCCACTCACTGCTGCACTGTCACAGAGTGTCCCCCACTCACTGCCTTGTCACAGAGTGTCCCCCACTCCCTGCACTGTCACAGTGTCCCACATTCACTGCTGCCCTCTCACAGTGTCCCCCACTCCCTGTACTGTCACAGAGTGTCCCCACTCCCTGCACTGTCACAGAGTATCCCTCACTCCCTGCACTGTCACAGAGTGTCGCCACTCCCTGCACTGTCACAGAGTGTCCCCCACTCCCTGCACTGTCACAGAGTGTCCCCACTCCCTGCAATGTCACAGAGTGTTCCCACACACTGCCCTGTAACACAGTGACCCCACTCACCGCTGCAGTGTCACAGAATCTCCCCACTCCCTGCACTGTCACAGAGTGACCCCACTCCCTGCACTGTCACAGAGTGTCCCCACTCACTGCTGCACTGTCACTGAGTGTCCCCCACTCACTGCACTGTCACAGAGTGTCCCCACTCCCTGCACTGTCACAGAGTGTCCCCACTCCCTGTACTGTCACAGAATGTTCCCACTCACTGCCCTGTCACAGAGTGTCCCCACTCCCTGCACTGTCACAGAGTGTCCCCACACACTGCACTGTCACAGAGTGTCCCCACACACTGCACTGTCACAGTGTGTCCCCATTTCCTGCACTGTTACCGTGTGTCCCCCACTCAATGCTGCACTGTAACACAGTGACCCCACTCACCGCTGCACTGTCACAGAGTCTCCCCACTCCCTGCACTGTCACAGAGTGTCCCCACTCCCTGCACTGTCACAGAGTGTCCCCACTCACAGCCCTGTCACTGAGTGTCCCCACTCCCTGCACTGTCACAGAGTGTCCCCACACACTGCACTGTCACAGCGTGTCCCCACTCACTGCTGCACTGTCACAGAGTGTCCCCATTCGCTGCACTGTCACAGAGTGTCCCCACTCACTGCTGCACTGTCACAGAGTGTCCCCCACTCACTGCACTGTCACAGAGTGTCCCCACTCCCTGCACTGTCACAGAGTGTCCCCACACACTGCACTGTCACAGAGTGTCCCCACACACTGCACTGTCACAGAGTGTCCCCATTTCCTGCACTGTCAAAGAGTGTCCCCACTCCCTGCACTATCACAGTGTGTCCCACACTCACTGCTGCACTGTCACAGAGTGTCTCCACTCACTGCCCTGTCACAGAGTTTCCCCACTCCCTGCGCTGTCACAGAGTGTTCCCCACTCACTGCACTGCCACAGAGTGTCCCCAATTCCTGCACTGTCACAGAGTGTCCCCATTCGCTGCACTGTCACTGAGTGTCCCCCACTCACTGCACTGTCACAGTCTCCCCACTCCCTGCACTGTAACAGAGTGTCCCCCACTCACTGCACTGTCACAGAGTGTCCCCACACACTGCACTGTCACAGAGTGTCCCCACTCACTGCTGCACTGTCACAGAGTGCCCCCCCACTACCTGCACTGTCACAGAGTGTCCCCATTTCCTGCACTGTCACAGAGTGTCCCCACTCCCTGCACTGTCACAGAGTGTCCCCACTCACTGCTGCACTGTCACAGTGTCCCCACTCCCTGCACTGTCACAGAGTGTCCCCCACTCAATGCTGCACTGTCACGGAGTGTCCCCCACTCAATGCTGCACTGTCACAGAGTGTCCCCACTCCCAGCACCGTCACGGAGTGTCCCCCACTCCCTGCACTGTCACAGAGTATCCCCACTCACTGCTGCAC
Organism: Chiloscyllium punctatum; assembly: GCF_047496795.1. Lineage (NCBI taxonomy): Eukaryota > Metazoa > Chordata > Chondrichthyes > Orectolobiformes > Hemiscylliidae > Chiloscyllium > Chiloscyllium punctatum. Next base: position 30,469,141 of record NC_092787.1, on the reverse strand, counting down.
TGTTACAGAGTGTCCCCATACACTGCACTGTCACGGAGTGTCCCCCACTCCCTGCACTGTCACAGAGTATCCCCACTCAATGCTGCACTGTCACAGAGTGTCCACCACTCACTGCTGCACTGTCACAGAGTGTCCCCACTCACTGCACTGTCACAGAGTGTCCCCCAATCAATGCTGCACTGACACAGAGTGTCCCCACTCCCAGCACCGTCACAGAGTGTCCCCATTCACTGCACTGTCAGAGTGTGTCCTCACTCACTGCCTTGTCACAGAGTGTCCCCCACTCACTGCACTGTCACAGTCTCCCCACTCCCTGCACTGTAACAGAGTGTCCCCCACTCACTGCACTGTCACAGAGTGTCCCCACACACTGCACTGTCACAGAGTGTCCCCACTCACTGCTGCACTGTCACAGAGTGCCCCCCCACTACCTGCACTGTCACAGAGTGTCCCCCACTCAATGCTGCACTGTCACGGAGTGTCCCCCACTCAATGCTGCACTGTCACAGAGTGTCCCCACTCCCAGCACCGTCACGGAGTGTCCCCCACTCCCTGCACTGTCACAGAGTATCCCCACTCACTGCTGCACTGTTACAGAGTGTCCCCATACACTGCACTGTCACGGAGTGTCCCCCACTCCCTGCACTGTCACAGAGTATCCCCACTCAATGCTGCACTGTCACAGAGTGTCCACCACTCACTGCTGCACTGTCACAGAGTGTCCCCACTCACTGCACTGTCACAGAGTGTCCCCCAATCAATGCTGCACTGACACAGAGTGTCCCCACTCCCAGCACCGTCACAGAGTGTCCCCATTCACTGCACTGTCAGAGTGTGTCCTCACTCACTGCCTTGTCACAGAGTGTCCCCACTCCCTGACTGTCACAGAGTGTCCCCACTCTATCCTGCACTGTCACAGAGTGTCCCACATTCACTGCTGCCCTCTCACAGAGTGTCCCCAATCCTTGCACTGTCACAGAGTGTCCCCACTCACTGCTGCACTGTCATAGTGTCCCCACTCCCTGCACTGTCACAGAGTGTCCCCACACACTGCACTGTCACAGAGTGTCCCCATTTCCTGCACTGTCAAAGAGTGTCCACACTCCCTGCACTATCACAGTGTGTCCCACACTCACTGCTGCACTGTCACAGAGTGTCTCCACTCACTGCCCTGTCACAGAGTTTCCCCACTCCCTGCGCTGTCACAGAGTGTCCACCAATCACTGCTGCACTGTCACAGAGTGTCCCCATTCGCTGCACTGTCACTGAGTGTCCCCCACTCACTGCACTGTCACAGTCTCCCCACTCCCTGCACTGTCACAGAGTGTCCCCCACTCACTGCACTGTCACAGAGTGTCCCCACACACTGCACTGTCACAGAGTGTCCCCACTCACTGCTGCACTGTCACAGAGTGTCCCCATTTCCTGCACTGTCACAGAGTGTCCCCACTCCCTGCACTGTCACAGAGTGTCCCCACTCACTGCTGCACTGTCACAGTGTCCCCACTCCCTGCACTGTCACAGAGTGTCCCCCACTCAATGCTGCACTGTCACAGAGTGTCCCCCACTCAATGCTGCACTGTCACAGAGTGTCCCCACTCCCAGCACCGTCACGGAGTGTCCCCCACTCCCTGCACTGTCACAGAGTATCCCCACTCACTGCTGCACTGTTACAGAGTGTCCCCATACACTGCACTGTCACGGAGTGTCCCCCACTCCCTGCACTGTCACAGAGTATCCCCACTCAATGCTGCACTGTCACAGAGTGTCCACCACTCACTGCTGCACTGTCACAGAGTGTCCCCACTCACTGCACTGTCACAGTGTGTCCCCCACTCCCTGCACTGTCACAGAGTGTCCCCACACACTTCACTGTCACGGAGTGTCCCCCACTCACTGTACCGTCACAGTGTGTCCCCCACTCAATGCTGCACTGTCACAGAGTGTCCCCACACTCTGCACTGTCACAGCGTGTCCCCACTCCCTGCACTGTCACAGAGTGTACCCAGTTCCTGCACTATCACAGAGTGTCCCCACTCCCTGCACCGTCACAGTGTGTCCCCCCTCCCTCTGCTGCACTGTCACAGAGTGTACCCACTCCCTGCACCGTCACAGTGTGTCCCCCCTCCCTCTGCTGCACTGTCACAGAGTGTCCCCATTTCCTGCACTGTCACAGAGTGACCTCAGTCACTGCTGCACTGTCACAGTGCGTCCCACACCCACTGCTGCACTGTCACAGGGTGTCCCCTCTCCCTGCACTGTCACAGAGTGTCCCCACTGCCTGCACTGTCACAGAGTGTCCCCAATCACTGCTGCACTGTCACAGAGTGTCCCCTCTCCATGCACTGTCACAGAGTGTCTCTACTCCCTGCACTGTCACAGAGTCTCCCCCACTCACTGCTGCACTGTCACAGTGTGTCCCCACTCCCTGGACTGTCTCAGAGAGTCCCCCACTCACTGCACTGTCGCAGAGGGTCCCCAAACACTGCACTGTCACAGAGTGACCTCACTCACTGCTGCTCTGTCACATATTATCCCCACTCACTGCTGCACTGTCGCGGAGTGTCCCCAAACACTGCACTGTCACAGAGTGACCTCACTCACTGCTGCTCTGTCACATAGTGTCCCCACTCACTGCTGCACTGTCTCAGAGTCTCCTCACTCACTGCCTTGTCACAGAGTGTCCTCACTCACTGCTGCCCTGTCACAGAGTGTCCCCCACTCAATGCTGCACTGTCACAGAGTGTCCCCACTCCCTGCACTGTCACAGAGTGTCCCCACTCACTGCTGCACTGTTACAGAGTGTCCCCATACACTGCACTGTCACAGAGTGTCCCCCACTCAATGCTGCACTGTCACAGTGTCCCCACTCCCTGCACTGTCACAGAGTGTCCCCACTCACTGCACTGTCACAGAGTGTCCCCACTCCCTGCACTGTCACAGAGTGTCCCCACTCCCTGCACTGTCACAGAGTGTCCCCACTCCCTGCACCGTCACGGTGTGTCCCCTACTCAATGCTGCACTGTCACAGAGTGTCCCCCACTCACTGCACTGTCACAGAGTGTCCCCACTCCCTGCACTGTCACAGAGTGTCCCCATTTCCTGCACTGTCACAGAGTGTCCCCACTCCCTGCACTGTCACAGAGTGTCTCCAACTCCCTGCACTGTCACAGAGTGTCCCCACTCCCTGCACTGTCACAGAGTGTCCCCAATCACTGCTGCACTGTCACAGAGTGTCCCCACTCCCTGCACTGTCACAGAGTGTCCCCACTCCCTGCACTGTCACATAGTGTCCCCACTCACTGCTGCACTGTCACAGAGTGTCCCCACTCCCTGCACTGTCACAGAGTATCCCCACTCACTGCCCTGTCACAGTGTCCCCACTCCCTGCACTGTCACAGAGTGTCCCCACTCACTGCTGCACTGACACAGAGTGTTCACACTCCCTGCCCTGTCACAGAGTGTCCCCACTCCCTGCACTGTCACAGAGTGTCCCCACTCACTGCTGCATTGTCACAGAGTGTCCCCGCTCCCTGCACCGTTAGAGTGTGTACCCCACCCACTGCTGCACTGTCACAGAGTGCCCCCCACTCCCTGCACTGTCATAGAGTGTCTCCATTTGCTGCCCTGTCACAGAGTGACCTCAGTCTCTGCTGCACCTTCACAGTGTGTCCCCATTTCATACACTGTCACAGAGTGACCTCAGTCACAGCTGCACTGTCACAGTGTGTCCCACATTCACGTCCGGACTGTCGCAGAGTGTCTCCCACTCCCTGCACTGTCACAGAGTCTCCCCACTCACTGCCCTGTCACAGAGTGTCCCCCACTCACTGCACTGTCACAGAGTGTCCCCACTCCCTGCAATGTCACAGAGTGTTCCCACTCACTGCCCTGTCACAGAGTGTCCCCACTCCCTGCACTGTCACAGAGTATCCCCCACTCCCTGCACTGTCACAGAGTGTCCCCACTCCCTGCACTGTCACAGAGTGCCCCCCACTCCCTGCACTGTCACAGAGTGTCCCCACTCCCTGCAATGTCACAGAGTGTTCCCACTCACTGCCCTGTCACAGAGTGTCCCCACTCCCTGCAATGTCACAGAGTGTCCCCATTCCCTGCACTGTCACAGAGTGTCCCCCACTCCCTGCACTGTCACAGAGTGACCCCACTCCCTGCACTGTCACAGAGTGTCTCCACTCACTGCTGCACTGTCACTGAGTGTCCCCCACTCACTGCACTGTCACAGAGTGTCCCCACTCCCTGCACTGTCACAGAGTGTCCCCACTCCCTGTACTGTCACAGAGTGTTCCCACTCACTACCCTGTCACAGAGTGTCCCCACTCCCTGCACTGTCACAGAGTATCCCCCACTCCCTGCACTGTCACAGAGTGTCCCCACTCCCTGCACTGTCACAGAGTGTCCCCCACTCCCTGCACTGTCACAGAGTGACCCCACTCCCTGCACTGTCACAGAGTGTCTCCACTCACTGCTGCACTGTAACTGAGTGTCCCCCACTCACTGCACTGTCACAGAGTGTCCCCACTCCCTGCACTGTCACAGAGTGTCCCCACTCCCTGTACTGTCACAGAGTGTTCCCACTCACTGCCCTGTCACAGAGTGTCCCCACTCCCTGCACTGTCACAGAGTGTCCCCACACACTGCACTGTCACAGTGTGTCCCCATTTCCTGCACTGTTACCGTGTGTCCCCCACTCAATGCTGCACTGTAACACAGTGACCCCACTCACCGCTGCACTGTCACAGAGTGTCCCCACTCCCTGCACTGTCACAGAGTGTCCCCACTCCCTGCACTGTCACAGAGTGTCCCCACTCACTGCCCTGTCACAGAGTGTCCCCACTCCCTGCACTGTCACAGAGTGTCCCCACACACTGCACTGTCACAGCGTGTCCCCACTCACTGCTGCACTGTCACAGAGTGTCCCCATTCGCTGCACTGTCACAGAGTGTCCCCACTCACTGCTGCACTGTCACTGAGTGTCCCCCACTCACTGCACTGTCACAGAGTGTCCCCACTCCCTGCACTGTCACAGAGTGTCCCCACTCCCTGCACTGTCACAGAGTGTACCAACACACTGCACTGTCACAGAGTGTCCCCACACACTGCACTGTCACAGAGTGACCCCACTCACTGCTGCACTGTCACAGTGTCCCCACTCCCTGCCCTGTCACAGAGTGTCCCCACTCCTTGCACTGTCACAGAGTGACCCCACTCACTGCTGCACTGTCACAGAGTGTCCCCACACACTGCACTGTCACAGAGTGTTCCCACTCACTGCTGCACTGACACAGAGTGTCCACACTCCCTGCCCTGTCACAGAGTGTCCCCACTCCCTGCACTGTCACAGAGTGTCCCCACTCACTGCTGCATTGTCACAGAGTGTCCCTGCTCCCTGCACCGTTAGAGTGTGTCCCCCACCCACTGCTGCACTGTCACAGAGTGCCCCCCACTCCCTGCACTGTCATAGAGTGTCTCCATTTGCTGCCCTGTCACAGAGTGACCTCAGTCTCTGCTGCACCTTCGCAGTGTGTCCCCATTTCATACACTGTCACAGAGTGACCTCAGTCACTGCTGCACTGTCACAGTGTGTCCCACATTTACGGCCGGACTGTCACAGAGTGTCTCCCACTCCCTGCACTATCACAGAGTCTCCCCACTCCCTGCAATGTCACAGAGAGTTCCCACTCCCTGCAATGTCACAGAGTGTTCCCACTCACTGCCCTGTCACAGAGTGTCCCCACTCCCTGCAATGTCACAGAGTGTCCCCACTCCCTGCACTGTCACAGAGTATCCCCCACTCCCTGCACTGTCACAGAGTGTCCCCACTCCCTGCACTGTCACAGAGTGTCCCCCACTCCCTGCACTGTCACAGAGTGTCCCCACTCCCTGCAATGTCACAGAGTGTTCCCACTCACTGCCCTGTCACAGAGTGTCCCCACTCCCTGCAATGTCACAGAGTGTCCCCACTCCCTGCACTGTCACAGAGTGTCCCCCACTCCCTGCACTGTCACAGAGTGACCCCACTCCCTGCACTGTCACAGAGTGTCCCCACTCACTGCTGCACTGTCACAGAGTGTCCCCAATCCTTGCACTGTCACAGAGTGTCCCCACTCCCTGCACTGTCACAGAGTATCCCCCACTCCCTGCACTGTCACAGAGTGTCCCCACTCCCTGCACTGTCACAGAGTGCCCCCCACTCCCTGCACTGTCACAGAGTGTCCCCACTCCCTGCAATGTCACAGAGTGTTCCCACTCACTGCCCTGTCACAGAGTGTCCCCACTCCCTGCAATGTCACAGAGTGTCCCCATTCCCTGCACTGTCACAGAGTGTCCCCCACTCCCTGCACTGTCACAGAGTGTCTCCAACTCCCTGCACTGTCACAGAGTGTCCCCACTCCCTGCACTGTCACAGAGTGTCCCCAATCACTGCTGCACTGTCACAGAGTGTCCCCACTCCCTGCACTGTCACAGAGTGTCCCCACTCCCTGCACTGTCACATAGTGTCCCCACTCACTGCTGCACTGTCACAGAGTGTCCCCACTCCCTGCACTGTCACAGAGTATCCCCACTCACTGCCCTGTCACAGTGTCCCCACTCCCTGCACTGTCACAGAGTGTCCCCACTCACTGCTGCACTGACACAGAGTGTTCACACTCCCTGCCCTGTCACAGAGTGTCCCCACTCCCTGCACTGTCACAGAGTGTCCCCACTCACTGCTGCATTGTCACAGAGTGTCCCCGCTCCCTGCACCGTTAGAGTGTGTACCCCACCCACTGCTGCACTGTCACAGAGTGCCCCCCACTCCCTGCACTGTCATAGAGTGTCTCCATTTGCTGCCCTGTCACAGAGTGACCTCAGTCTCTGCTGCACCTTCACAGTGTGTCCCCATTTCATACACTGTCACAGAGTGACCTCAGTCACAGCTGCACTGTCACAGTGTGTCCCACATTCACGTCCGGACTGTCGCAGAGTGTCTCCCACTCCCTGCACTGTCACAGAGTCTCCCCACTCACTGCCCTGTCACAGAGTGTCCCCCACTCACTGCACTGTCACAGAGTGTCCCCACTCCCTGCAATGTCACAGAGTGTTCCCACTCACTGCCCTGTCACAGAGTGTCCCCACTCCCTGCACTGTCACAGAGTATCCCCCACTCCCTGCACTGTCACAGAGTGTCCCCACTCCCTGCACTGTCACAGAGTGCCCCCCACTCCCTGCACTGTCACAGAGTGTCCCCACTCCCTGCAATGTCACAGAGTGTTCCCACTCACTGCCCTGTCACAGAGTGTCCCCACTCCCTGCAATGTCACAGAGTGTCCCCATTCCCTGCACTGTCACAGAGTGTCCCCCACTCCCTGCACTGTCACAGAGTGACCCCACTCCCTGCACTGTCACAGAGTGTCTCCACTCACTGCTGCACTGTCACTGAGTGTCCCCCACTCACTGCACTGTCACAGAGTGTCCCCACTCCCTGCACTGTCACAGAGTGTCCCCACTCCCTGTACTGTCACAGAGTGTTCCCACTCACTGCCCTGTCACAGAGTGTCCCCACTCCCTGCACTGTCACAGAGTATCCCCCACTCCCTGCACTGTCACAGAGTGTCCCCACTCCCTGCACTGTCACAGAGTGTCCCCCACTCCCTGCACTGTCACAGAGTGACCCCACTCCCTGCACTGTCACAGAGTGTCTCCACTCACTGCTGCACTGTCACTGAGTGTCCCCCACTCACTGCACTGTCACAGAGTGTCCCCACTCCCTGCACTGTCACAGAGTGTCCCCACTCCCTGTACTGTCACAGAGTGTTCCCACTCACTGCCCTGTCACAGAGTGTCCCCACTCCCTGCACTGTCACAGAGTGTCCCCACACACTGCACTGTCACAGTGTGTCCCCATTTCCTGCACTGTTACCGTGTGTCCCCCACTCAATGCTGCACTGTAACACAGTGACCCCACTCACCGCTGCACTGTCACAGAGTGTCCCCACTCCCTGCACTGTCACAGAGTGTCCCCACTCCCTGCACTGTCACAGAGTGTCCCCACTCACTGCCCTGTCACAGAGTGTCCCCACTCCCTGCACTGTCACAGAGTGTCCCCACACACTGCACTGTCACAGCGTGTCCCCACTCACTGCTGCACTGTCACAGAGTGTCCCCATTCGCTGCACTGTCACAGAGTGTCCCCACTCACTGCTGCACTGTCACTGAGTGTCCCCCACTCACTGCACTGTCACAGAGTGTCCCCACTCCCTGCACTGTCACAGAGTGTCCCCACTCCCTGCACTGTCACAGAGTGTACCAACACACTGCACTGTCACAGAGTGTCCCCACACACTGCACTGTCACAGAGTGACCCCACTCACTGCTGCACTGTCACAGTGTCCCCACTCCCTGCCCTGTCACAGAGTGTCCCCACTCCCTGCACTGTCACAGAGTGCCCCCCACTCCCTGCACTGTCACAGAGTGTCCCCACTCCCTGCAATGTCACAGAGTGTTCCCACTCACTGCCCTGTCACAGAGTGTCCCCACTCCCTGCAATGTCACAGAGTGTCCCCATTCCCTGCACTGTCACAGAGTGTCCCCCACTCCCTGCACTGTCACAGAGTGACCCCACTCCCTGCACTGTCACAGAGTGTCTCCACTCACTGCTGCACTGTCACTGAGTGTCCCCCACTCACTGCACTGTCACAGAGTGTCCCCACTCCCTGCACTGTCACAGAGTGTCCCCACTCCCTGTACTGTCACAGAGTGTTCCCACTCACTGCCCTGTCACAGAGTGTCCCCACTCCCTGCACTGTCACAGAGTATCCCCCACTCCCTGCACTGTCACAGAGTGTCCCCACTCCCTGCACTGTCACAGAGTGTCCCCCACTCCCTGCACTGTCACAGAGTGACCCCACTCCCTGCACTGTCACAGAGTGTCTCCACTCACTGCTGCACTGTCACTGAGTGTCCCCCACTCACTGCACTGTCACAGAGTGTCCCCACTCCCTGCACTGTCACAGAGTGTCCCCACTCCCTGTACTGTCACAGAGTGTTCCCACTCACTGCCCTGTCACAGAGTGTCCCCACTCCCTGCACTGTCACAGAGTGTCCCCACACACTGCACTGTCACAGTGTGTCCCCATTTCCTGCACTGTTACCGTGTGTCCCCCACTCAATGCTGCACTGTAACACAGTGACCCCACTCACCGCTGCACTGTCACAGAGTGTCCCCACTCCCTGCACTGTCACAGAGTGTCCCCACTCCCTGCACTGTCACAGAGTGTCCCCACTCACTGCCCTGTCACAGAGTGTCCCCACTCCCTGCACTGTCACAGAGTGTCCCCACACACTGCACTGTCACAGCGTGTCCCCACTCACTGCTGCACTGTCACAGAGTGTCCCCATTCGCTGCACTGTCACAGAGTGTCCCCACTCACTGCTGCACTGTCACTGAGTGTCCCCCACTCACTGCACTGTCACAGAGTGTCCCCACTCCCTGCACTGTCACAGAGTGTCCCCACTCCCTGCACTGTCACAGAGTGTACCAACACACTGCACTGTCACAGAGTGTCCCCACACACTGCACTGTCACAGAGTGACCCCACTCACTGCTGCACTGTCACAGTGTCCCCACTCCCTGCCCTGTCACAGAGTGTCCCCACTCCTTGCACTGTCACAGAGTGACCCCACTCACTGCTGCACTGTCACAGAGTGTCCCCACACACTGCACTGTCACAGAGTGTTCCCACTCACTGCTGCACTGACACAGAGTGTCCACACTCCCTGCCCTGTCACAGAGTGTCCCCACTCCCTGCACTGTCACAGAGTGTCCCCACTCACTGCTGCATTGTCACAGAGTGTCCCCGCTCCCTGCACCGTTAGAGTGTGTCCCCCACCCACTGCTGCACTGTCACAGAGTGCCCCCCACTCCCTGCACTGTCATAGAGTGTCTCCATTTGCTGCCCTGTCACAGAGTGACCTCAGTCTCTGCTGCACCTTCGCAGTGTGTCCCCATTTCATACACTGTCACAGAGTGACCTCAGTCACTGCTGCACTGTCACAGTGTGTCCCACATTTACGGCCGGACTGTCACAGAGTGTCTCCCACTCCCTGCACTATCACAGAGTCTCCCCACTCCCTGCAATGTCACAGAGAGTTCCCACTCCCTGCAATGTCACAGAGTGTTCCCACTCACTGCCCTGTCACAGAGTGTCCCCACTCCCTGCAATGTCACAGAGTGTCCCCACTCCCTGCACTGTCACAGAGTATCCCCCACTCCCTGCACTGTCACAGAGTGTCCCCACTCCCTGCACTGTCACAGAGTGTCCCCCACTCCCTGCACTGTTAGAGTGTGTACCCCACTCCCTGCAATGTCACAGAGTGTTCCCACTCACTGCCCTGTCACAGAGTGTCCCCACTCCCTGCAATGTCACAGAGTGTCCCCACTCCCTGCACTGTCACAGAGTGTCCCCCACTCCCTGCACTGTCACAGAGTGACCCCACTCCCTGCACTGTCACAGAGTGTCCCCACTCCCTGCAATGTCACAGAGTGTTCCCACTCACTGCCCTGTCACAGAGTGTCCCCACTCCCTGCAATGTCACAGAGTGTCCCCATTCCCTGCACTGTCACAGAGTGTCCCCCACTCCCTGCACTGTCACAGAGTGACCCCACTCCCTGCACTGTCACAGAGTGTCTCCACTCACTGCTGCACTGTCACTGAGTGTCCCCCACTCACTGCACTGTCACAGAGTGTCCCCACTCCCTGCACTGTCACAGAGTGTCCCCACTCCCTGTACTGTCACAGAGTGTTCCCACTCACTGCCCTGTCACAGAGTGTCCCCACTCCCTGCACTGTCACAGAGTATCCCCCACTCCCTGCACTGTCACAGAGTGTCCCCACTCCCTGCACTGTCACAGAGTGTCCCCCACTCCCTGCACTGTCACAGAGTGACCCCACTCCCTGCACTGTCACAGAGTGTCTCCACTCACTGCTGCACTGTCACTGAGTGTCCCCCACTCACTGCACTGTCACAGAGTGTCCCCACTCCCTGCACTGTCACAGAGTGTCCCCACTCCCTGTACTGTCACAGAGTGTTCCCACTCACTGCCCTGTCACAGAGTGTCCCCACTCCCTGCACTGTCACAGAGTGTCCCCACACACTGCACTGTCACAGTGTGTCCCCATTTCCTGCACTGTTACCGTGTGTCCCCCACTCAATGCTGCACTGTAACACAGTGACCCCACTCACCGCTGCACTGTCACAGAGTGTCCCCACTCCCTGCACTGTCACAGAGTGTCCCCACTCCCTGCACTGTCACAGAGTGTCCCCACTCACTGCCCTGTCACAGAGTGTCCCCACTCCCTGCACTGTCACAGAGTGTCCCCACACACTGCACTGTCACAGCGTGTCCCCACTCACTGCTGCACTGTCACAGAGTGTCCCCATTCGCTGCACTGTCACAGAGTGTCCCCACTCACTGCTGCACTGTCACTGAGTGTCCCCCACTCACTGCACTGTCACAGAGTGTCCCCACTCCCTGCACTGTCACAGAGTGTACCAACACACTGCACTGTCACAGAGTGTCCCCACACACTGCACTGTCACAGAGTGACCCCACTCACTGCTGCACTGTCACAGTGTCCCCACTCCCTGCCCTGTCACAGAGTGTCCCCACTCCTTGCACTGTCACAGAGTGACCCCACTCACTGCTGCACTGTCACAGAGTGTCCCCACACACTGCACTGTCACAGAGTGTTCCCACTCACTGCTGCACTGACACAGAGTGTCCACACTCCCTGCCCTGTCACAGAGTGTCCCCACTCCCTGCACTGTCACAGAGTGTCCCCACTCACTGCTGCATTGTCACAGAGTGTCCCCGCTCCCTGCACCGTTAGAGTGTGTCCCCCACCCACTGCTGCACTGTCACAGAGTGCCCCCCACTCCCTGCACTGTCATAGAGTGTCTCCATTTGCTGCCCTGTCACAGAGTGACCTCAGTCTCTGCTGCACCTTCGCAGTGTGTCCCCATTTCATACACTGTCACAGAGTGACCTCAGTCACTGCTGCACTGTCACAGTGTGTCCCACATTTACGGCCGGACTGTCACAGAGTGTCTCCCACTCCCTGCACTATCACAGAGTCTCCCCACTCCCTGCAATGTCACAGAGAGTTCCCACTCCCTGCAATGTCACAGAGTGTTCCCACTCACTGCCCTGTCACAGAGTGTCCCCACTCCCTGCAATGTCACAGAGTGTCCCCACTCCCTGCACTGTCACAGAGTATCCCCCACTCCCTGCACTGTCACAGAGTGTCCCCACTCCCTGCACTGTCACAGAGTGTCCCCCACTCCCTGCACTGTCACAGAGTGTCCCCACTCCCTGCAATGTCACAGAGTGTTCCCACTCACTGCCCTGTCACAGAGTGTCCCCACTCCCTGCAATGTCACAGAGTGTCCCCACTCCCTGCACTGTCACAGAGTGTCCCCCACTCCCTGCACTGTCACAGAGTGACCCCACTCCCTGCACTGTCACAGAGTGTCCCCACTCACTGCTGCACTGTCACAGAGTGTCCCCAATCCTTGCACTGTCACAGAGTGTCCCCACTCCCTGCACTGTCACAGAGTATCCCCCACTCCCTGCACTGTCACAGAGTGTCCCCACTCCCTGCACTGTCACAGAGTGCCCCCCACTCCCTGCACTGTCACAGAGTGTCCCCACTCCCTGCAATGTCACAGAGTGTTCCCACTCACTGCCCTGTCACAGAGTGTCCCCACTCCCTGCAATGTCACAGAGTGTCCCCATTCCCTGCACTGTCACAGAGTGTCCCCCACTCCCTGCACTGTCACAGAGTGACCCCACTCCCTGCACTGTCACAGAGTGTCTCCACTCACTGCTGCACTGTCACTGAGTGTCCCCCACTCACTGCACTGTCACAGAGTGTCCCCACTCCCTGCACTGTCACAGAGTGTCCCCACTCCCTGTACTGTCACAGAGTGTTCCCACTCACTGCCCTGTCACAGAGTGTCCCCACTCCCTGCACTGTCACAGAGTGTCCCCACACACTGCACTGTCACAGTGTGTCCCCATTTCCTGCACTGTTACCGTGTGTCCCCCACTCAATGCTGCACTGTAACACAGTGACCCCACTCACCGCTGCACTGTCACAGAGTGTCCCCACTCCCTGCACTGTCACAGAGTGTCCCCACTCCCTGCACTGTCACAGAGTGTCCCCACTCACTGCCCTGTCACAGAGTGTCCCCACTCCCTGCACTGTCACAGAGTGTCCCCACACACTGCACTGTCACAGCGTGTCCCCACTCACTGCTGCACTGTCACAGAGTGTCCCCATTCGCTGCACTGTCACAGAGTGTCCCCACTCACTGCTGCACTGTCACTGAGTGTCCCCCACTCACTGCACTGTCACAGAGTGTCCCCACTCCCTGCACTGTCACAGAGTGTCCCCACTCCCTGCACTGTCACAGAGTGTACCAACACACTGCACTGTCACAGAGTGTCCCCACACACTGCACTGTCACAGAGTGACCCCACTCACTGCTGCACTGTCACAGTGTCCCCACTCCCTGCCCTGTCACAGAGTGTCCCCACTCCTTGCACTGTCACAGAGTGACCCCACTCACTGCTGCACTGTCACAGAGTGTCCCCACACACTGCACTGTCACAGAGTGTTCCCACTCACTGCTGCACTGACACAGAGTGTCCACACTCCCTGCCCTGTCACAGAGTGTCCCCACTCCCTGCACTTTCACAGAGTGTCCCCACTCACTGCTGCATTGTCACAGAGTGTCCCCGCTCCCTGCACCGTTAGAGTGTGTCCCCCACCCACTGCTGCACTGTCACAGAGTGCCCCCCACTCCCTGCACTGTCATAGAGTGTCTCCATTTGCTGCCCTGTCACAGAGTGACCTCAGTCTCTGCTGCACCTTCGCAGTGTGTCCCCATTTCATACACTGTCACAGAGTGACCTCAGTCACTGCTGCACTGTCACAGTGTGTCCCACATTTACGGCCGGACTGTCACAGAGTGTCTCCCACTCCCTGCACTATCACAGAGTCTCCCCACTCCCTGCAATGTCACAGAGAGTTCCCACTCCCTGCAATGTCACAGAGTGTTCCCACTCACTGCCCTGTCACAGAGTGTCCCCACTCCCTGCAATGTCACAGAGTGTCCCCACTCCCTGCACTGTCACAGAGTATCCCCCACTCCCTGCACTGTCACAGAGTGTCCCCACTCCCTGCACTGTCACAGAGTGTCCCCCACTCCCTGCACTGTCACAGAGTGTCCCCACTCCCTGCAATGTCACAGAGTGTTCCCACTCACTGCCCTGTCACAGAGTGTCCCCACTCCCTGCAATGTCACAGAGTGTCCCCACTCCCTGCACTGTCACAGAGTGTCCCCCACTCCCTGCACTGTCACAGAGTGACCCCACTCCCTGCACTGTCACAGAGTGTCCCCACTCACTGCTGCACTGTCACAGAGTGTCCCCAATCCTTGCACTGTCACAGAGTGTCCCCACTCCCTGCACTGTCACTGAGTGTCCCCCACTCACTGCACTGTCACTGAGTGTCCCCCACTCACTGCCCTGTCACAGAGTGTCCCCACTCCCTGCACTGTCACAGAGTGTCCGCATTTCCTGCACTGTCAAAGAGTGTCCCCACTCCCTGCACTATCACAGTGTGTCCCATACTCACTGCTGCACTGTCACAGAGTGTCTCCACTCACTGCCCTGTCACAGAGTTTCCCCACTCCCTGCGCTGTCACAGAGTGTCCACCAATCACTGCTGCACTGTCACAGAGTGTCCCCATTCGCTGCACTGTCACTGAGTGTCCCCCACTCACTGCACTGTCACAGTCTCCCCACTCCCTGCACTGTCACAGAGTGTCCCCCACTCACTGCACTGTCACAGAGTGTCCCCACACACTGCACTGTCACAGAGTGTCCCCACTCACTGCTGCACTGTCACAGAGTGCCCCCCCACTACCTGCACTGTCACAGAGTGTCCCCATTTCCTGCACTGTCACAGAGTGTCCCCACTCCCTGCACTGTCACAGAGTGTCCCCACTCACTGCTGCACTGTCACAGTGTCCCTACTCCCTGCACTGTCACAGAGTGTCCCCCACTCAATGCTGCACTGTCACAGAGTGTCCCCCACTCAATGCTGCACTGTCACAGAGTGTCCCCACTCCCTGCACCGTCACGGAGTGTCCCCCACTCCCTGCACTGACACAGAGTATCCCCACTCACTGCTGCACTGTTACAGAGTGTCCCCATACACTGCACTGTCACGGAGTGTCCCCCACTCCCTGCACTGTCACAGAGTATCCCCACTCAATGCTGCACTGTCACAGAGTGTCCACCACTCACTGCTGCACTGTCACAGAGTGTCCCCACTCACTGCACTGTCACAGAGTGTCCCCCAATCAATGCTGCACTGACACAGAGTGTCCCCACTCCCAGCACCGTCACAGAGTGTCCCCATTCACTGCAGTGTCAGAGTGTGTCCTCACTCACTGCCTTGTCACAGAGTGTCCCCACTCCCTGACTGTCACAGAGTGTCCCCACCCCATGCTGCACTGTCACAGAGTGTCCCACATTCACTGCTGCCCTCTCACAGAGTGTCCCCCACTCCCTGCACTGTCACAGAGTGTCCCCACTCCTTGCACTGTCACAGAGTGTCCCCACTCACTGCTGCACTGTCATAGTGTCCCCACTCCCTGCCCTGTCACAGAGTGTCCCCACTCCTTGCACTGTCACAGAGTGTCCCCACTCACTGCTGCACTGTCACAGAGTGTCCCCACTCACTGCCTTGTCACAGAGTGACCCCACTCACTGCTGCACTGTCACAGAGTGTCCCCACACACTGCACTGTCACAGAGTGTCCCCACTCACTGCACTGTCACAGAGTGTCCCCACTCACTGCACTGTCATAGAGTGTCCCCACTCCCTGCACTGTCACAGAGTGTCCCCACTCCCTGCACCGTCACAGAGTGTCCCCGTTCACTGCACTGTCAGAGTGTCTCCTCACTCACTGCCTTGTCACAGAGTGTCCCCACTCCCTGACTGTCACAGAGAGTCCCACATTCACTGCTGCCCTCTCACAGAGTGTCCCACACTCCCTGCACTGTCACAGAGTGTCCCCACTTCTTGCACTGTCACAGAGTGTCCCCACTCACTGCTGCACTGTCACTGAGTGTCCCCCACTCACTGCACTGTCACAGAGTGTCCCCACTCCCTGCACTGTCACAGATTGTCCCCACTCCCTGCACTGTCACAGAGAGTCCCCACACACTGCACTGTCACAGAGTGTCCCCACTCACTGCACTGTCATAGAGTGTCCCCACTCCCTGCACTGTCACAGAGTGTCCCCACTCCCTGCACCGTCACAGAGTGTCCCCATTCACTGCACTGTCAGAGTGTCTCCTCACTCACTGCCTTGTCACAGAGTGTCCCCACTCCCTGACTGTCACAGAGAGTCCCACATTCACTGCTGCCCTCTCACAGAGTGTCCCACACTCCCTGCACTGTCACAGAGTGTCCCCACTCCTTGCACTGTCACAGAGTGTCCCCACTCACTGCTGCACTGTCATAGTGTCCCCACTCCCTGCCCTGTCACACAGTGTCCCCACTCCTTGCACTGTCACAGAGTGTCCCCACTCACTGCTGCACTGTCACAGAGTGTCCCCACTCACTGCCTTGTCACAGAGTGACCCCACTCACTGCTGCACTGTCACAGAGTGTCCCCACACACTGCACTGTCACAGAGTGTCCCCACACACTGCTGCACTGACACAGAGTGTCCACACTCACTGCACTGTCACAGAGTGTCCCCACTCACTGCACTGTCATAGAGTGTCCCCACTCCCTGCACTGTCACAGAGTGTCACCACTCCCTGCACTGTCACAGTGTGTCCCCCACTCACTGCACTATCACAGAGTGTCCCCACTACCTGCACTGTCACAGAGTGTCCCCACTCCCTGCACTGTCACAGTGTGTCCCCCACTGACTGCACTATCACAGAGTGTCCCCACTACCTGCACTGTCACAGAGTGTCCCCCATTCACTGCCCTGTCACAGAGTGTCGCCCACTCACTGCTGCACTGTCACACAGTGTCCCCCACTCACTGCTGCACTGTCACAGTGTCCCCACTCCCTGCACTGTCACGGAGTGTCCCCCACTCCCTGCACTGTCACAGAGTGTCCCCACTCCATGCACTGTCACTGAGTGTCCCCCACTCACTCCACTGTCACAGAGTGACCTCACTCACTGCTGCACTGTCACAGAGTGTCCCGCACTGATTGCTGAACTGTCACAGAGTGCCCCCACTTCCTGCACTGTCACAGTGTCCCCACTCACTGCTGCACTGCCACAGAGTGTCTCCCACTCACTGCTGCCCTGTCACAGTGTGTCCCCACTCACTGCCGTGTCACAGAGTGTCCCCACTCACTGCACTGTCATAGAGTGTCCCCACTCCCTGCACTGTCACAGAGTGTCCCCACACCCTGCACCGTCACAGAGTGTCCCCATTCACTGCACTGTCAGAGTGTCTCCTCACTCACTGCCTTGTCACAGAGTGTCCCCACTCCCTGACTGTCACAGAGAGTCCCACATTCACTGCTGCCCTCTCACAGAGTGTCCCACACTCCCTGCACTGTCACAGAGTGTCCCCACTCCTTGCACTGTCACAGAGTGTCCCCACTCACTGCTGCACTGTCATAGTGTCCCCACTCCCTGCCCTGTCACAGAGTGTCCCCACTCCTTGCACTGTCACAGAGTGTCCCCACTCACTGCTGCACTGTCACAGAGTGTCCCCACTCACTGCCTTGTCACAGAGTGACCCCACTCACTGCTGCACTGTCACAGAGTGTCCCCACACACTACACTGTCACAGAGTGTCCCCACACACTGCTGCACTGACACAGAGTGTCCACACTCACTGCACTGTCACAGAGTGTCCCCACTCACTGCAATGTCATAGAGTGTCCCCACTCCCTGCACTGTCACAGAGTGTCACCACTCCCTGCACTGTCACAGTGTGTCCCCCACTCACTGCACTATCACAGAGTGTCCCCACTACCTGCACTGTCACAGAGTGTCCCCACTCCCTGCACTGTCACAGTGTGTCCCCCACTGACTGCACTATCACAGAGTGTCCCCACTACCTGCACTGTCACAGAGTGTCCCCCATTCACTGCCCTGTCACAGAGTGTCGCCCACTCACTGCTGCACTGTCACACAGTGTCCCCCACTCACTGCTGCACTGTCACAGTGTCCCCACTCCCTGCACTGTCACGGAGTGTCCCCCACTCCCTGCACTGTCACAGAGTGTCCCCACTCCATGCACTGTCACTGAGTGTCCCCCACTCACTCCACTGTCACAGAGTGACCTCACTCACTGCTGCATTGTCACAGAGTGTCCCCACTCCCTGCACCGTTAGAGTGTGTCCCCCACCCACTGCTGCACTGTCACAGAGTGCCCCCCACTCCCTGCACTGTCATAGAGTGTCTCCATTTGCTGCCCTGTCACAGAGTGACCTCAGTCTCTGCTGCACCTTCACAGTGTGTCCCCATTTCATACACTGTCACAGAGTGACGTCAGTCACTGCTGCACTGTCACAGTGTGTCCCACATTCACGGCCGGACTGTCACAGAGTGTCTCCCACTCCCTGCACTGTCACAGAGGTCCCCAATCACTGCTGCACTGTCACAGAGTGTCCCCACTCCCTGCACTGTCAAAGAGTCTCCCCACTCACTGCCCTGTCACAGAGTGTCCCCCACTCACTGCACTGTCACAGAGTGTCCCTACTCACTGCTGCACTGTCACAGAGTGTCCCCCCACACTGCTGCACTGACACAGAGTGTCCACACTCACTGCACTGTCACAGAGTGTCCCCACTCACTGCACTGTCATAGAGTGTCCCCACTCCCTGCACTGTCACAGAGTGTCACCACTCCCTGCACTGTCACAGTGTGTCCCCCACTCACTGCACTATCACAGAGTGTCCCCACTACCTGCACTGTCACAGAGTGTCCCCACTCCCTGCACTGTCACAGTGTGTCCCCCACTGACTGCACTATCACAGAGTGTCCCCACTACCTGCACTGTCACAGAGTGTCCCCCATTCACTGCCCTGTCACAGAGTGTCGCCCACTCACTGCTGCACTGTCACACAGTGTCCCCCACTCACTGCTGCACTGTCACAGTGTCCCCACTCCCTGCACTGTCACAGAGTGTCCCCCACTCCCTGCACTGTCACAGAGTGTCCCCACTCCATGCACTGTCACTGAGTGTCCCCCACTCACCCCACTGTCACAGAGTGACCTCACTCACTGCTGCACTGTCACAGAGTGTCCCGCACTGATTGCTGAACTGTCACAGAGTGCCCCCACTTCCTGCACTGTCACAGTGTCCCCACTCACTGCTGCACTGCCACAGAGTGTCTCCCATTCACTGCTGCCCTGTCACAGTGTGTCCCCACTCACTGCCGTGTCACAGAGTGTCCCCACTCACTGCTGCACTGTCACAGTGTGTCCCCACTCACTGCCTTGTCACAGAGTGTCCCCCACTCCCTGCACTGTCACAGAGTGTCCTCACTCCTTGCACTGTCACAGAGTGTCCCCACTCCCTGCCCTGTCACAGAGTGTCCCCACTCCTTGCACTGTCACAGAGTGTCCCCACTCACTGCTGCACTGTCACAGAGTGTCCCCACTCACGGCCTTGTCACAGAGTGACCCCACTCACTGCTGCACTGTCACAGAGTGTCCCCACACACTGCACTGTCACAGAGTGTCCCCACTCACTGCTGCACTGACACAGAGTGTCCACACTCCCTGCCCTGTGACAGAGTGTCCCCACTCCTTACACTGTCACAGAATGTCCCCTCTCCCTGCACTGTCACAGAGTGTCCCCACTCACTGCTGCACTGTCACAGAGTGTCCCCACTCCCTGCACCGTTAGAGTGTGTCCCCCACCCACTGCTGCACTGTCACAGAGTGCCCCCCACTCCCTGCACTGTCATAGAGTGTCTCCATTTGCTGCCCTGTCACAGAGTGACCTCAGTCTCTGCTGCACTGTCACAGTGTGTCCCACATTCACGGCCGGACTGTCACAGAGTGTCTCCCACTCCCTGCACTGTCACAGAGGTCCCCACTCACTGCTGCACTGTCACAGAGTGTCCCCACTCCCTGCACTGTCAAAGAGTCTCCCCACTCACTGCCCTGTCACAGAGTGTCCCCCACTCACTGCACTGTCACAGAGTGTCCCTACTCACTGCTGCACTGTCACAGAGTGTCCCCACTCCCTGCACTGTCACAGAGTGTCCCCCACTCCCTGCACTGTCACAGAGTGTCCCCACTCCCTGCAATGTCACAGAGTGTTCCCACCCACTGCACAGTCACAGAGTGACCCCACTCCCTGCACTGTCACAGAGTGTCCCCACTCACTGCACTGTCACAGAGTGTCCCCCACTCCCTGCACTGTCACAGAGTGACCCCACTCCCTGCACTGTCACAGAGTGTCCCCACTCACTGCTGCATTGTCACTGAGTGTCCCCCACTCACTGCCCTGTCACAGAGCGACCCCACTCACTGCTGCACTGTCACAGAGTGTCCCCACTCCCTGTACTGTCACAGAGTGTTCCCACTCACTGCCCTGTCACAGAGTGTCCCCACTCCCTGTACTGTCACAGAGTGTTCCCACTCACTGCACTGTCACAGAGTGTCCCCACACACTGCACTGTCACAGCGTGTCCCCACTCACTGCTGCACTGTCACAGAGTGCCCCCCCACTCCCTGCACTATCACAGTGTGTCCCACACTCACTGCTGCACTGTCACAGAGTGTCTCCACTCTCTGCACTGTCACAGAGTGTCTCCACTCACTGCCCTGTCACAGAGTTTCCCCACCCCCTGCACTGTCACAGAGTGTCCGCCAATCACTGCTGCACTGTCACAGAGTGTCCCCATTCGCTGCACTGTCACTGAGTGTCCCCCACTCACTGCACTGTCACAGAGTCTCCCCACTCCCTGCACTGTCACAGAGGGTCCCCCACTCACTGCACTGTCACAGAGTGTCCCCACACACTGTACTGTCACAGCGTGTCCCCACTCACTGCTGCACTGACACAGAGTGCCCCCCCCACTACCTGCACTGTCACAGAGTGTCCCCACTCCCTGCACTGTCACAGCGTGTCCCCACTCACTGCACTGTCACAGAGTGTCCCCCACTCAATGCTGCACTGTCACAGAGTGTCCCCACTCCCTGCACCGTCACGGAGTGTCCCCCACTCCCTGCACTGTCACAGAGTATCCCCACTCACTGCTGCACTGTTACAGTGTCCCCACTCCCTGCACTGTCACAGAATGTCCCCACTCCCTGCACTGTCACAGAGTGTCCCCACTCACTGCACTGTCACAGAGTGTCCCCCACTCAATGCTGCACTGTCACAGAGTGTCCCCACTCACTGCTGCACTGTCACAGTGTCCCCACTCCCTGCACTGTCACAGAATGTCCCCACTCCCTGCACTGTCACAGAGTGTCCCCACTCACTGCACTGTCACAGAGTGTCCCCCACTCAATGCTGCACTGTCACAGAGTGTCCCCACTCACTGCTGCACTGTCACAGTGTCCCCACTCCCTGCCCTGTCACAGAGTGTCCCCACTCCCTGCACTGTCACAGAGTATCCCCCACTCCCTGCACTGTCACAGAGTGTCCCCCACTCCCTGCCCTGTCACAGAGTGTGCCCACTCCCTGCAATGTCACAGAGTGTCCCCACTCCCTGCACTGTCACAGAGTGTCCCCCACTCCCTGCACTGTCACAGAGTGACCCCACTCCCTGCACTGTCACAGAGTGTCCCCACTCACTGCTGCACTGTCCATGAGTGTCCCCCACTCACTGCACTGTCACAGAGTGTCCCCACTCCCTGCACTGTCACAGAGTGTCCCCACTCCCTGCACTGTCACAGAGTGTCCCCACTCCCTGCACTGTCACAGTGTGTCCCCCACTGACTGCACTATCACAGAGTGTCCCCACTACCTGCACTGTCACAGAGTGTCCCCCATTCACTGCCCTGTCACAGAGTGTCGCCCACTCACTGCTGCACTGTCACACAGTGTCCCCCACTCACTGCTGCACTGTCACAGTGTCCCCACTCCCTGCACTGTCACGGAGTGTCCCCCACTCCCTGCACTGTCACAGAGTGTCCCCACTCCATGCACTGTCACTGAGTGTCCCCCACTCACTCCACTGTCACAGAGTGACCTCACTCACTGCTGAACTGTCACAGAGTGCCCCCACTTCCTGCACTGTCACAGTGTCCCCACTCACTGCTGCACTGCCACAGAGTGTCTCCCACTCACTGCTGCCCTGTCACAGTGTGTCCCCACTCACTGCCGTGTCACAGAGTGTCCCCACTCCCTGCACTGTCACAGTGGGTTCCCACTCACTGCACTGTCACAGAGTGTCCCCACTCCCTGCCCTGTCACAGAGTGTCCCCACTCCTTGCACTGTCACAGAGTGTCCCCACTCACTGCTGCACTGTCACAGAGTTTCCCCACTCACTGCCTTGTCACAGAGTGACCCCACTCACTGCTGCACTGTCACAGAGTGTCCCCACTCACTGCTGCACTGTCACAGTGTGTCCCCACTCACTGCCTTGTCACAGAGTGTCCCCCACTCCCTGCACTGTCACAGAGTGTCCTCACTCCTTGCACTGTCACAGAGTGTCCCCACTCCCTGCACTGTCACAGAGGGTTCCCACTCACTGCACTGTCACAGAGTGTCCCCACTCCCTGCCCTGTCACAGAGTGTCCCCACTCCTTGCACTGTCACAGAGTGTCCCCACTCACTGCTGCACTGTCACAGAGTTTCCCCACTCACTGCCTTGTCACAGAGTGACCCCACTCACTGCTGCACTGTCACAGAGTGTCCCCACTCACTGCTGCACTGTCACAGTGTGTCCCCACTCACTGCCTTGTCACAGAGTGTCCCCCACTCCCTGCACTGTCACAGAGTGTCCTCACTCCTTGCACTGTCACAGAGTGTCCCCACTCCCTGCCCTGTCACAGAGTGTCCCCACTCCTTGCACTGTCACAGAGTGTCCCCACTCACTGCTGCACTGTCACAGAGTGTCCCCACTCACGGCCTTGTCACAGAGTGACCCCACTCACTGCTGCACTGTCACAGAGTGTCCCCATTTCCTGCACTGTCACAGAGTGTCCCCACTCACTGCTGCACTGACACAGAGTGTCCACACTCCCTGCCCTGTGACAGAGTGTCCCCACTCCTTACACTGTCACAGAATGTCCCCACTCCCTGCACTGTCACAGAGTGTCCCCACTCACTGCTGCACTGTCACAGAGTGTCCCCACTCCCTGCACCGTTAGAGTGTGTCCCCCACCCACTGCTGCACTGTCACAGAGTGCCCCCCACTCCCTGCACTGTCATAGAGTGTCTCCATTTGCTGCCCTGTCACAGAGTGACCTCAGTCTCTGCTGCACCTTCACAGTGTGTCCCCATTTCATACACTGTCACAGAGTGACGTCAGTCACTGCTGCACTGTCACAGTGTGTCCCACATTCACGGCCGGACTGTCACAGAGTGTCTCCCACTCCCTGCACTGTCACAGAGGTCCCCAATCACTGCTGCACTGTCACAGAGTGTCCCCACTCCCTGCACTGTCAAAGAGTCTCCCCACTCACTGCCCTGTCACAGAGTGTCCCCCACTCACTGCACTGTCACAGAGTGTCCCTACTCACTGCTGCACTGTCACAGAGTGTCCCCCCACACTGCTGCACTGACACAGAGTGTCCACACTCACTGCACTGTCACAGAGTGTCCCCACTCACTGCACTGTCATAGAGCGTCCCCACTCCCTGCACTGTCACAGAGTGTCACCACTCCCTGCACTGTCACAGTGTGTCCCCCACTCACTGCACTATCACAGAGTGTCCCCACTACCTGCACTGTCACAGAGTGTCCCCACTCCCTGCACTGTCACAGTGTGTCCCCCACTGACTGCACTATCACAGAGTGTCCCCACTACCTGCACTGTCACAGAGTGTCCCCCATTCACTGCCCTGTCACAGAGTGTCGCCCACTCACTGCTGCACTGTCACACAGTGTCCCCCACTCACTGCTGCACTGTCACAGTGTCCCCACTCCCTGCACTGTCACTGAGTGTCCCCCACTCCCTGCACTGTCACAGAGTGTCCCCACTCCATGCACTGTCACTGAGTGTCCCCCACTCACTCCACTGTCACAGAGTGACCTCACTCACTGCTGCACTGTCACAGAGTGTCCCGCACTGATTGCTGAACTGTCACAGAGTGCCCCCACTTCCTGCACTGTCACAGTGTCCCCACTCACTGCTGCACTGCCACAGAGTGTCTCCCATTCACTGCTGCCCTGTCACAGTGTGTCCCCACTCACTGCCGTGTCACAGAGTGTCCCCACTCACTGCTGCACTGTCACAGTGTGTCCCACATTCACTGCCTTGTCACAGAGTGTCCCCCACTCCCTGCACTGTCACAGAGTGTCCTCACTCCTTGCACTGTCACAGAGTGTCCCCACTCCCTGCCCTGTCACAGAGTGTCCCCACTCCTTGCACTGTCACAGAGTGTCCCCACTCACTGCTGCACTGTCACAGAGTGTCCCCACTCACGGCCTTGTCACAGAGTGACCCCACTCACTGCTGCACTGTCACAGAGTGTCCCCACACACTGCACTGTCACAGAGTGTCCCCACTCACTGCTGCACTGACACAGAGTGTCCACACTCCCTGCCCTGTGACAGAGTGTCCCCACTCCTTACACTGTCACAGAATGTCCCCTCTCCCTGCACTGTCACAGAGTGTCCCCACTCACTGCTGCACTGTCACAGAGTGTCCCCACTCCCTGCACCGTTAGAGTGTGTCCCCCACCCACTGCTGCACTGTCACAGTGTGCCCCCCACTCCCTGCACTGTCATAGAGTGTCTCCATTTGCTGCCCTGTCACAGAGTGACCTCAGTCTCTGCTGCACTGTCACAGTGTGTCCCACATTCACGGCCGGACTGTCACAGAGTGTCTCCCACTCCCTGCACTGTCACAGAGGTCCCCACTCACTGCTGCACTGTCACAGAGTGTCCCCACTCCCTGCACTGTCAAAGAGTCTCCCCACTCACTGCCCTGTCACAGAGTGTCCCCCACTCACTGCACTGTCACAGAGTGTCCCTACTCACTGCTGCACTGTCACAGAGTGTCCCCACTCCCTGCACTGTCACAGAGTGTCCCCCACTCCCTGCACTGTCACAGAGTGTCCCCACTCCCTGCAATGTCACAGAGTGTTCCCACCCACTGCACAGTCACAGAGTGTCCCCACTCCCTGCACTGTCACAGAGTGTCCCCACTCCCTGCACTGTCACAGAGTGTCCCCCACTCCCTGCACTGTCACAGAGTGACCCCACTCCCTGCACTGTCACAGAGTGTCCCCACTCACTGCTGCATTGTCACTGAGTGTCCCCCACTCACTGCCCTGTCACAGAGCGACCCCACTCACTGCTGCACTGTCACAGAGTGTCCCCACTCCCTGTACTGTCACAGAGTGTTCCCACTCACTGCCCTGTCACAGAGTGTCCCCACTCCCTGTACTGTCACAGAGTGTTCCCACTCACTGCACTGTCACAGAGTGTCCCCACACACTGCACTGTCACAGCGTGTCCCCACTCACTGCTGCACTGTCACAGAGTGCCCCCCCACTACCTGCACTGTCACAGAGTGTCCCAATTTCTTGCACTGTCACAGAGTGTCCCCACTCCCTGCACTATCACAGTGTGTCCCACACTCACTGCTGCACTGTCACAGAGTGTCTCCACTCTCTGCACTGTCACAGAGTGTCTCCACTCACTGCCCTGTCACAGAGTTTCCCCACCCCCTGCACTGTCACAGAGTGTCCGCCAATCACTGCTGCACTGTCACAGAGTGTCCCCATTCGCTGCACTGTCACTGAGTGTCCCCCACTCACTGCACTGTCACAGAGTCTCCCCACTCCCTGCACTGTCACAGAGGGTCCCCCACTCACTGCACTGTCACAGAGTGTCCCCACACACTGCACTGTCACAGAGTGTCCCCACACACTGTACTGTCACAGCGTGTCCCCACTCACTGCTGCACTGACACAGAGTGTCCCCACTCCCTGCACCGTCACGGAGTGTCCCCCACTCCCTGCACTGTCAGAGAGTGTCCCCACTCCCTGCACTGTCACAGCGTGTCCCCACTCACTGCACTGTCACAGAGTGTCCCCCACTCAATGCTGCACTGTCACAGAGTGTCCCCACTCCCTGCACCGTCACGGAGTGTCCCCCACTCCCTGCACTGTCACAGAGTATCCCCACTCACTGCTGCACTGTTACAGTGTCCCCATACACTGCACTGTCACAGAGTGTCCCCCACTCAATGCTGCACTGTCACAGAGTGTCCCCACTCACTGCTGCACTGTCACAGTGTCCCCACTCCCTGCACTGTCACAGAATGTCCCCACTCCCTGCACTGTCACAGAGTGTCCCCACTCACTGCACTGTCACAGAGTGTCCCCCACTCAATGCTGCACTGTCACAGAGTGTCCCCACTCACTGCTGCACTGTCACAGTGTCCCCACTCCCTGCCCTGTCACAGAGTGTCCCCACTCCCTGCACTGTCACAGAGTATCCCCCACTCCCTGCACTGTCACAGAGTGTCCCCACTCCCTGCACTGTCACAGAGTGTCCCCCACTCCCTGCACTGTCACAGAGTGTCCCCACTCCCTGCAATGTCACAGAGTGTTCCCACTCACTGCCCTGTCACAGAGAGGGCCCACTCCCTGCAATGTCACAGAGTGTCCCCACTCCCTGCACTGTCACAGAGTGTCCCCCACTCCCTGCACTGTCACAGAGTGACCCCACTCCCTGCACTGTCACAGAGTGTCCCCACTCACTGCTGCACTGTCCATGAGTGTCCCCCACTCACTGCACTGTCACAGAGTGTCCCCACTCCCTGCACTGTCACAGAGTGTCCCCACTCCCTGCACTGTCACAGAGTGTCCCCACACACTGCACTGTCACAGAGTGTCCCCCACTCAATGCACTGTCACAGAGTGTCCCCACTCCCTGCCCTGTCACAGAGTGTCCCCACACACTGCACTGTCACAGAGTGTCCCCATTTCCTGCACTGTTACCGAGTGTCCCCCACTCAATGCTGCACTGTGACACAGTGACCCCACTCACCGCTGCACTGTCACAGAGTCTCCCCACTCCCTGCACTGTCACAGAGTGTCCCCAGTCCCTGCACTGTCACAGAGTGTCCCCACTCACTGCCCTGTCACAGAGTGTCCCCACTCCCTGCACTGTCACAGAGTGTCCCCACACACTGCACTGTCACAGCGTGTCCCCACTCACTGCTGCACTGTCACAGAGTGTCCCCATTCGCTGCACTGTCACAGAGTGTCCCCACTCACTGCTGCACTGTCCATGAGTGTCCCCCACTCACTGCACTGTCACAGAGTGTCCCCACTCCCTGCACTGTCACAGAGTGTCCCCACTCCCTGCACTGTCACAGAGTGTCCCCACACACTGCACTGTCACAGAGTGTCCCCCACTCAATGCACTGTCACAGAGTCTCCCCACTCCCTGCCCTGTCACAGAGTGTCCCCCACTCACTGCACTGTCACAGAGTGTCCCTACTCCCTGCTGCACTGTCACAGAGTGTCCCTACACCCTGCCCTGTCACAGTGTGTCCCACACTCACTGCTGCACTGTCACAGAGTGTCCCCACTCTCTGCACTGTCACAGAGTGTCTCCACTCACTGCCCTGTCACTGAGTGTCCCCCACTAACTGCACTGTCACAGAGTGTCCACACTCCCTGCAATGTCACAGAGTGACCCCACTCCCTGTACTGTCACAGAGTGTTCCCACTCACTGCCCTGTCACAGAGTGTCCCCACTCCCTGCACTGTAACAGAGTGTCCCCACACACTGCACTGTCACAGAGTGTCCCCACACACTGCACTGTCACAGAGTGTCCCCATTTCCTGCACTGTTACCGAGTGTCCCCCACTCAATGCTGCACTGTAACACAGTGACCCCACTCACCGCTGCACTGTCACAGAGTCTCCCCACACCCTGCACTGTCACAGAGTGTCCCCACTCCCTGCACTGTCACATAGTGTCCCCACTCACTGCCGTCACAGAGTGTCCCCACTCCCTGCACTGTCACAGAGTGTCCCCACACACTGCACTGTCACAGAGTATCCCCACTCACTGCCCTGTCACAGAGTGTCCCCACTCCCTGCACTGTCACAGAGTGTCCCCACACACTGCACTGTCACAGCGTGTCTCCACTCACTGCTGCACTGTCACAGAGTGCCCCCCACTACCTGCACTGTCACAGAGTGTCCCCATTTCCTGCACTCTCACAGAGTGTTCCCACTCCCTGCACTGTCACAGAGTGTCCCCACTCACTGCCCTGTCACAGAGTGTCCCCACTACCTGCACTGTCACAGAGTGTCCCCATTTCCTGCACTGTCACAGAGTGTCCCCACTCCCTGCACTGTCACAGAGTGTCCTCACGCACTGCACTGTCACAGACTGTCCCTACTCCCTGCACTGTCACAGTGTGTCCCACACTCACTGCTGCACTGTCACAGAGTGTCCCCACTCTCTGCACTGTCACAGAGTGTCTCCTCTCACTGCCCTGTCACAGAGTGTCCCCACTCCCTGCACTGTCACAGAGTGTCCGCCAATCACTGCTGCACTGTCACAGAGTGTCCCCATTCGCTGCACTGTCACTGAGTGTCCCCCACTCACTGCACTGTCACAGAGTCTCCCCACTCCCTGCACTGTCACAGAGTGTCCCCACTCCCTGCACTGTCACAGAGTGTCCCCACACACTGCACTGTCACAGCGTCTCCCCACTCACTGCTGCACTGTCACAGAGTGCCCCCCCACTACCTGCACTGTCACAGAGTGTCCCCATTTCCTGCACTGTCACAGAGTGTCCCCACTCCCTGCACTGTCACAGAGTGTCCTCACGCACTGCACTGTCACAGACTGTCCCTACTCCCTGCACTGTCACAGTGTGTCACACACTCACTGCTGCACTGTCACAGAGTGTCCCCACTCTCTGCACTGTCACAGAGTGTCTCCTCTCACTGCCCTGTCACAGAGTGTCCCCACTCCCTGCACTGTCACAGAGTGTCCGCCAATCACTGCTGCACTGTCACAGAGTGTCCCCATTCGCTGCACTGTCACTGAGTGTCCCCCACTCAATGCACTGTCACAGAGTGTCCCCACACCCTGCACTGTCACAGAGTGTCCCCCACTCACTGCACTGTCACAGAGTGTCCCCACACCCTGCACTGTCACAGAGTTGCCCCACACACTGCACTGTCACAGAGTGTCCCCATTTCCTGCACAGTTACCGAGTGTCCCCCACTCAATGCTGCACTGTAACACAGTGACCCCACTCACCGCTGCACTGTCACAGAGTCTCCCCACTCCCTGCTCTGTCACAGAGCGTCCCCACTACCTGCACTGTCACATAGTGTCCCCACTCGCTGGTGCACTGTCACAGAGTGTCACCACTCCCTGCACTGTCACAGTTTGTCCCCACTCACTGCCCTGTCACAGAGTGTCCCCCACTCCCTGCACTGTCACAGAGTGACCCCACTCCCTGCACTGTCACAGAGTGTCCCCACTCACTGCTGCACTGTCCATGAGTGTCCCCCACTCACTGCACTGTCACAGAGTGTCCCCACTCCCTGCACTGTCACAGAGTGTCCCCACTCCCTGCACTGTCACAGAGTGTCCCCACACACTGCACTGTCACAGAGTGTCCCCCACTCAATGCACTGTCACAGAGTGTCCCCACTCCCTGCCCTGTCACAGAGTGTCCCCACACACTGCACTGTCACAGAGTGTCCCCATTTCCTGCACTGTTACCGAGTGTCCCCCACTCAATGCTGCACTGTGACACAGTGACCCCACTCACCGCTGCACTGTCACAGAGTCTCCCCACTCCCTGCACTGTCACAGAGTGTCCCCAGTCCCTGCACTGTCACAGAGTGTCCCCACTCACTGCCCTGTCACAGAGTGTCCCCACTCCCTGCACTGTCACAGAGTGTCCCCACACACTGCACTGTCACAGCGTGTCCCCACTCACTGCTGCACTGTCACAGAGTGTCCCCATTCGCTGCACTGTCACAGAGTGTCCCCACTCACTGCTGCACTGTCCATGAGTGTCCCCCACTCACTGCACTGTCACAGAGTGTCCCCACTCCCTGCACTGTCACAGAGTGTCCCCACTCCCTGCACTGTCACAGAGTGTCCCCACACACTGCACTGTCACAGAGTGTCCCCCACTCAATGCACTGTCACAGAGTCTCCCCACTCCCTGCCCTGTCACAGAGTGTCCCCCACTCACTGCACTGTCACAGAGTGTCCCTACTCCCTGCTGCACTGTCACAGAGTGTCCCTACACCCTGCCCTGTCACAGTGTGTCCCACACTCACTGCTGCACTGTCACAGAGTGTCCCCACTCTCTGCACTGTCACAGAGTGTCTCCACTCACTGCCCTGTCACTGAGTGTCCCCCACTAACTGCACTGTCACAGAGTGTCCACACTCCCTGCAATGTCACAGAGTGACCCCACTCCCTGTACTGTCACAGAGTGTTCCCACTCACTGCCCTGTCACAGAGTGTCCCCACTCCCTGCACTGTAACAGAGTGTCCCCACACACTGCACTGTCACAGAGTGTCCCCACACACTGCACTGTCACAGAGTGTCCCCATTTCCTGCACTGTTACCGAGTGTCCCCCACTCAATGCTGCACTGTAACACAGTGACCCCACTCACCGCTGCACTGTCACAGAGTCTCCCCACACCCTGCACTGTCACAGAGTGTCCCCACTCCCTGCACTGTCACATAGTGTCCCCACTCACTGCCGTCACAGAGTGTCCCCACTCCCTGCACTGTCACAGAGTGTCCCCACACACTGCACTGTCACAGAGTATCCCCACTCACTGCCCTGTCACAGAGTGTCCCCACTCCCTGCACTGTCACAGAGTGTCCCCACACACTGCACTGTCACAGCGTGTCTCCACTCACTGCTGCACTGTCACAGAGTGCCCCCCACTACCTGCACTGTCACAGAGTGTCCCCATTTCCTGCACTCTCACAGAGTGTTCCCACTCCCTGCACTGTCACAGAGTGTCCCCACTCACTGCCCTGTCACAGAGTGTCCCCACTACCTGCACTGTCACAGAGTGTCCCCATTTCCTGCACTGTCACAGAGTGTCCCCACTCCCTGCACTGTCACAGAGTGTCCTCACGCACTGCACTGTCACAGACTGTCCCTACTCCCTGCACTGTCACAGTGTGTCCCACACTCACTGCTGCACTGTCACAGAGTGTCCCCACTCTCTGCACTGTCACAGAGTGTCTCCTCTCACTGCCCTGTCACAGAGTGTCCCCACTCCCTGCACTGTCACAGAGTGTCCGCCAATCACTGCTGCACTGTCACAGAGTGTCCCCATTCGCTGCACTGTCACTGAGTGTCCCCCACTCACTGCACTGT
Source organism: Chiloscyllium punctatum (assembly GCF_047496795.1). NCBI lineage: Eukaryota > Metazoa > Chordata > Chondrichthyes > Orectolobiformes > Hemiscylliidae > Chiloscyllium > Chiloscyllium punctatum. Next base: position 30,437,546 of record NC_092787.1, on the reverse strand, counting down.
CACAGAGTCTCCCCACTCCCTGCACTGTCACAGAGTGTCCCCACTCCCTGCACTGTCACAGAGTGTCCCCACACACTGCACTGTCACAGCGTCTCCCCACTCACTGCTGCACTGTCACAGAGTGCCCCCCCACTACCTGCACTGTCACAGAGTGTCCCCATTTCCTGCACTGTCACAGAGTGTCCCCACTCCCTGCACTGTCACAGAGTGTCCTCACGCACTGCACTGTCACAGACTGTCCCTACTCCCTGCACTGTCACAGTGTGTCACACACTCACTGCTGCACTGTCACAGAGTGTCCCCACTCTCTGCACTGTCACAGAGTGTCTCCTCTCACTGCCCTGTCACAGAGTGTCCCCACTCCCTGCACTGTCACAGAGTGTCCGCCAATCACTGCTGCACTGTCACAGAGTGTCCCCATTCGCTGCACTGTCACTGAGTGTCCCCCACTCAATGCACTGTCACAGAGTGTCCCCACACCCTGCACTGTCACAGAGTGTCCCCCACTCACTGCACTGTCACAGAGTGTCCCCACACCCTGCACTGTCACAGAGTTGCCCCACACACTGCACTGTCACAGAGTGTCCCCATTTCCTGCACAGTTACCGAGTGTCCCCCACTCAATGCTGCACTGTAACACAGTGACCCCACTCACCGCTGCACTGTCACAGAGTCTCCCCACTCCCTGCTCTGTCACAGAGCGTCCCCACTACCTGCACTGTCACATAGTGTCCCCACTCGCTGGTGCACTGTCACAGAGTGTCACCACTCCCTGCACTGTCACAGTTTGTCCCCACTCACTGCCCTGTCACAGAGTGTCCCCACTCCCTGCACTGTCACAGAGTGTCTCCACACACTGCACTGTCACAGCGTGTCCCCACTCACTGCTGCACTCTCACAGAATGCCCCCCCATTACCTGCACTGTCACAGAGTGTCCCCACTCCCTGCACTGTCACAGAGTGTCCCCACTCACTGCCCTGTCACAGAGTGTCCCCACTACCTGCACTGTCACAGAGTGTCCCCACTCCATGCACTGTCACAGAGTGTCCCCCACTCACTCCACTGTCACAGAGTGTCCCCACTCACTCCACTGTCAGAGCGTGTCCCCACTCCCTGCACTGTCACAGAGTGACCTCACTCACTGCTGCACTGTCACAGAGTGTCCCGCACTGATTGCTGCACTGTCACAGAGTGCCCCCACTCCCTGCACTGTCACAGAGTGCCCCCACTCACTGCTGCACTGCCACAGAGTGTCCCCCACACACTGCTGCACTGTCACAGAGTGTCCCCACTCACTGCTGCACTGTCGCAGAGTGTCCCCACTCACGGCACTGTCACAGAGTGTCCCCCACTCCCTGCACTGTCACAGAGTGTCTCCACTCACGGCTGCACTGTCACAGAGTGTCCCCACTCCCTGCCCTGTCACAGAGTGTCCCCACTCCTTGCACTGTCACAGAGTGTCCCCACTCACTGCCTTGTCACAGAGTGACCCCACTCACTGCTGCACTATCACAGAGTGACCCCACTCACTGCTGCACTGTCATAGAGTGTCCCCACACACTCAACTGTCACAGAGTGTCCCCACTCACTGCTGCACTGTCACAGAGTGTCCCCACTCCATGCACCGTCACAGTGTGTCCCCCACTCACTGCTGCACTGTCACAGAGTGTCCCCACTCTCTGCACCGTCACAGTGTGTCCCCCACTCACTGCTGCACTGTCACAGAGCGCCCCCCACTCCCTGCACTGTCACAGAGTCTCCCCACTCACTGCCCTGTCACAGAGTGTCCCCACTCACTGCTGCACTGTCACAGAGTGCCCCGCCACTACCTGCCCTGTCACAGAGTGTCCCCATTTCCTGCACTGTCACTGAGTGGCCCCACTCCCTGCACTGTCACAGAGTGTCCCCACTACCTGCACTGTCACAGAGTGTCCCCATTTCCTGCACTGTCACAGACTGTCCCCACTCCCTGCACTATCACAGTGTGTCCCACATTCACTGCTGCACTGTCACAGAGTGTCTCCACTCTCTGCACTGTCACAGAGTGTCTCCACTCACTGCCCTGTCACAGAGTGTCCGCCAATCACTTCTGCACTGTCACAGAGTGTCCCCACTCACTGCCCTGTCACAGAGTGTCCCCACTACCTGCACTGTCACAGAGTGTCCCCATTTCCTGCAGTGTCACCGAGTGTCCCCACTCCCTGCACTGTCACAGAGTGTCCTCACTCACTGCACTGTCACAGACTGTCCCTACTCCCTGCACTGTCACAGTGTGTCCCACACTCACTGCTGCACTGTCACAGAGTGTCCCCACTCTCTGCACTGTCACAGAGTGTCTCCACTCACTGCCCTGTCACCGAGTGTCCCCACTCCCTGCACTGTCACAGAGTGTCCGCCAATCACTGCCCTGTCACTGAGTGTCCCCCACTAACTGCACTGTCACAGAGTGTCCACACTCCCTGCAATGTCACAGAGTGACCCCACTCCCTGTACTGTCACAGAGTGTTCCCACTCACTGCCCTGTCACAGAGTGTCCCCACTCCCTGCACTGTAACAGAGTGTCCCCACACACTGCACTGTCACAGAGTGTCCCCACACACTGCACTGTCACAGAGTGTCCCCATTTCCTGCACTGTTACCGAGTGTCCCCCACTCAATGCTGCACTGTAACACAGTGACCCCACTCACCGCTGCACTGTCACAGAGTCTCCCCACACCCTGCACTGTCACAGAGTGTCCCCACTCCCTGCACTGTCACATAGTGTCCCCACTCACTGCCGTCACAGAGTGTCCCCACTCCCTGCACTGTCACAGAGTGTCCCCACACACTGCACTGTCACAGAGTATCCCCACTCACTGCCCTGTCACAGAGTGTCCCCACTCCCTGCACTGTCACAGAGTGTCCCCACACACTGCACTGTCACAGCGTGTCCCCACTCACTGCTGCACTGTCACAGAGTGCCCCCCACTACCTGCACTGTCACAGAGTGTCCCCATTTCCTGAACTCTCACAGAGTGTTCCCACTCCCTGCACTGTCACAGAGTGTCCCCACTCACTGCCCTGTCACAGAGTGTCCCCACTACCTGCACTGTCACAGAGTGTCCCCATTTCCTGCACTGTCACAGAGTGTCCCCACTCCCTGCACTGTCACAGAGTGTCCTCACGCACTGCACTGTCACAGACTGTCCCTACTCCCTGCACTGTCACAGTGTGTCCCACACTCACTGCTGCACTGTCACAGAGTGTCCCCACTCTCTGCACTGTCACAGAGTGTCTCCTCTCACTGCCCTGTCACAGAGTGTCCCCACTCCCTGCACTGTCACAGAGTGTCCGCCAATCACTGCTGCACTGTCACAGAGTGTCCCCATTCGCTGCACTGTCACTGAGTGTCCCCCACTCACTGCACTGTCACAGAGTCTCCCCACTCCCTGCACTGTCACAGAGTGTCCCCACTCCCTGCACTGTCACAGAGTGTCCCCACACACTGCACTGTCACAGCTTCTCCCCACTCACTGCTGCACTGTCACAGAGTGCCCCCCCACTACCTGCACTGTCACAGAGTGTCCCCATTTCCTGCACTGTCACAGAGTGTCCCCACTCCCTGCACTGTCACAGAGTGTCCTCACGCACTGCACTGTCACAGACTGTCCCTACTCCCTGCACTGTCACAGTGTGTCACACACTCACTGCTGCACTGTCACAGAGTGTCCCCACTCTCTGCACTGTCACAGAGTGTCTCCTCTCACTGCCCTGTCACAGAGTGTCCCCACTCCCTGCACTGTCACAGAGTGTCCGCCAATCACTGCTGCACTGTCACAGAGTGTCCCCATTCGCTGCACTGTCACTGAGTGTCCCCCACTCAATGCACTGTCACAGAGTGTCCCCACACCCTGCACTGTCACAGAGTGTCCCCCACTCACTGCACTGTCACAGAGTGTCCCCACACCCTGCACTGTCACAGAGTGTCCCCACACACTGCACTGTCACAGAGTGTCCCCATTTCCTGCACAGTTACCGAGTGTCCCCCACTCAATGCTGCACTGTAACACAGTGACCCCACTCACCGCTGCACTGTCACAGAGTCTCCCCACACCCTGCTCTGTCACAGAGCGTCCCCACTACCTGCACTGTCACATAGTCTCCCCACTCACTGCCCTGTCACAGAGTGTCCCCACTCCCTGCACTGTCACAGAGTGTCTCCACACACTGCACTGTCACAGCGTGTCCCCACTCACTGCTGCACTCTCACAGAATGCCCCCCCATTACCTGCACTGTCACAGAGTGTCCCCACTCCCTGCACTGTCACAGAGTGTCCCCACTCACTGCCCTGTCACAGGGTGTCCCCACTACCTGCACTGTCACAGAGTGTCCCCACTCCATGCACTGTCACAGAGTGTCCCCCACTCACTCCACTGTCACAGAGTGTCCCCACTCACTCCACTGTCAGAGCGTGTCCCCACTCCCTGCACTGTCACAGAGTGACCTCACTCACTGCTGCACTGTCACAGAGTGTCCCGCACTGATTGCTGCACTGTCACAGAGTGTCCCGCACTGATTGCTGCACTGTCGCAGAGTGTCCCCACTCACGGCACTGTCACAGAGTGTCCCCACTCACGGCACTGTCACAGAGTGTCTCCACTCACGGCTGCACTGTCACAGAGTGTCCCCACTCCCTGCCCTGTCACAGAGTGTCCCCACTCCTTGCACTGTCACAGAGTGTCCCCACTCACTGCCTTGTCACAGAGTGACCCCACTCACTGCTGCACTATCACAGAGTGACCCCACTCACTGCTGCACTGTCATAGAGTGTCCCCACACACTCAACTGTCACAGAGTGTCCCCACTCACTGCTGCACTGTCACAGAGTGTCCCCACTCCATGCACCGTCACAGTGTGTCCCCCACTCACTGCTGCACTGTCACAGAGTGTCCCCACTCTCTGCACCGTCACAGTGTGTCCCCCACTCACTGCACTGTCACAGAGTCTCCCCACTCACTGCCCTGTCACAGAGTGTCCCCACTCACTGCTGCACTGTCACAGAGTGCCCCGCCACTACCTGCCCTGTCACAGAGTGTCCCCATTTCCTGCACTGTCACTGAGTGGCCCCACTCCCTGCACTGTCACAGAGTGTCCCCACTACCTGCACTGTCACAGAGTGTCCCCATTTCCTGCACTGTCACAGACTGTCCCCACTCCCTGCACTATCACAGTGTGTCCCACATTCACTGCTGCACTGTCACAGAGTGTCTCCACTCTCTGCACTGTCACAGAGTGTCTCCACTCACTGCCCTGTCACAGAGTGTCCGCCAATCACTTCTGCACTGTCACAGAGTGTCCCCACTCACTGCCCTGTCACAGAGTGTCCCCACTACCTGCACTGTCACAGAGTGTCCCCATTTCCTGCAGTGTCACCGAGTGTCCCCACTCCCTGCACTGTCACAGAGTGTCCTCACTCACTGCACTGTCACAGACTGTCCCTACTCCCTGCACTGTCACAGTGTGTCCCACACTCACTGCTGCACTGTCACAGAGTGTCCCCACTCTCTGCACTGTCACAGAGTGTCTCCACTCACTGCCCTGTCACCGAGTGTCCCCACTCCCTGCACTGTCACAGAGTGTCCGCCAATCACTGCTGCACTGTCACAGAGTGTCCCCACTCGCTGCACTGTCACTGAGTGTCCCCCACTCACTGCACTGTCACAGAGTCTCCCCACTCCCTGCACTGTCACGGAGTGTCCCCCACTCACTGCACTGTCACAGAGTGTCCCCACTCCCTGCACTGTCACAGAGTGTCCCCACTCCCTGTACTGTCACAGAGTGTTCCCACTCACTGCCCTGTCACAGCGTGTCCCCACTCTCTGCACTGTCACAGAGTGTCTCCACTCACTGCCCTGTCACCGAGTGTCCCCACTCCCTGCACTGTCACAGAGTGTACGCCAATCACTGCTGCACTGTCACAGAGTGTCCCCACTCGCTGCACTGTCACTGAGTGTCCCCCACTCACTGCACTGTCACAGAGTCTCCCCACTCCCTGCACTGTCACGGAGTGTCCCCCACTCACTGCACTGTCACAGAGTGTCCCCACTCCCTGCACTGTCACAGAGTGTCCCCACTCCCTGTACTGTCACAGAGTGTTCCCACTCACTGCCCTGTCACAGCGTGTCCCCACTCACTGCTGCCTTGTCACAGAGTGTCCCCACACACTGCACTGTCACAGAGTGTCCCCATTTCCTGCACTGTTACCGAGTGTCCCCCACTCAAAGCTGCACTGTAACACAGTGACCCCACTCACTGCTGCACTGTCACAGAGTCTCCCCACTCCCTGCACTGTCACAGAGTGTCCCTACTCCTTGCACTGTCACAGAGTGTCCCCACTCACTGCCCTGTCACAGAGTGTCCCCACTCCCTGCACTGTCACAGTGTCCCCACACACTGCACTGTCACAGCGTGTCCCCACTCACTGCTGCACTGTCACAGAGTGTCCCCATTTCCTGCACTCTCACAGAGTGTTCCCACTCACTGCACTGTCACAGAGTGTCCCCACTCACTGCCCTGTCACAGAGTGTCCCCACTACCTGCACTGTCACAGAGTGTCCCCATTTCCTGCACTGTCACAGAGTGTCCCCACTCCCTGCACTGTCACAGAGTGTCCTCACTCACTGCACTGTCACAGACTGTCCATACTCCCTGCACTGTCACAGTGTGTCCCCCACTCACTGCTGCACTGTCACAGAGTGTCCCCACTCTCTGCACTGTCACAGAGTGTCTCCTCTCACTACCCTGTCACAGAGTGTCCCCACTCCCTGCACTGTCACAGAGTGGCCCCACACACTGCACTGTCACAGCGTCTCCCCACTCACTGCTGCACTGTCACAGAGTGCCCCCCTACTACCTGCACTGTCACAGAGTGTCCCCATTTCCTGCACTGTCACAGAGTGTCCCCACTCCCTGCACTGTCACAGAGTGTCCTCACGCACTGCACTGTCACAGACTGTCCCTACTCCCTGCACTGTCACAGTGTGTCCCACACTCACTGCTGCACTGTCACAGAGTGTCCCCACTCTCTGCACTGTCACAGAGTGTCTCCTCTCACTGCCCTGTCACAGAGTGTCCCCACTCCCTGCACTGTCACAGAGTGTCCGCCAATCACTGCTGCACTGTCACAGAGTGTCCCCATTCGCTGCACTGTCACTGAGTGTCCCCCACTCAATGCACTGTCACAGAGTCTCCCCACTCCCTGCACTGTCACAGAGTGTCCCCCACTCACTGCCCTGTCACAGAGTGTCCCCACTCCCTGCACTGTCACAGTGTCCCCACACACTGCACTGTCACAGCGTGTCCCCACTCACTGCTGCACTCTCACAGAGTGTCCCCATTTCCTGCACTCTCACAGAGTGTTCCCACTCCCTGCACTGTCACAGAGTGTCCCCACTCACTGCCCTGTCACAGAGTGTCCCCACTACCTGCACTGTCACAGAGTGTCCCCATTTCCTGCACTGTCACAGAGTGTCCCCACTACCTGCACTGTCACAGAGTGTCCCCATTTCCTGCACTGTCACAGAGTGTCCCCACTCACTGCCCTGTCACAGAGTGTCCCCACTACCTGCACTGTCACAGAGTGTCCCCATTTCCTGCACTGTCACAGAGTGTCCCCACTCCCTGCACTGTCACAGAGTGTCCTCACTCACTGCACTGTCACAGACTGTCCCTACTCCCTGCACTGTCACAGTGTGTCCCCCACTCACTGCTGCACTGTCACAGTGTGTCCCCCACTCACTGCTGCACTGTCACAGAGTGTCCCCACTCTCTGCACTGTCACAGAGTGTCTCCTCTAACTACCCTGTCACAGAGTGTCCCCACTCCCTGCACTGTCACAGAGTGTCCTCACTCACTGCACTGTCACAGACTGTCCCTACTCCCTGCACTGTCACAGTGTGTCCCCAACTCACTGCTGCACTGTCACAGTGTGTCCCCCACTCACTGCTGCACTGTCACAGAGTGTCCCCACTCTCTGCACTGTCACAGAGTGTCTCCTCTCACTACCCTGTCACAGAGTGTCCCCACTCCCTGCACTGTCACAGAGTGTCCGCCAATCACTGCTGCACTGTCACAGAGTGTCCCCATTCGCTGCACTGTCACTGAGTGTCCCCCACTCACTGCACTGTCACAGAGTCTCCCCACTCCCTGCACTGTCACAGAGTGTCCCCACACACTGCACTGTCACAGCGTCTCCCCACTCACTGCTGCACTGTCACAGAGTGCCCCCCTACTACCTGCACTGTCACAGAGTGTCCCCATTTCCTGCACTGTCACAGAGTGTCCCCACTCCCTGCACTATCACAGAGTGTCCTCACGCACTGCACTGTCACAGACTGTCCCTACTCCCTGCACTGTCACAGTGTGTCCCACACTCACTGCTGCACTGTCACAGAGTGTCCCCACTCTCTGCACTGTCACAGAGTGTCTCCTCTCACTGCCCTGTCACAGAGTGTCCCCACTCCCTGCACTGTCACAGAGTGTCCGCCAATCACTGCTGCACTGTCACAGAGTGTCCCCATTCGCTGCACTGTCACTGAGTGTCCCCCACTCAATGCACTGTCACAGAGTCTCCCCACTCCCTGCACTGTCACAGAGTGTCCCCCACTCACTGCCCTGTCACAGAGTGTCCCCACTCCCTGCACTGTCACAGTGTCCCCACACACTGCACTGTCACAGCGTGTCCCCACTCACTGCTGCACTCTCACAGAGTGTCCCCATTTCCTGCACTCTCACAGAGTGTTCCCACTCCCTGCACTGTCACAGAGTGTCCCCACTCACTGCCCTGTCACAGAGTGTCCCCACTACCTGCACTGTCACAGAGTGTCCCCATTTCCTGCACTGTCACAGAGTGTCCCCACTCCCTGCACTGTCACAGAGTGTCCTCACTCCCTGCACTGTCACAGACTGTCCCTACTCCCTGCACTGTCACAGTGTGTCCCCCACTCACTGCTGCACTGTCACAGAGTGTCCCCACTCTCTGCACTGTCACAGAGTGTCTCCTCTCACTGCCCTGTCACAGAGTGTCCCCACTCCCTGCACTGTCACAGAGTGTCCGCCAATCACTGCTGCACTGTCACAGAGTGTCCCCATTCGCTGCACTGTCACTGAGTGTCCCCCACTCACTGCACTGTCACAGAGTCTCCCCACTCCCTGCACTGTCACAGAGTATCCCCACACACTGCACTGTCACAGCGTCTCCCCACTCACTGCTGCACTGTCACAGAGTGCCCCCCTACTACCTGCACTGTCACAGAGTGTCCCCATTTCCTGCACTGTCACAGAGTGTCCCCACTCCCTGCACTGTCACAGAGTGTCCTCACGCTCTGCACTGTCACAGACTGTCCCTACTCCCTGCACTGTCACAGTGTGTCCCACACTCACTGCTGCACTGTCACAGAGTGTCCCCACTCTCTGCACTGTCACAGAGTGTCTCCTCTCACTGCCCTGTCACAGAGTGTCCCCACTCCCTGCACTGTCACAGAGTGTCCGCCAATCACTGCTGCACTGTCACAGAGTGTCCCCATTCGCTGCACTGTCACTGAGTGTCCCCCACTCAATGCACTGTCACAGAGTCTCCCCACTCCCTGCACTGTCACAGAGTGTCCCCCACTCACTGCCCTGTCACAGAGTGTCCCCACTCCCTGCACTGTCACAGTGTCCCCACACGCTGCACTGTCACAGCGTGTCCCCACTCACTGCTGCACTCTCACAGAGTGTCCCCATTTCCTGCACTCTCACAGAGTGTTCCCACTCCCTGCACTGTCACAGAGTGTCCCCACTCACTGCCCTGTCACAGAGTGTCCCCACTACCTGCACTGTCACAGAGTGTCCCCATTTCCTGCACTGTCACAGAGTGTCCCCACTCACTGCCCTGTCACAGAGTGTCCCCACTCCCTGCACTGTAACAGAGTGTCCCCACACACTGCACTGTCACAGAGTGTCCCCACACACTGCACTGTCACAGAGTGTCCCCATTTCCTGCACTGTTACCGAGTGTCCCCCACTCAATGCTGCACTGTAACACAGTGACCCCACTCACCGCTGCACTGTCACAGAGTCTCCCCACTCCCTGCTCTGTCACAGAGCGTCCCCACTCCCTGCACTGTCACATAGTGTCCCCACTCACTGCTGCACTGTCACAGAGTGTCCCCACTCCCTGCACTGTCACAGTTTGTCCCCACTCACTGCCCTGTCACAGAGTGTCTCCACACACTGCACTGTCACAGCGTGTCCCCACTCACTGCTGCACTCTCACAGAATGCCCCCCATTACCTGCACTGTCACAGAGTGTCCCCACTCCCTGCACTGTCACAGAGTGTCCCCACTCACTGCCCTGTCACAGAGTGTCCCCACTACCTGCACTGTCACAGAGTGTCCCCACTCCATGCACTGTCACAGAGTGTCCCCACTCACTGCCCTGTCACAGAGTGTCTCCACACACTGCACTGTCACAGCGTGTCCCCACTCACTGCTGCACTCTCACAGAATGCCCCCCCCCATTACCTGCACTGTCACAGAGTGTCCCCACTCCCTGCACTGTCACAGAGTGTCCCCACTCACTGCCCTGTCACAGAGTGTCCCCACTACCTGCACTGTCACAGAGTGTCCCCACTCCATGCACTGTCACAGAGTGTCCCCCACTCACTCCACTGTCACAGAGTGTCCCCACTCACTCCACTGTCAGAGCGTGTCCCCACTCCCTGCACTGTCACAGAGTGACCTCACTCACTGCTGCACTGTCACAGAGTGTCCCGCACTGATTGCTGCACTGTCACAGAGTGCCCCCACTCCCTGCACTGTCACAGAGTGCCCCCACTCACTGCTGCACTGCCACAGAGTGTCCCCCACACACTGCTGCACTGTCACAGAGTGTCCCCACTCACTGCTGCACTGTCGCAGAGTGTCCCCACTCACGGCACTGTCACAGAGTGTCCCCCACTCCCTGCACTGTCACAGAGTGTCTCCACTCACGGCTGCACTGTCACAGAGTGTCCCCACTCCCTGCCCTGTCACAGAGTGTCCCCACTCCTTGCACTGTCACAGAGTGTCCCCACTCACTGCCTTGTCACAGAGTGACCCCACTCACTGCTGCACTATCACAGAGTGACCCCACTCACTGCTGCACTGTCATAGAGTGTCCCCACACACTCAACTGTCACAGAGTGTCCCCACTCACTGCTGCACTGTCACAGAGTGTCGCCACTCCCTGCACCGTCACAGTGTGTCCCACACTCACTGCTGCACTGTCACAGAGTGTCCCCACTCCCTGCACCGTCACAGTGTGTCCCCCTCTCACTGCTGCACTGTCACAGAGCGCCCCCCACTCCCTGCACTGTCACGGAGTGTCCCCCACTCACTGCACTGTCACAGAGTGTCCCTACTCACTGCTGCATGTCACAGAGAGACCCCACTCACTGCACTGTCACAGAGTGTCCCCACTCACTGCTGCACTCTCACAGTGTCCCCACTCACTGCTGCCTTGTCACAGAGTGTCCCCCACTGCCTGCATTGTCACAGAGTGTCCCCCACTCAATGCTGCACTGTCCCAGAGTGTCCCCACTCCCTGCACTGTGACAGAGTGTCCCCACCCACTGCACAGTCACAGAGTGTCCCTAAACCTTGCACTGTCACAATGTGTCCCCACTCACTGCTGCACTGTCACAGAGTGCCCCCCCACTCCCTGCACTGTCACAGAGTGTCCCCACTCACAGCTGCACTGTCACAGAGTGTCCCCACTCCCTGCACTGTCACAGAGTGTCCCCCACTCACTGCTGCACTGTCACAGAGTGTCCCCACTCCCTGCACTGTCACAGAGTGTCCCCACTCCCTGCACTGTCACAGTGTGTCCCACACTCACTGCTGCACGGTCACAGGGTCCCCACTCCCTGCACTGTCACAGATTGTCCCCACTCCCTGCACTGTCACAGAGTGTCCCCACACACTGCACTGTCACAGAGTGTCCCCACTCACTGCACTGTCACAGAGTGTCCCCAATTCCTGCACTGTCACAGAGTGACTTCAGTTACAGCTGCACTGTCACAGAGTATCCCCACTCCCTGCACTGTCACAGTGTGTCCCCCACTCAATGCTGCACTGTCACAGATTGTCCCCACTCCCTGCACTGTCACAGAGTGTCCCCACTCCCTGCACTGTCACAGAGTGTCCCCACACACTGCACTGTCACAGCGTCTCCCCACTCACTGCTGCACTGTCACAGAGTGCCCCCCCCCACTACCTGCACTGTCACAGAGTGTCCCCATTTCCTGCACTGTCACAGAGTGTCCCCACTCCCTGCACTGTCACAGAGTGTCCTCACGCACTGCACTGTCACAGACTGTCCCTACTCCCTGCACTGTCACAGTGTGTCCCACACTCACTGCTGCACTGTCACAGAGTGTCCCCACTCTCTGCACTGTCACAGAGTGTCTCCTCTCACTGCCCTGTCACAGAGTGTCCCCACTCCCTGCACTGTCACAGAGTGTCCGCCAATCACTGCTGCACTGTCACAGAGTGTCCCCATTCGCTGCACTGTCACTGAGTGTCCCCCACTCAATGCACTGTCACAGAGCCTCCCTACTCCCTGCACTGTCACAGAGGGTCCCCCACTCACTGCACTGTCACAGAGTGTCCCCACACCCTGCACTGTCACAGAGTGTCCCCACACACTGCACTGTCACAGAGTGTCCCCATTTCCTGCACTGTTACCGAGTGTCCCCCACTCAATGCTGCACTGTAACACAGTGACCCCACTCACCGCTGCACTGTCACAGAGTCTCCCCACTCCCTGCTCTGTCACAGAGCGTCCCCACTCCCTGCACTGTCACATAGTGTCCCCACTCACTGCTGCACTGTCACAGAGTGTCCCCACTCTCTGCACTGTCACAGAGTGTCCCCACTACCTGCACTGTCACAGAGTGTCCCCACTACCTGCACTGTCACAGAGTGTCCCCATTTCCTGCACTGTCACTGAGTGTCCCCACTCCCTGCACTGTCACAGAGTGTCCCCACTACCTGCACTGTCACAGTGTCCCCATTTCCTGCACTGTCACAGACTGTCCCCACTCCCTGAACTATCACAGTGTGTCCCACATTCACTGCTGCACTGTCACAGAGTGTCTCCACTCTCTGCACTGTCACAGAGTGTCTCCACTCACTGCCCTGTCACAGAGTGTCCCCACTCTCTGCACTGTCATAGAGTGTCCCCCACTCCCTGCACTGTCACAGAGTTTCCCCCACTCCCTGCACTGTCACAGAGTGTCCGCAAATCACTGCTGCACTGTCACAGTGTCCCCACTCCCTGCACTGTCACAGAGTGTCCGCCAATCACTGATGCACTGTCACAGAGTGTCCCCACTCACTGCCCTGTCACAGAGTGTCCCCACTACCTGCACTGTCACAGAGTGTCCCCATTTCCTGCAGTGTCACCGAGTGTCCCCACTCCCTGCACTGTCACAGAGTGTCCTCACTCACTGCACTGTCACAGACTGTCCCTACTCCCTGCACTGTCACAGAGTGTCCCCACTCTCTGCACTGTCACAGAGTGTCTCCACTCACTGCCCTGTCACCGAGTGTCCCCACTCCCTGCACTGTCACAGAGTGTCCCCACTCTCTGCACTGTCACAGAGTGTCTCCACTCACTGCCCTGTCACCGAGTGTCCCCACTCCCTGCACTGTCACAGAGTGTCCGCCAATCACTGCTGCACTGTCACAGAGTGTCCCCACTCGCTGCACTGTCACTGAGTGTCCCCCACTCACTGCACTGTCACAGAGTCTCCCCACTCCCTGCACTGTCACGGAGTGTCCCCCACTCACTGCACTGTCACAGAGTGTCCCCACTCACTGCTGCACTCTCACAGTGTCCCCACTCACTGCTGCCTTGTCACAGAGTGTCCCCCACTACCTGCACTGTCACAGAGTGTCCCCCACTCAATGCTGCACTGTCCCAGAGTGTCCCCACTCCCTGCACTGTGACAGAGTGTCCCCACCCACTGCACAGTCACAGAGTGTCCCTAAACCTTGCACTGTCACAATGTGTCCCCACTCACTGCTGCACTGTCACAGAGTGCCCCCCCACTCCCTGCACTGTCAAAGAGTGTCCCCACTCACAGCTGCACTGTCACAGAGTGTCCCCACTCCCTGCACTGTCACAGAGTGTCCCCCACTCACGGCTGCACTGTCACAGAGTGTCCCCACTCCCTGCACTGTCACAGAGTGTCCCCACTCCCTGCACTGTCACAGTGTGTCCCACACTCACTGCTGCACGGTCACAGTGTCCCCACTCGCTGCACTGTCACTGAGTGTCCCCCACTCACTGCACTGTCACAGAGTCTCCCCACTCCCTGCACGGTCACGGAGTGTCCCCCACTCACTGCACTGTCACAGAGTGTCCCTACTCACTGCTGCATGTCACAGAGAGTCCCCACTCACTGCACTGTCACAGAGTGTCCCCACTCACTGCTGCACTGTCACAGTGTCCCCACTCACAGCTGCACTGTCACAGAGTGTCCCCACTCCCTGCACTGTCACAGAGTGTCCCCCACTCACGGCTGCACTGTCACAGAGTGTCCCCACTCCCTGCACTGTCACAGAGTGTCCCCACTCCCTGCACTGTCACAGTGTGTCCCACACTCACTGCTGCACGGTCACAGTGTCCCCACTCGCTGCACTGTCACTGAGTGTCCCCCACTCACTGCACTGTCACAGAGTCTCCCCACTCCCTGCACGGTCACGGAGTGTCCCCCACTCACTGCACTGTCACAGAGTCTCCCCACTCACTGCACTGTCACAGAGTGTCCCCACTCACTGCTGCCTTGTCACAGAGTGTCCCCCACTACCTGCACTGTCACAGAGTGTCCCCCACTCAATGCTGCACTGTCCCAGAGTGTCCCCACTCCCTGCACTGTGACAGAGTGTCCCCACCCACTGCACAGTCACAGAGTGTCCCTAAACCTTGCACTGTCACAATGTGTCCCCACTCACTGCTGCACTGTCACAGAGTGCCCCCCCACTCCCTGCACTGTCACAGAGTGTCCCCACTCACAGCTGCACTGTCACAGAGTGTCCCCACTCCCTGCACTGTCACAGAGTGTCCCCCACTCACTGCTGCACTGTCACAGAGTGTCCCCACTCCCTGCACTGTCACAGAGTGTCCCCACTCCCTGCACTGTCACAGTGTGTCCCACACTCACTGCTGCACGGTCACAGTGTCCCCACTCCCTGCACTGGCACAGATTGTCCCCACTCCCTGCACTGTCACAGAGTGTCCCCACACACTGCACTGTCACAGAGTGTCCCCACTCACTGCACTGTCACAGAGTGTCCCCAATTCCTGCACTGTCACAGAGTGACTTCAGTTACAGCTGCACTGTCACAGAGTATCCCCACTCCCTGCACTGTCACAGTGTGTCCCCCACTCAATGCTGCACTGTCACAGATTGTCCCCACTCCCTGCACTGTCACAGAGTGTCCCCACTCCCTGCACTGTCACAGAGTGTCCCCACACACTGCACTGTCACAGCGTCTCCCCACTCACTGCTGCACTGTCACAGAGTGCCCCCCCACTACCTGCACTGTAACAGAGTGTCCCCATTTCCTGCACTGTCACAGAGTGTCCCCACTCCCTGCACTGTCACAGAGTGTCCTCACGCACTGCACTGTCACAGACTGTCCCTACTCCCTGCACTGTCACAGTGTGTCCCACACTCACTGCTGCACTGTCACAGAGTGTCCCCACTCTCTGCACTGTCACAGAGTGTCTCCTCTCACTGCCCTGTCACAGAGTGTCCCCACTCCCTGCCCTGTCACAGAGTGTCCGCCAATCACTGCTGCACTGTCACAGAGTGTCCCCATTCGCTGCACTGTCACTGAGTGTCCCCCACCCAATGCACTGTCACAGAGCCTCCCCACTCCCTGCACTGTCACAGAGGGTCCCCCACTCACTGCACTGTCACAGAGTGTCCCCATTTCCTGCACTGTTACCGAGTGTCCCCCACTCAATGCTGCACTGTAACACAGTGACCCCACTCACCGCTGCACTGTCACAGAGTCTCCCCACTCCCTGCTCTGTCACAGAGCGTCCCCACTCCCTGCACTGTCACATAGTGTCCCCACTCACTGCTGCACTGTCACAGAGTGTCCCCACTCCCTGCACCGTCACAGTTTGTCCCCACTCACTGCCCTGTCACAGAGTGTCTCCACACACTGCACTGTCACAGCGTGTCCCCACTCACTGCTGCACTCTCACAGAATGCCCCCCCATTACCTGCACTGTCACAGAGTGTCCCCACTCCCTGCACTGTCACAGAGTGTCCCCACTCACTGCCCTGTCACAGAGTGTCCCCACTACCTGCACTGTCACAGAGTGTCCCCACTCCATGCACTGTCACAGAGTGTCCCCCAATCACTCCACTGTCACAGAGTGTCCCCACTCACTCCACTGTCAGAGCGTGCCCCCACTCCCTGCACTGTCACAGAGTGCCCCCACTCACTGCTGCACTGCCACAGAGTGTCCCCCACACACTGCTGCACTGTCACAGAGTGTCCCCACTCACTGCTGCACTGTCGCAGAGTGTCCCCACTCACGGCACTGTCACAGAGTGTCCCCCACTCCCTGCACTGTCACAGAGTGTCTCCACTCACGGCTGCACTGTCACAGAGTGTCCCCACTCCCTGCCCTGTCACAGAGTGTCCCCACTCCTTGCACTGTCACAGAGTGTCCCCACTCACTGCCTTGTCACAGAGTGACCCCACTCACTGCTGCACTATCACAGAGTGACCCCACTCACTGCTGCACTGTCATAGAGTGTCCCCACACACTCAACTGTCACAGAGTGTCCCCACTCACTGCTGCACTGTCACAGAGTGTCCCCACTCCCTGCACCGTCACAGTGTGTTCCACACTCACTGCTGCACTGTCACAGAGTGTCCCCACTCCCTGCACCGTCACAGTGTGTCGCCCACTCACTGCTGCACTGTCACAGAGCGCCCCCCACTCCCTGCACTGTCACAGAGTCTCCCCACTCACTGCCCTGTCACAGAGTGTCCCCACTCACTGCTGCACTGTCACAGAGTGCCCCGCCACTACCTGCCCTGTCACAGAGTGTCCCCATTTCCTGCACTGTCACTGAGTGGCCCCACTCCCTGCACTGTCACAGAGTGTCCCCACTACCTGCACTGTCACAGAGTGTCCCCATTTCCTGCACTGTCACAGACTGTCCCCACTCCCTGCACTATCACAGTGTGTCCCACATTCACTGCTGCACTGTCACAGAGTGTCTCCACTCTCTGCACTGTCACAGAGTGTCTCCACTCACTGCCCTGTCACAGAGTGTCCCCACTCTCTGCACTGTCACAGAGTGTCCCCCACTCCCTGCACTGTCACAGAGTTTCCCCCACTCCATGCACTGTCACAGAGTGTCCGCCAATCACTGCTGCACTGTCACAGTGTCCCCACTCTCTGCACTGTCACAGAGTGTCCGCCAATCACTTCTGCACTGTCACAGAGTGTCCCCACTCACTGCCCTGTCACAGAGTGTCCCCACTACCTGCACTGTCACAGAGTGTCCCCATTTCCTGCAGTGTCACCGAGTGTCCCCACTCCCTGCACTGTCACAGAGTGTCCTCACTCACTGCACTGTCACAGACTGTCCCTACTCCCTGCACTGTCACAGTGTGTCCCACATTCACTGCTGCCCTGTCACAGAGTGTCCCCACTCTCTGCACTGTCACAGAGTGTCTCCACTCACTGCCCTGTCACCGAGTGTCCCCACTCCCTGCACTGTCACAGAGTGTCCGCCAATCACTGCCCTGTCACTGAGTGTCCCCCACTCCCTGCACTGTCACAGAGTGTCCTCACTCACTGCACTGTCACAGACTGTCCCTACTCCCTGCACTGTCACAGTGTGTCCCACACTCACTGCTGCACTGTCACAGAGTGTCCCCACTCTCTGCACTGTCACAGAGTGTCTCCACTCACTGCCCTGTCACCGAGTGTCCCCACTCCCTGCACTGTCACAGAGTGTCCGTCAATCACTGCTGCACTGTCACAGAGTGTCCCCACTCGCGGCACTGTCACTGAGTGTCCCCCACTCACTGCACTGTCACAGAGTCTCCCCACTCCCTGCACTGTCACGGAGTGTCCCCCACTCACTGCACTGTCACAGAGTGTCCCCACTCCCTGCACTGTCACAGAGTGTCCCCACTCCCTGTACTGTCACAGAGTGTTCCCACTCACTGCCCTGTCACAGCGTGTCCCCACTCACTGCTGCCTTGTCACAGAGTGTCCCCACACACTGCACTGTCACAGAGTGTCCCCACACACTGCACTGTCACAGAGTGTCCCCATTTCCTGCACTGTTACCGAGTGTCCCCCACTCAAAGCTGCACTGTAACACAGTGACCCCACTCACTGCTGCACTGTCACAGAGTCTCCCCACTCCCTGCACTGTCACAGAGTGTCCCCACTCCCTGCACTGTCACATAGTGTCCCCACTCACTGCTGCACTGTCACAGAGTGTCCCTACTCCTTGCACTGTCACAGAGTGTCCCCACTCACTGCCCTGTCACAGAGTGTCCCCACTCCCTGCACTGTCACAGTGTCCCCACACACTGCACTGTCACAGCGTGTCCCCACTCACTGCTGCACTGTCACAGAGTGTCCCCATTTCCTGCACTCTCACAGAGTGTTCCCACTCCCTGCACTGTCACAGAGTGTCCCCACTCACTGCCCTGTCACAGAGTGTCCCCACTACCCGCACTGTCACAGAGTGTCCCCATTTCCTGCACTGTCACAGAGTGTCCCCACTCCCTGCACTGTCACAGAGTGTCCTCACTCACTGCACTGTCACAGCCTGTCCCTACTCCCTGCACTGTCACAGTGTGTCCCCCACTCACTGCTGCACTGTCAGAGTGTCCCCACTCTCTGCACTGTCACAGAGTGTCTCCTCTCACTACCCTGTCACAGAGTGTCCCCACTCCCTGCACTGTCACAGAGTGTCCGCCAATCACTGCTGCACTGTCACAGAGTGTCCCCATTCGCTGCACTGTCACTGAGTGTCCCCCACTCACTGCACTGTCACAGAGTCTCCCCACTCCCTGCACTGTCACAGAGTGTCCCCACACACTGCACTGTCACAGCGTCCCCCCACTCACTGCTGCACTGTCACAGAGTGCCCCCCTACTACCTGCACTGTCACAGAGTGTCCCCCACTCAATGCTGCACTGTCCCAGAGTGTCCCCACTCCCTGCACTGTCACAGAGTGTCCTCACGCACTGCACTGTCACAGACTGTCCCTACTCCCTGCACTGTCACAGTGTGTCCCACACTCACTGCTGCACTGTCACAGAGTGTCCCCACTCTCTGCACTGTCACAGAGTGTCTCCTCTCACTGCCCTGTCACAGAGTGTCCCCACTCCCTGCACTGTCACAGAGTGTCCGCCAATCACTGCTGCACTGTCACAGAGTGTCCCCATTCGCTGCACTGTCACTGAGTGTCCCCCACTCAATGCACTGTCACAGAGTCTCCCCACTCCCTGCACTGTCACAGAGTGTCCCCCACTCACTGCCCTGTCACAGAGTGTCCCCACTCCCTGCACTGTCACAGTGTCCCCACACACTGCACTGTCACAGCGTGTCCCCACTCACTGCTGCACTCTCACAGAGTGTCCCCATTTCCTGCACTCTCACAGAGTGTTCCCACTCCCTGCACTGTCACAGAGTGTCCCCACTCACTGCCCTGTCACAGAGTGTCCCCACTACCTGCACTGTCACAGAGTGTCCCCATTTCCTGCACTGTCACAGAGTGTCCCCACTCCCTGCACTGTCACAGAGTGTCCTCACTCACTGCACTGTCACAGACTGTCCCTACTCCCTGCACTGTCACAGTGTGTCCCCCACTCACTGCTGCACTGTCACAGAGTGTCCCCACTCTCTGCACTGTCACAGAGTGTCTCCTCTCACTACCCTGTCACAGAGTGTCCCCACTCCCTGCACTGTCACAGAGTGTCCGCCAATCACTGCTGCACTGTCACAGAGTGTCCCCATTCGCTGCACTGTCACTGAGTGTCCCCCACTCACTGCACTGTCACAGAGTCTCCCCACTCCCTGCACTGTCACAGAGTGTCCCCACACACTGCACTGTCACAGCGTCTCCCCACTCACTGCTGCACTGTCACAGAGTGCCCCCCTACTACCTGCACTGTCACAGAGTGTCCCCATTTCCTGCACTGTCACAGAGTGTCCCCACTCCCTGCACTGTCACAGAGTGTCCTCACGCACTGCACTGTCACAGACTGTCCCCACTCCCTGCACTGTCACAGTGTGTCCCACACTCACTGCTGCACTGTCACAGAGTGTCCCCACTCTCTGCACTGTCACAGAGTGTCTCCTCTCACTGCCCTGTCACAGAGTGTCCCCACTCCCTGCACTGTCACAGAGTGTCCGCCAATCACTGCTGCACTGTCACAGAGTGTCCCCATTCGCTGCACTGTCACTGAGTGTCCCCCACTCAATGCACTGTCACAGAGTCTCCCCACTCCCTGCACTGTCACAGAGTGTCCCCCACTCACTGCACTGTCACAGAGTGTCCCCACACCCTGCACTGTCACAGAGTGTCCCCACACACTGCACTGTCACAGAGTGTCCCCATTTCCTGCACTGTTACCGAGTGTCCCCCACTCAATGCTGCACTGTAACACAGTGACCCCACTCACCGCTGCACTGTCACAGAGTCTCCCCACTCCCTGCTCTGTCACAGAGCGTCCCCACTCCCTGCACTGTCACATAGTGTCCCCACTCACTGCTGCACTGTCACAGAGTGTCCCCACTCCCTGCACTGTCACAGTTTGTCCCCACTCACTGCCCTGTCACAGAGTGTCTCCACACACTGCACTGTCACAGCGTGTCCCCACTCACTGCTGCACTCTCACAGAATGCCCCCCATTACCTGCACTGTCACAGAGTGTCCCCACTCCCTGCACTGTCACAGAGTGTCCCCACTCACTGCCCTGTCACAGAGTGTCCCCACTACCTGCACTGTCACAGAGTGTCCCCACTCCATGCACTGTCACAGAGTGTCCCCACTCACTGCCCTGTCACAGAGTGTCTCCACACACTGCACTGTCACATCGTGTCCCCACTCACTGCTGCACTCTCACAGAATGCCCCCCCCATTACCTGCACTGTCACAGAGTGTCCCCACTCACTGCCCTGTCACAGAGTGTCCCCACTACCTGCACTGTCACAGAGTGTCCCCACTCCATGCACTGTCACAGAGTGTCCCCCACTCACTCCACTGTCACAGAGTGTCCCCACTCACTCCACTGTCAGAGCGTGTCCCCACTCCCTGCACTGTCACAGAGTGACCTCACTCACTGCTGCACTGTCACAGAGTGTCCCGCACTGATTGCTGCACTGTCACAGAGTGCCCCCACTCCCTGCACTGTCACAGAGTGCCCCCACTCACTGCTGCACTGCCACAGAGTGTCCCCCACACACTGCTGCACTGTCACAGAGTGTCCCCACTCACTGCTGCACTGTCGCAGAGTGTTCCCACTCACGGCACTGTCAGAGAGTGTCCCCCACTCCCTGCACTGTCACAGAGTGTCTCCACTCACGGCTGCACTGTCACAGAGTGTCCCCACTCCCTGCCCTGTCACAGAGTGTCCCCACTCCTTGCACTGTCACAGAGTGTCCCCACTCACTGCCTTGTCACAGAGTGACCCCACTCACTGCTGCACTATCACAGAGTGACCCAACTCACTGCTGCACTGTCATAGAGTGTCCCCACACACTCAACTGTCACAGAGTGTCCCCACTCACTGCTGCACTGTCACAGAGTGTCCCCACTCCCTGCACCGTCACAGTGTGTCCCACACTCACTGCTGCACTGTCACAGAGTGTCCCCACTCCCTGCACCGTCACAGTGTGTCCCCCACTCACTGCTGCACTGTCACAGAGCGCCCCCCACTCCCTGCACTGTCACAGAGTGTCCCCACTCCCTGCACCGTCACAGTGTGTCCCCCACTCACTGCTGCACTGTCACAGAGTGCCCCGCCACTACCTGCTCTGTCACAGAGTGTCCCCATTTCCTGCACTGTCACTGAGTGTCCCCACTCCCTGCACTGTCACAGAGTGTCCCCACTACCTGCACTGTCACAGAGTGTCCCCATTTCCTGCACTGTCACAGACTGTCCCCACTCCCTGCACTATCACAGTGTGTCCCACATTCACTGCTGCACTGTCACAGAGTGTCTCCACTCTCTGCACTGTCACAGAGTGTCTCCACTCACTGCCCTGTCACAGAGTGTCCCCACTCTCTGCACTGTCACAGAGTGTCCCCCACTCCCTGCACTGTCACAGAGTTTCCCCCACTCCCTGCACTGTCACAGAGTGTCCGCCAATCACTGCTGCACTGTCACAGTGTCCCCACTCCCTGCACTGTCACAGAGTGTCCGCCAATCACTGCTGCACTGTCACAGAGTCTCCCCACTCCCTGCTCTGTCACAGAGCGTCCCCACTCCCTGCACTGTCACATAGTGTCCCCACTCACTGCTGCACTGTCACAGAATGTCCCCACTCCCTGCACTGTCAGAGTTTGTCCCCACTCACTGCTGCACTCTCACAGAATGCCCCCCATTACCTGCACTGTCACAGAGTGTCTCCACACACTGCACTGTCACAGCGTGTCCCCACTCACTGCTGCACTCTCACAGAATGCCCCCCATTACCTGCACTGTCACAGAGTGTCCCCACTCCCTGCACTGTCACAGAGTGTCCCCACTCACTGCCCTGTCACAGAGTGTCCCCACTACCTGCACTGTCACAGAGTGTCCCCACTCCATGCACTGTCACAGAGTGTCCCCACTCACTGCCCTGTCACAGAGTGTCTCCACACACTGCACTGTCACATCGTGTCCCCACTCACTGCTGCACTCTCACAGAATGCCCCCCCCATTACCTGCACTGTCACAGAGTGTCCCCACTCCCTGCACTGTCACAGAGTGTCCCCACTCACTGCCCTGTCACAGAGTGTCCCCACTACCTGCACTGTCACAGAGTGTCCCCACTCCATGCACTGTCACAGAGTGTCCCCCACTCACTCCACTGTCACAGTGTGTCCCCACTCACTCCACTGTCAGAGCGTGTCCCCACTCCCTGCACTGTCACAGAGTGACCTCACTCACTGCTGCACTGTCACAGAGTGTCCCGCACTGATTGCTGCACTGTCACAGAGTGCCCCCACTCCCTGCACTGTCACAGAGTGCCCCCACTCACTGCTGCACTGCCACAGAGTGTCCCCCACACACTGCTGCACTGTCACAGAGTGTCCCCACTCACTGCTGCACTGTCGCAGAGTGTCCCCACTCACGGCACTGTCACGGAGTGTCCCCCACTCCCTGCACTGTCACAGAGTGTCTCCACTCACGGCTGCACTGTCACAGAGTGTCCCCACTCCCTGCCCTGTCACAGAGTGTCCCCACTCCTTGCACTGTCACAGAGTGTCCCCACTCACTGCCTTGTCACAGAGTGACCCCACTCACTGCTGCACTATCACAGAGTGACCCCACTCACTGCTGCACTGTCATAGAGTGTCCCCACACACTCAACTGTCACAGAGTGTCCCCACTCACTGCTGCACTGTCACAGAGTGTCCCCACTCCCTGCACCGTCACAGTGTGTCCCACACTCACTGCTGCACTGTCACAGAGTGTCCCCACTCCCTGCACCGTCACAGTGTGTCCCCCACTCACTGCTGCACTGTCACAGAGCGCCCCCCACTCCCTGCACTGTCACAGAGTCTCCCCACTCACTGCCCTGTCACAGAGTGTCCCCACTCACTGCTGCACTGTCACAGAGTGCCCCGCCACTACCTGCTCTGTCACAGAGTGTCCCCATTTCCTGCACTGTCACTGAGTGTCCCCACTCCCTGCACTGTCACAGAGTGTCCCCACTACCTGCACTGTCACAGAGTGTCCCCATTTCCTGCACTGTCACAGACTGTCCCCACTCCCTGCACTATCACAGTGTGTCCCACATTCACTGCTGCACTGTCACAGAGTGTCTCCACTCTCTGCACTGTCACAGAGTGTCTCCACTCACTGCCCTGTCACAGAGTGTCCCCACTCTCTGCACTGTCACAGAGTGTCCCCCACTCCCTGCACTCTCACAGAGTTTCCCCCACTCCCTGCACTGTCACAGAGTGTCCGCCAATCACTGCTGCACTGTCACAGTGTCCCCACTCCCTGCACTGTCACAGAGTGTCCGCCAATCACTGCTGCACTGTCACAGAGTGTCCCCACTCACTGCCCTGTCACAGAGTGTCCCCACTACCTGCACTGTCACAGAGTGTCCCCATTTCCTGCAGTGTCACCGAGTGTCCCCACTCCCTGCGCTGTCACAGAGTGTCCTCACTCACTGCACTGTCACAGACTGTCCCTACTCCCTGCACTGTCACAGAGTGTCCCCACTCTCTGCACTGTCACAGAGTGTCTCCACTCACTGCCCTGTCACCGAGTGTCCCCACTCCCTGCACTGTCACAGAGTGTCCCCACTCTCTGCACTGTCACAGAGTGTCTCCACTCACTGCCCTGTCACCGAGTGTCCCCACTCCCTGCACTGTCACAGAGTGTCCGCCAATCACTGGTGCACTGTCACAGAGTGTCTCCACTCACTGCCCTGTCACCGAGTGTCCCCACTCCCTGCACTGTCACGGAGTGTCCCCCACTCACTGCACTGTCACAGAGTGTCCCTACTCACTGCTGCATGTCACAGAGAGACCCCACTCACTGCACTGTCACAGAGTGTCCCCACTCACTGCTGCACTCTCACAGTGTCCCCACTCACTGCTGCCTTGTCACAGAGTGTCCCCCACTGCCTGCATTGTCACAGAGTGTCCCCCACTCAATGCTGCACTGTCCCAGAGTGTCCCCACTCCCTGCACTGTGACAGAGTGTCCCCACCCACTGCACAGTCACAGAGTGTCCCTAAACCTTGCACTGTCACAATTTGTCCCCACTCACTGCTGCACTGTCACAGAGTGCCCCCCCACTCCCTGCACTGTCACAGAGTGTCCCCACTCACAGCTGCACTGTCACAGAGTGTCCCCACTCCCTGCACTGTCACAGAGTGTCCCCCACTCACTGCTGCACTGTCACAGAGTGTCCCCACTCCCTGCACTGTCACAGAGTGTCCCCACTCCCTGCACTGTCACAGTGTGTCCCACACTCACTGCTGCACGGTCACAGGGTCCCCACTCCCTGCACTGTCACAGATTGTCCCCACTCCCTGCACTGTCACAGAGTGTCCCCACACACTGCACTGTCACAGAGTGTCCCCACTCACTGCACTGTCACAGAGTGTCCCCAATTCCTGCACTGTCACAGAGTGACTTCAGTTACAGCTGCACTGTCACAGAGTATCCCCACTCCCTGCACTGTCACAGTGTGTCCCCCACTCAATGCTGCACTGTCACAGATTGTCCCCACTCCCTGCACTGTCACAGAGTGTCCCCACTCCCTGCACTGTCACAGAGTGTCCCCACACACTGCACTGTCACAGCGTCTCCCCACTCACTGCTGCACTGTCACAGAGTGCCCCCCCCAGTACCTGCACTGTCACAGAGTGTCCCCATTTCCTGCACTGTCACAGAGTGTCCCCACTCCCTGCACTGTCACAGAGTGTCCTCACGCACTGCACTGTCACAGACTGTCCCTACTCCCTGCAATGTCACAGTGTGTCCCACACTCACTGCTGCACTGTCACAGAGTGTCCCCACTCTCTGCACTGTCACAGAGTGTCTCCTCTCACTGCCCTGTCACAGAGTGTCCCCACTCCCTGCACTGTCACAGAGTGTCCGCCAATCACTGCTGCACTGTCACAGAGTGTCCCCATTCGCTGCACTGTCACTGAGTGTCCCCCACTCAATGCACTGTCACAGAGCCTCCCTACTCCCTGCACTGTCACAGAGGGTCCCCCACTCACTGCACTGTCACAGAGTGTCCCCACACCCTGCACTGTCGCAGAGTGTCCCCACACACTGCACTGTCACAGAGTGTCCCCATTTCCTGCACTGTTACCGAGTGTCCCCCACTCAATGCTGCACTGTAACACAGTGACCCCACTCACCGCTGCACTGTCACAGAGTCTCCCCACTCCCTGCTCTGTCACAGAGCGTCCCCACTCCCTGCACTGTCACATAGTGTCCCCACTCACTGCTGCACTGTCACAGAGTGTCCCCACTCCCTGCACTGTCACAGAGTGTCCCCACTACCTGCACTGTCACAGAGTGTCCCCACTACCTGCACTGTCACAGAGTGTCCCCATTTCCTGCACTGTCACTGAGTGTCCCCACTCCCTGCACTGTCACAGAGTGTCCCCACTACCTGCACTGTCACAGTGTCCCCATTTCCTGCACTGTCACAGACTGTCCCCACTCCCTGCACTATCACAGTGTGTCCCACATTCACTGCTGCACTGTCACAGAGTGTCTCCACTCTCTGCACTGTCACAGAGTGTCTCCACTCACTGCCCTGTCACAGAGTGTCCCCACTCTCTGCACTGTCACAGAGTGTCCCCCACTCTCTGCACTGTCACAGAGTGTCCCCCACTCCCTGCACTGTCACAGAGTGTCCTCACTCACTGCACTGTCACAGACTGTCCCTACTCCCTGCACTGTCACAGAGTGTCTCCACTCACTGCCCTGTCACCGAGTGTCCCCACTCCCTGCACTGTCACAGAGTGTCCCCACTCTCTGCACTGTCACAGAGTGTCTCCACTCACTGCCCTGTCACCGAGTGTCCCCACTCCTTGCACTGTCACAGAGTGTCCGCCAATCACTGCTGCACTGTCACAGAGTGTCCCCACTCGCTGCACTGTCACTGAGTGTCCCCCACTCACTGCACTGTCACAGAGTCTCCCCACTCCCTGCACTGTCACGGAGTGTCCCCCACTCACTGCACTGTCACAGAGTGTCCCCACTCACTGCTGCACTCTCACAGTGTCCCCACTCACTGCTGCCTTGTCACAGAGTGTCCCCCACTACCTGCACTGTCACAGAGTGTCCCCCACTCAATGCTGCACTGTCCCAGAGTGTCCCCACTCCCTGCACTGTGACAGAGTGTCCCCACCCACTGCACAGTCACAGAGTGTCCCTAAACCTTGCACTGTCACAATGTGTCCCCACTCACTGCTGCACTGTCACAGAGTGCCCCCCCACTCCCTGCACTGTCACAGAGTGTCCCCACTCACAGCTGCACTGTCACAGAGTGTCCCCACTCCCTGCACTGTCACAGAGTGTCCCCCACTCACGGCTGCACTGTCACAGAGTGTCCCCACTCCCTGCACTGTCACAGAGTGTCCCCACTCCCTGCACTGTCACAGTGTGTCCCACACTCACTGCTGCACGGTCACAGTGTCCCCACTCGCTGCACTGTCACTGAGTGTCCCCCACTCACTGCACTGTCACAGAGTCTCCCCACTCCCTGCACGGTCACGGAGTGTCCCCCACTCACTGCACTGTCACAGAGTGTCCCTACTCACTGCTGCATGTCACAGAGAGTCCCCACTCACTGCACTGTCACAGAGTGTCCCCACTCACTGCTGCACTGTCACAGTGTCCCCACTCACTGCTGCCTTGTCACAGAGTGTCCCCCACTACCTGCACTGTCACAGAGTGTCCCCCACTCAATGCTGCACTGTCCCAGAGTGTCCCCACTCCCTGCACTGTCACAGAGTGTCCTCACGCACTGCACTGTCACAGACTGTCCCAACTCCCTGCACTGTCACAGTGTGTCCCACACTCACTGCTGCACTGTCACTGAGTGTCCCCCACCCAATGCACTGTCACAGAGCCTCCCCACTCCCTGCACTGTCACAGAGGGTCCCCCACTCACTGCACTGTCACAGAGTGTCCCCATTTCCTGCACTGTTACCGAGTGTCCCCCACTCAATGTTGCACTGTAACACAGTGACCCCACTCACCGCTGCACTGTCACAGAGTCTCCCCACTCCCTGCTCTGTCACAGAGCGTCCCCACTCCCTGCACTGTCACATAGTGTCCCCACTCACTGCTGCACTCTCACAGAATGCCCCCCCATTACCTGCACTGTCACAGAGTGTCCCCACTCCCTGCACTGTCACAGAGTGTCCCCACTCACTGCCCTGTCACAGAGTGTCCCCACTACCTGCACTGTCACAGAGTGTCCCCACTCCATGCACTGTCACAGAGTGTCCCCCAATCACTCCACTGTCACAGAGTGTCCCCACTCACTCCACTGTCAGAGCGTGCCCCCACTCCCTGCACTGTCACAGAGTGCCCCCACTCACTGCTGCACTGCCACAGAGTGTCCCCCACACACTGCTGCACTGTCACAGAGTGTCCCCACTCACTGCTGCACTGTCGCAGAGTGTCCCCACTCACGGCACTGTCACAGTGTGTCCCCCACTCCCTGCACTGTCACAGAGTGTCTCCACTCACGGCTGCACTGTCACAGAGTGTCCCCACTCCCTGCCCTGTCACAGAGTGTCCCCACTCCTTGCACTGTCACAGAGTGTCCCCACTCACTGCCTTGTCACAGAGTGACCCCACTCACTGCTGCACTATCACAGAGTGACCCCACTCACTGCTGCACTGTCATAGAGTGTCCCCACACACTCAACTGTCACAGAGTGTCCCCACTCACTGCTGCACTGTCACAGAGTGTCCCCACTCCCTGCACCGTCACAGTGTGTTCCACACTCACTGCTGCACTGTCACAGAGTGTCCCCACTCCCTGCACCGTCACAGTGTGTCGCCCACTCACTGCTGCACTGTCACAGAGCGCCCCCCACTCCCTGCACAGTCACAGAGTCTCCCCACTCACTGCCCTGTCACAGAGTGTCCCCACTCACTGCTGCACTGTCACAGAGTGCCTCGCCACTACCTGCTCTGTCACAGAGTGTCCCCATTTCCTGCACTGTCACTGAGTGTCCCCACTCCCTGCACTGTCACAGAGTGTCCCCACTACCTGCACTGTCACAGAGTGTCCCCATTTCCTGCACTGTCACAGACTGTCCCCACTCCCTGCACTATCACAGTGTGTCCCACATTCACTGCTGCACTGTCACAGAGTGTCTCGACTCTCTGCACTGTCACAGAGTGTCTCCACTCACTGCCCTGTCACAGAGTGTCCCCACTCTCTGCACTGTCACAGAGTGTCCCCCACTCCCTGCACTGTCACAGAGTTTCCCCCACTCCCTGCACTGTCACAGAGTGTCCGCAAATCACTGCTGCACTGTCTCAGTGTCCCCACTCCCTGCACTGTCACAGAGTGTCCGCCAATCACTGATGCACTGTCACAGAGTGTCCCCACTCACTGCCCTGTCACAGAGTGTCCCCACTACCTGCACTGTCACAGAGTGTCCCCATTTCCTGCAGTGTCACCGAGTGTCCCCACTCCCTGCACTGTCACAGAGTGTCCTCACTCACTGCACTGTCACAGACTGTCCCTACTCCCTGCACTGTCACAGAGTGTCCCCACTCTCTGCACTGTCACAGAGTGTCTCCACTCACTGCCCTGTCACCGAGTGTCTCCACTCCCTGCACTGTCACAGAGTGTCCCCACTCTCTGCACTGTCACAGAGTGTCCCCACTCGCTGCACTGTCACTGAGTGTCCCCCACTCACTGCACTGTCACAGAGTCTCCCCACTCCCTGCACGGTCACGGAGTGTCCCCCACTCACTGCACTGTCACAGAGTGTCCCTACTCACTGCTGCATGTCACAGAGAGTCCCCACTCACTGCACTGTCACAGAGTGTCCCCACTCACTGCTGCACTGTCACAGTGTCCCCACTCACTGCTGCCTTGTCACAGAGTGTCCCCCACTACCTGCACTGTCACAGAGTGTCCCCCACTCAATGCTGCACTGTCCCAGAGTGTCCCCACTCCCTGCACTGTGACAGAGTGTCCCCACCCACTGCACAGTCACAGAGTGTCCCTAAACCTTGGACTGTCACAATGTGTTCCCACCCACTGCTGCACTGTCACAGAGTGCCCCCCCACTCCCTGCACTGTCACAGAGTGTCCCCACTCACAGCTGCACTGTCACAGAGTGTCCCCACTCCCTGCACTGTCACAGAGTGTCCCCCACTCACTGCTGCACTGTCACAGAGTGTCCCCACTCCCTGCACTGTCACAGAGTGTCCCCACTCCCTGCACTGTCACAGTGTGTCCCACACTCACTGCTGCACGGTCACAGTGTCCCCACTCACTGCACTGTCACAGAGTGTCCCCCACTCCCTGCACTGTCACAGATTGTCCCCACTCACTGCACTGTCACAGAGTGTCCCCACACACTGCACTGTCACAGAGTTTCCCCACTCACTGCACTGTCACAGAGTGTCCCCAATTCCTGCACTGTCACAGAGTGACTTCAGTTACAGCTCCACTGTCACAGAGTATCCCCACTCCCTGCACTGTCACAGTGTGTCCCCCACTCAATGCTGCACTGTCACAGATTGTCCCCACTCCCTGCACTGTCACAGAGTGTCCCCACTCCCTGCACTGTCACAGAGTGTCCCCACACACTGCACTGTCACAGTGTCTCCCCACTCACTGCTGCACTGTCACAGAGTGCCCCCCCAGTACCTGCACTGTCACAGAGTGTCCCCATTTCCTGCACTGTCACAGAGTGTCCCCACTCCCTGCACTGTCACAGAGTGTCCTCACGCACTGCACTGTCACAGACTGTCCCTACTCCCTGCACTGTCACAGTGTGTCCCACACTCACTGCTGCACTGTCACAGAGTGTCCCCACTCTCTGCACTGTCACAGAGTGTCTCCTCTCACTGCCCTGTCACAGAGTGTCCCCACTCCCTGCACTGTCACAGAGTGTCCGCCAATCACTGCTGCACTGTCACAGAGTGTCCCCATTCGCTGCACTGTCACTGAGTGTCCCCCACTCAATGCACTGTCACAGAGTCTCCCCACTCCCTGCACTGTCACAGAGTGTCCCCCACTCACTGCACTGTCACAGAGTGTCCCCACACCCTGCACTGTCACAGAGTGTCCCCACACACTGCACTGTCACAGAGTGCCCCCATTTCCTGCACTGTTACCGAGTGTCCCCCACTCAATGCTGCACTGTAACACAGTGACACCACTCACCGCTGCACTGTCACAGAGTCTCCCCACTCCCTGCTCTGTCACAGAGCGTCCCCACTCCCTGCACTGTCACATAGTGTCCCCACTCACTGCTGCACTGTCACAGAGTGTCCCCACTCCCTGCACTGTCACAGTTTGTCCCCACTCACTGCCCTGTCACAGAGTGTCTCCACACACTGCAATGTCACAGCGTGTCCCCACTCACTGCTGCACTCTCACAGAATGCCCCCCCATTACCTGCACTGTCACAGAGTGTCCCCACTCCCTGCACTGTCACAGAGTGTCCCCACTCACTGCCCTGTCACAGAGTGTCCCCACTACCTGCACTGTCACAGAGTGTCCCCACTCCATGCACTGTCACAGAGTGTCCCCACTCACTGCTGCACTGTCACAGAGTGTCCCCACTCCCTGCACTGTCACAGTTTGTCCCCACTCACTGCCCTGTCACAGAGTGTCTCCACACACTGCACTGTCACATCGTGTCCCCACTCACTGCTGCACTCTCACAGAATGCCCCCCCATTACCTGCACTGTCACAGAGTGTCCCCACTCCCTGCACTGTCACAGAGTGTCCCCACTCACTGCCCTGTCACAGAGTGTCCCCACTACCTGCACTGTCACAGAGTGTCCCCACTCCATGCACTGTCACAGAATGTCCCCCACTCACTCCACTGTCACAGAGTGTCCCCACCCACTGCACTGTCAGAGCGTGTCCCCACTCCCTGCACTGTCACAGAGTGTCCCCACCCACTGCACTGTCACAGAGTGTCCCCACTCAGTGCTGCACTGTCACAGAGTGTCCCCACTCCCTGCACAGTCACAGAGTGTCCCCACTCACTGCCTTGTCACAGAGTGTACCCACACACTGCCTTGTCACAGAGTGTCCCCCACTCCCTGCACTGTCACAGAGTGTCCTCACTCACTGCACTGTCACAGAGTGTCCCCACTCCCTGCACTGTCACAGAGTGTTCCCCACTCAATGCTGCACTGTCAATGAGTGTCCCCACCCACTGCACTGTCACAGAGTGACCCCCACTCCCTGCTGCACTGTCACAGAGTGACCCTACTCCCTGCACTGTCACAGAGTGACCCTACTCAATGCTGCACTGTCACAGAGTTCCCCCATTTCCTGCACTGTCACAGAGTGACCCCACTCCCTGCACTGTCACAGAGTGTCCCCACCCACTGCACTGTCAGAGCGTGTCCCCACTCCCTGCACTGTCACAGAGTGTCCCCACCCACTGCACTGTCACAGAGTGTCCCCACTCAGTGCTGCACTGTCACAGAGTGTCCCCACTCCCTGCACTGTCACAGAGTGTCCTCACTCACTGCACTGTCACAGAGTGTCCCCACTCCCTGCACTGTCACAGAGTGTCCCCCACTCAATGCTACACTGTCACTGAGTGTCCCCACTCCCTGCACTGTCACCGAGTGTCCCCACACCCTGCACTGTCACAGAGTGTCCCACACTCCCTGCACTGTCACAGAGTGTCCCCCAATCACTGCTGCACTGTCACAGAGTGTCCCCACACCCTGCACTGTCACTGAGTGTCCCCCACTCACTGCACTGTCACAGATTGTCCCCAATTCCTGCACTGTCACACAGTGTCCCCACTCCCTGCACTGTCACAGAGTGTCCCCACTCCTTGCTGTACTGTCACAGAGTGTCCCCCACTCCCTGCACTGTTACAGAGTGTCCCCCACTCAATGCTGCACTGTCACTGAGTGTCCCCAATCCCTGCACTGTCACAGAGTGTCCCCACTCACTGCTGCACTGTCACAGACTGTCCCCACTCCCTGCTGCACTGTCACAGAGTGTCCCCACTCCATGCTGCACTGTCACAGAGTCTCCCCACTCACTGCTGCACTGTCACAGAGTCTCCCCACTCACTGCACTGTCACAGAGTGTCCCCACTTCCTGCTGCACTGTCACAGAGTGTCCCCACTCACTGCACTGTCACAGAGTGTCCCCACTCACTGCACTGTCACAGAGTGTCCCCAATTCCTGCACTGTCACAGAGTGTCCCCACTCAATGCTGCACTGTCACAGAGTGTCCCCATTCACTGCACTGTCACAGACAGTCCCCACTCACTGCTGCACTGTCACAGAGTGTCCCCACTCCCTGCTGCACTATCACAGAGTGACCCCACTCAATGCTGCACTGTCACAGAGTGCCCTCATTTCCTGCACTGTCACAGAGTGACCTCCGTCACTGCTGCACTGTAACAGTGTATCCCCACTCCCTGCACTGTCACAGTGTGTCCCACACTCACTGCTGCACGGTCACAGAGTGACCCCACTCCCTGCACTGTCACAGAGTGTCCCCACTCACTACCTTGTCACAGAGTGTTCCCACTCACTGCCTTGTCACAGAGTGTCCCCAACTCCCTGCACCGTCACAGAGTGTCCCCACTCCCTGCACTGTCACAGAGTGTCCCCACCCACTGCACTGTCACAGAGTGTCCCAACTCAGTGCTGCACTGTCACAGAGTGTCCCCACTCCCTGCACTGTCACAGAGTGTCCCCACTCACTGCCTTGTGACAGAGTGTACCCACACACTGCCTTGTCACAGAGTGTCCCCCACTCCCTGCACTGTCACGGAGTGTCCTCACGCACTGCACTGTCACAGAGTGTCCCTACTCCCTGCACTGTCACAGAGTGTCCCCCACTCAATGCTGCACTGTCAATGAGTGTCCCCACTCCCTGCACTGTCACAGAGTGTCCCCCACTCAATGCTGCACTGTCAATGAGTGTCCCCACTCCCTGCACTGTCACAGAGTGTCCCCACACTCTGCACTGTCACAGAGTGTCCCACACTCCCTGCACTGTCACAGAGTGTCCCCCAATCACTGCTGCACTGTCACAGAGTGTCCCCACTCCCTGCACTGTCACTGAGTGTCCCCCACTCACTGCTGCACTGTCACAGTGTGTCCCCCACTCCCTGCACTGTCACAGAGTGTCCCCAAGTCCTGCACTGTCACAGAGTGTCCCCACTCCTTGCTGCACTGTCACAGAGTGTCCCCCACTCCCTGCACTGTCACAGAGTGTACCCCACTCAATGCTGCACTGTCACTGAGTGTCCCCAATCCCTGCACTGTCACAGAGTGTCCCCACTCACTGCTGCACTGTCACAGAGTGTCCCCACTCCCTGCTGCACGGTCACAGAGTGACCCCACTCACTGCTGCACTGTCACAGAGTGTCCCCACTCCCTGCACTGTCACAGTTTGTCCCCACTCACTGCCCTGTCACAGAGTGTCCCCACTACCTGCACTGTCACAGAGTGTCCCCACTCCATGCACTGTCACAGAGTGTCCCCCACTCACTCCACTGTCACAGAGTGTCCCCACCCACTGCACTGTCAGAGCGTGTCCCCACTCCCTGCACTGTCACAGAGTGTCCCCACTCAGTGCTGCACTGTCACAGAGCGTCCCCACTCCCTGCACAGTCACAGAGTGTCCCCACTCACTGCCTTGTCACAGAGTGTACCCACACACTGCCTTGTCACAGAGTGTCCCCCACTCCCTGCACTGTCACAGAGTGTCCTCACTCACTGCACTGTCACAGAGTGTCCCCACTCCCTGCACTGTCACAGAGTGTTCCCCACTCAATGCTGCACTGTCAATGAGTGTCCCCACCCACTGCACTGTCACAGAGTGACCCCCACTCCCTGCTGCACTGTCACAGAGTGACCCTACTCAATGCTGCACTGTCACAGAGTTCCCCCATTTCCTGCACTGTCACAGAGTGACCCCACTCCCTGCACTGTCACAGAGTGTCCCCACCCACTGCACTGTCAGAGCGTGTCCCCACTCCCTGCACTGTCACAGAGTGTCCCCACCCACTGCACTGTCACAGAGTGTCCCCACTCAGTGCTGCACTGTCACAGAGTGTCCCCACTCCCTGCACAGTCACAGAGTGTCCCCACTCACTGCCTTGTCACAGAGTGTACCCACACACTGCCTTGTCACAGAGTGTCCCCCACTCCCTGCACTGTCACAGAGTGTCCTCACTCACTGCACTGTCACAGAGTGTCCCCACTCCCTGCACTGTCACAGAGTGTCCCCCACTCAATGCTACACTGTCACTGAGTGTCCCCACTCCCTGCACTGTCACAGAGTGTCCCCACACCCTGCACTGTCACAGAGTGTCCCACACTCCCTGCACTGTCACAGAGTGTCCCCCAATCACTGCTGCACTGTCACAGAGTGTCCCCACACCCTGCACTGTCACTGAGTGTCCCCCACTCACTGCACTGTCACAGAGTGTCCCCAATTCCTGCACTGTCACACAGTGTCCCCACTCCCTGCACTGTCACAGAGTGTCCCCACTCCTTGCTGTACTGTCACAGAGTGTCCCCCACTCCCTGCACTGTTACAGAGTGTCCCCCACTCAATGCTGCACTGTCACTGAGTGTCCCCAATCCCTGCACTGTCACAGAG
This sequence comes from Chiloscyllium punctatum, assembly GCF_047496795.1. NCBI lineage: Eukaryota > Metazoa > Chordata > Chondrichthyes > Orectolobiformes > Hemiscylliidae > Chiloscyllium > Chiloscyllium punctatum. The sequence goes on along the minus strand of NC_092787.1, from coordinate 30,401,925 downwards.
TGTCCCCACTCACTGCTGCACTGTCACAGACTGTCCCCACTCACTACCTTGTCACAGAGTGTTCCCACTCACTGCCTTGTCACAGAGTGTCCCCAACTCCCTGCACCGTCACAGAGTGTCCCCACTCCCTGCACTGTCACAGAGTGTCCCCACCCACTGCACTGTCACAGAGTGTCCCAACTCAGTGCTGCACTGTCACAGAGTGTCCCCACTCACTGCACTGTCACAGAGTGTCCCCAATTCCTGCACTGTCACAGAGTGTCCCCTCTCAATGCTGCACTGTCACAGAGTGTCCCCATTCACTGCACTGTCACAGACAGTCCCCACTCACTGCTGCACTGTCACAGAGTGTCCCCACTCCCTGCTGCACTATCACAGAGTGACCCCACTCAATGCTGCACTGTCACAGAGTGCCCCCATTTCCTGCACTGTCACAGAGTGACCTCCGTCACTGCTGCACTGTAACAGTGTATCCCCACTCCCTGCACTGTCACAGTGTGTCCCACACTCACTGCTGCACGGTCACAGAGTGACCCCACTCCCTGCACTGTCACAGAGTGTCCCCACTCACTACCTTGTCACAGAGTGTTCCCACTCACTGCCTTGTCACAGAGTGTCCCCAACTCCCTGCACCGTCACAGAGTGTCCCCACTCCCTGCACTGTCACAGAGTGTCCCCACCCACTGCACTGTCACAGAGTGTCCCAACTCAGTGCTGCACTGTCACAGAGTGTCCCCACTCCCTGCACTGTCACAGAGTGTCCCCACTCACTGCCTTGTGACAGAGTGTACCCACACACTGCCTTGTCACAGAGTGTCCCCCACTCTCTGCACTGTCACGGAGTGTCCTCACGCACTGCACTGTCACAGAGTGTCCCTACTCCCTGCACTGTCACAGAGTGTCCCCCACTCAATGCTGCACTGTCAATGAGTGTCCCCACTCCCTGCACTGTCACAGAGTGTCCCCCACTCAATGCTGCACTGTCAATGAGTGTCCCCACTCCCTGCACTGTCACAGAGTGTCCCCACACTCTGCACTGTCACAGAGTGTCCCACACTCCCTGCACTGTCACAGAGTGTCCCCCAATCACTGCTGCACTGTCACAGAGTGTCCCCACTCCCTGCACTGTCACTGAGTGTACCCCACTCAATGCTGCACTGTCACTGAGTGTCCCCAATCCCTGCACTGTCACAGAGTGTCCCCACTCACTGCTGCACTGTCACAGAGTGTCCCCACTCCCTGCTGCACGGTCACAGAGTGACCCCACTCCCTGCACTGTCACAGAGTGTCCCCACTCACTACCTTGTCACAGAGTGTTCCCACTCCCTGCACTGTCACAGAGTGTCCCCACACTCTGCACTGTCACAGAGTGTCCCACACTCCCTGCACTGTCACAGAGTGTCCCCCAATCACTGCTGCACTGTCACAGAGTGTCCCCACTCCCTGCACTGTCACTGAGTGTCCCCCACTCACTGCTGCACTGTCACAGTGTGTCCCCCACTCCCTGCACTGTCACAGAGTGTCCCCACGTCCTGCACTGTCACAGAGTGTCCCCACTCCTTGCTGCACTGTCACAGAGTGTCCCCCACTCCCTGCACTGTCACAGAGTGTACCCCACTCAATGCTGCACTGTCACTGAGTGTCCCCAATCCCTGCACTGTCACAGAGTGTCCCCACTCACTGCTGCACTGTCACAGAGTGTCCCCACTCCCTGCTGCACGGTCACAGAGTGACCCCACTCCCTGCACTGTCACAGAGTGTCCCCACTCACTACCTTGTCACAGAGTGTTCCCACTCACTGCCTTGTAACAGAGTGTCCCCACTCCCTGCACTGTCACAGAGTGTCCCCACCCACTGCACTGTCACAGAGTGTCCCAACTCAGTGCTGCACTGTCACAGAGTGTCCCCACTCCCTGCACTGTCACAGAGTGTCCCCACGCACTGCCTTGTCACAGAGTGTACCCACACACTGCCTTGTCACAGAGTGTCCCCCACTCCCTGCACTGTCACGGAGTGTCCTCACGCACTGCACTGTCACAGAGTGTCCCTACTCCCTGCACTGTCACAGAGTGTCCCCCACTCAATGCTGCACTGTCAATGAGTGTCCCCACTCCCTGCACTGTCACAGAGTGTCCCCCACTCAATGCTGCACTGTCAATGAGTGTCCCCACTCCCTGCACTGTCACAGAGTGTCCCCACACTCTGCACTGTCACAGAGTGTCCCACACTCCCTGCACTGTCACAGAGTGTCCCCCAATCACTGCTGCACTGTCACAGAGTGTCCCCACTCCCTGCACTGTCACATATTGTCCCCCACTCACTGCTGCACTGTCACAGTGTGTCCCCCACTCCCTGCACTGTCACAGAGTGTCCCCACGTCCTGCACTGTCACAGAGTGTCCCCACTCCCTGCACTGTCACAGAGTGTCCCCCACTCCTGCTGCACTGTCACAGAGTGTCCCCCACTCACTGCTGCATTGTCACACAGTGTCCCCACCCACTGCACTGTCACAGAGTGACCCCCACTCCCTGCTGCACTGTCACAGAGTGACACTACTCAATGCTGCACTGTCACAGAGTGCCCCCATTTCCTGCACTGTCACAGAGTGACCTCAGTCACTGCTGCACTGTAACAGTGTATCCCCACTCCCTGCACTGTCACAGTGTGTCCCACACTCACTGCTGCACGGTCACAGAGTGTCCCCCACTCCCTGCGCTGTCACAGAGTGTCCCCACTCCCTGCACTGTCACAGAGTGTCCCCACCCACTGCACTGTCACAGAGTGACCCCACTCCCTGCACTGTCACAGAGTGTCCCCACTCAGTGCTGCACTGTCACAGAGTGTCCCCACTCCCTGCACAGTCACAGAGTGTCCCCACTCACTGCCTTGTCACAGAGTGTACCCACACACTGCCTTGTCACAGAGTGTCCCCCACTCCCTGCACTGTCACAGAGTGTCCTCACTCACTGCACTGTCACAGAGTGTCCCCACTCCCTGCACTGTCACAGAGTGTTCCCCACTCAATGCTGCACTGTCAATGAGTGTCCCCACCCACTGCACTGTCACAGAGTGACCCCCACTCCCTGCTGCACTGTCACAGAGTGACCCTACTCAATGCTGCACTGTCACAGAGTTCCCCCATTTCCTGCACGGTCACAGAGTGACCACACTCCCTGCACTGTCACAGACTGTCCCCACCCACTGCACTGTCACAGAGTGTCCCCACTCAGTGCTGCACTGTCACAGAGTGTCCCCACTCCCTGCACTGTCACTGAGTGTCCCCACTCACTGCCTTGTCACAGATAGTACCCACACACTGCCTTGTCACAGAATGTCCCCCACTCCCTGCACTGTCACAGAGTGTCCTCACTCACTGCACTGTCACAGAGTGTCCCCACTCCCTGCACTGTCACAGAGTGTCCCCCACTCAATGCTACACTGTCACTGAGTGTCCCCACTCCCTGCACTGTCACAGAGTGTCCCCACACCCTGCACTGTCACAGAGTGTCCCACACTCCCTGCACTGTCACAGAGTGTCCCCCAATCACTGCTGCACTGTCACAGAGTGTCCCCACACCCTGCACTGTCACTGAGTGTCCCCCACTCACTGCACTGTCACAGAGTGTCCCCAATTCCTGCACTGTCACACAGTGTCCCCACTCCCTGCACTGTCACAGAGTGTCCCCACTCCTTGCTGTACTGTCACAGAGTGTCCCCCACTCCCTGCACTGTTACAGAGTGTCCCCCACTCAATGCTGCACTGTCACTGAGTGTCCCCAAACCCTGCACTGTCACAGAGTGTCCCCACTCACTGCTGCACTGTCACAGACTGTCCCCACTCCCTGCTGCACTGTCACAGAGTGTCCCCACTCCATGCTGCACTGTCACAGAGTCTCCCCACTCACTGCTGCACTGTCACAGAGTCTCCCCACTCACTGCACTGTCACAGAGTGTCCCCACTCCCTGCTGCACTGTCACAGAGTGTCCCCACTCACTGCACTGTCACAGAGTGTCCCCACTCACTGCACTGTCACAGAGTGTCCCCAATTCCTGCACTGTCACAGAGTGTCCCCACTCAATGCTGCACTGTCACAGAGTGTTCCCACTCCCTGCACTGTCACAGAGTGTCCCCTACTTCCTGCACTGTCACAGAGTGTCCCCACTCACGGCCTTTCACAGAGTGTCCCCACTCACTACCTTGTCACAGAGTGTCCCCCACTCCCTGCACTGTCACAGAGTGTCCTCACTCACTGCACTGTAACAGAGTGTCCCCACTCCCTGCACTGTCACAGAGCGTCGCCCACTCAATGCTGCACTGTCACTGAGTGTCCCCAATCCCTGCACTGTCACAGAGTGTCCCCACTCTCTGCTGCACTGTCACAGAGTGTCCCCATACACTGCACTGTCACAGAGTGTCCCCACTCCCTGCTGCACTATCACACAGTGACCCCACTCAATGCTGCACTGTCACAGAGTGCCCCCATTTCCTGCACTGTCACAGAGTGACCTCCGTCACTGCTGCACTGTAACAGTGTATCCCCACTCCCTGCACTGTCACAGTGTGTCCCACACTCACTGCTGCACGGTCACAGAGTGACCCCACTCCCTGCACTGTCACAGAGTGTCCCCACTCACTACCTTGTCACAGAGTGTTCCCACTCACTGCCTTGTCACAGAGTGTCCCCAACTCCCTGCACCGTCACAGAGTGTCCCCACTCCCTGCACTGTCACAGAGTGTCCCCACCCACTGCACTGTCACAGAGTGTCCCAACTCAGTGCTGCACTGTCACAGAGTGTCCCCACTCCCTGCACTGTCACAGAGTGTCCCCACTCACTGCCTTGTGACAGAGTGTACCCACACACTGCCTTGTCACAGAGTGTCCCCCACTCCCTGCACTGTCACGGAGTGTCCTCACGCACTGCACTGTCACAGAGTGTCCCTACTCCCTGCACTGTCACAGAGTGTCCCCCACTCAATGCTGCACTGTCAATGAGTGTCCCCACTCCCTGCACTGTCACAGAGTGACCCCCACTCAATGCTGCACTGTCAATGAGTGTCCCCACTCCCTGCACTGTCACAGAGTGTCCCCACACTCTGCACTGTCACAGAGTGTCCCACACTCCCTGCACTGTCACAGAGTGTCCCCCAATCACTGCTGCACTGTCACAGAGTGTCCCCACTCCCTGCACTGTCACTGAGTGTCCCCCACTCACTGCACTGTCACAGAGTGTCCCCAATTCCTGCACTGTCACAGAGTGTCCCCACTCCTTGCACTGTCACAGAGTGTCCCCACTCCTTGCTGCACTGTCACAGAGTGTCCCCCACTCCCTGCACTGTCACAGAGTGTACCCCACTCAATGCTGCACTGTCACTGAGTGTCCCCAATCCCTGCACTGTCACAGAGTGTCCCCACTCCCTGCTGCACTGTCACAGAGTGTCCCCACTCCATGCTGCACTGTCACAGAGTGTCCCCACTCACTGCTGCACTGTCACAGAGTGTCCCCACTCCATGCTGCACTGTCACAGAGTCTCCCCACTCACTGCTGCACTGTCACAGAGTGTCCCCACTCACTGCACTGTCACAGAGTGTCCCCACTCCCTGCTGCACTGTCACAGAGTGTCCCCACTCACTGCACTATCACAGAGTGTCCCCAATCCCCGCACTGTCACAGAGTGTCCCCACTCACTGCACTGTCACAGAGTGTTCCCCACTCACTGCACTGTCACAGAGTGTCCCCAATTCCTGCACTGTCACAGAGTGTCCCCACTCAATGCTGCACTGTCACAGAGTGTTCCCACTCCCTGCACTGTCACAGAGTGTCCCCCACTTCCTGCACCGTCACAGAGTGTCCCCACTCACGGCCTTTCACAGAGTGTCCCCACTCACTACCTTGTCACAGAGTGTCCCCATTCACTGCACTGTCACAGAGAGTCCCAATCACTGCTGCACTGTCACAGAGTGTCCCCCACTCCCTGCACTGTCACAGAGTGTCCCCACTCAATGCTGCACTGTCACTGAGTGTCCCCAATCCCTGCACTGTCACAGAGTGTCCCCACTCTCTGCTGCACTGTCACAGAGTGTCCCCATTCACTGCACTGTCACAGAGAGTCCCCACTCACTGCTGCACTGTCACAGAGTGTCCCCACTCCCTGCTGCACTGTCACAGAGTCTCCCCACTCACTGCTGCACTATCAGAGTCTCCCCACTCACTGCACTGTCACAGAGTGTCCCCACTCACTGCACTGTCACAGAGTGTCCCCATTTCCTGAACATGTCACAGAGTCTCCCCACTCCGTGCTGCACTGTCACTGAGTGTCCCCACTCCCTGCACTGTCACAGAGTGTCCCCGACTCCCTGCACTGTCACATATTGTCCCCCACTCACTGCTGCACTGTCACAGTGTGTCCCCCACTCCCTGCACTGTCACAGAGTGTCCCCCACTCCCTGCACTGTCACAGAGTGTCCCCACTCCCTGCACTGTCACAGAGTGTCCCCCACTCCCTGCTGCACTGTCATAGAGACTCCCCACTCACTGCTGCACTGTCACAGAGTCTCCCCACTCACTGCACTGTCACAGAGTGTCCCCACTCACTGCACTGTCACAGAGTGTCCCCATTTCCTGCACTGTCACAGAGTCTCCCCACTCAGTGCTGCACTGTCACTGAGTGTCCCGACTCCCTGCACTGTCACAGAGTGTCCCCGACTCCCTGCACTGTCACATATTGTCCCCCACTCACTGCTGCACTGTCACAGTGTGTCCCCCACTCCCTGCACTGTCACAGAGTGTCCCCACGTCCTGCACTGTCACAGAGTGTCCCCACTCCCTGCACTGTCACAGAGTGTCCCCCCACTCCTGCTGCACTGTCACAGAGTGTCCCCCACTCACTGCTGCATTGTCACACAGTGTCCCCACCCACTGCACTGTCACAGAGTGACCCCCACTCCCTGCTGCACTGTCACAGAGTGACACTACTCAATGCTGCACTGTCACAGAGTGCCCCCATTTCCTGCACTGTCACAGAGTGACCTCAGTCACTGCTGCACTGTAACAGTGTATCCCCACTCCCTGCACTGTCACAGTGTGTCCCACACTCACTGCTGCACGGTCACAGTGTGTCCCCCACTCCCTGCGCTGTCACAGAGTGTCCCCACTCCCTGCACTGTCACAGAGTGTCCCCACCCACTGCACTGTCACAGAGTGACCCCACTCCCTGCACTGTCACAGAGTGTCCCCACCCACTGCACTGTCACAGAGTGTCCCCACTCAGTGCTGCACTGTCACAGAGTGTCCCCACTCCCTGCACAGTCACAGAGTGTCCCCACTCACTGCCTTGTCACAGAGTGTACCCACACACTGCCTTGTCACAGAGTGTCCCCCACTCCCTGCACTGTCACAGAGTGTCCTCACTCACTGCACTGTCACAGAGTGTCCCCACTCCCTGCACTGTCACAGAGTGTTCCCCACTCAATGCTGCACTGTCAATGAGTGTCCCCACTCCCTGCACTGTCACAGAGTGTCCCCCACTCAATGCTCCACTGTCACTGAGTGTCCCCACTCCCTGCACTGTCACAGAGTGTCCCCACACCCTGCACTGTCACAGAGTGTCCCACACACCCTGCACTGTCACAGAGTGTCCCCCAATCACTGCTGCACTGTCACAGAGTGTCCCCACTCCCTGCACTGTCACTGAGTGTCCCCCACTCACTGCACTGTCACAGAGTGTCCCCACTCCCTGCACTGTCACAGAGTGTCCCCACTCCTTGCTGCACTGTCACAGAGAGACCCCACTCCCTGCACTGTCACAGAGTGTCCCCCACTCAATGCTGCACTGTCACTGAGTGTCCCCAATCCCTGCACTGTCACAGTGTGTCCCCACTCACTGCTGCACTGTCACAGAGTGTCCCCACTCCCTGCTGCACTGTCACAGAGTGTCCCCACTCAATGCTGCTCTGTCACAGAGTGTCCCCTCTCACTGCCGCACTGTCACAGAGTGTCCCCACTCACTGCACTGTCACAGAGTGTCCCCAATTCCTGCACTGTCACAGAGTGTCCCCACTCACTGCACTGTCACAGAGTGTTCCCACTCACTGCACTGTCACAGAGTGTCCCCACTCAATGCTACACTGTCACAGAGTGTTCCCACTCCCTGCACTGTCACAGAGTGTCCCCCACTTCCTGCACTGTCACAGATTGTCCCCACTCACGGCCTTTCACAGAGTGTCCCCACTCACTACCTTGTCACAGAGTGTCCCCCACTCCCTGCACTGTAACAGAGTGTCCCCACTCCCTGCACTGTCACAGAGCGTCCCCCACTCAATGCTGCACTGTCACAGAGTGTCCCCAATCCCTGCACTGTCACAGAGTGTCCCCACTCTCTGCTGCACTGTCACAGAGTGTCCCCATTCACTGCACTGTCACAGAGAGTCCCCACTCACTGCTGCACTGTCACAGAGTGTCCCCACTCCCTGCTGCACTGTCACAGAGTCTCCCCACTCACTGCTGCACTGTCACAGAGTCTCCCCACTCACTGCACTGTCACAGAGTGTCCCCACTCACTGCACTGTCACAGAGTGTCCCCATTTCCTGCACTGTCACAGAGTCTCCCCACTCAGTGCTGCACTGTCACTGAGTGTCCCCACTCCCTGCACTGTCACAGAGTGTCCCCGACTCCCTGCACTGTCACATATTGTCCCCACTCACTGCTGCACTGTCACAGTGTGTCCCCCACTCCCTGCACTTTCACAGTGTGTCCCCCACTCCCTGCACTGTCACAGAGTGTCCCCACGTCCTGCACTGTCACACAGTGTCCCCACTCCCTGCACTGTCACAGAGTGTCCCCCACTCCTGCTGCACTGTCACAGAGTGTCCCCACGTCCTGCACTGTCACAGAGTGTCCCCACTCCCTGCACTGTCACAGAGTGTCCCCCACTCCCTGCACTGTCACAGAGTGTCCCCACGTCCTGCACTGTCACAGAGTGTCCCCACTCCCTGCACTGTCACAGAGTGTCCCCCACTCCTGCTGCACTGTCACAGAGTGACCCCCACTCCCTGCTGCACTGTCACAGAGTGACCCTACTCAATGCTGCACTGTCACAGAGTGCCCCCATTTCCTGCACTGTCACAGAGTGACCTCAGTCACTGCTGCACTGTAACAGTGTATCCCCACTCCCTGCACTGTCACAGTGTGTCCCACACTCACTGCTGCACGGTCACAGAGTGTCCCCCACTCCCTGCACTGTCACAGAGTGTCCCCACTCCCTGCTGCACTGTCACAGAGTGTCCCCACTCAATGCTGCACTGTCACAGAGTGTCCCCACTCCCTGCTGCACTGTCACAGAGTGTCCCCACTCAATGCTGCACTGTCACAGAGTGTCCCCTCTCACTGCCGCACTGTCACAGAGTGTCCCCACTCACTGCACTGTCACAGAGTGTCCCCAATTCCTGCACTGTCACAGAGTGTTCCCACTCCCTGCACTGTCACAGAGTGTCCCCCACTTCCTGCACTGTCACAGAGTGTCCCCACTCACGGCCTTTCACAGAGTGTCCCCACTCACTACCTTGTCACAGAGTGTCCCCCACTCCCTGCACTGTCACAGAGTGTCCTCACTCACTGCACTGTAACAGAGTGTCCCCAATCCCTGCACTGTCACAGAGTGTCCCCACTCCCTGCTGCACTGTCACAGAGTCTCCCCACTCACTGCTGCACTGTCACAGAGTCTCCCCACTCACTGCACTGTCACAGAGTGTCCCCACTCACTGCACTGTCACAGAGTGTCCCCATTTCCTGCACTGTCACAGAGTCTCCCCACTCACTGCTGCACTGTCACTGAGTGTCCCCACTCCCTGCACTGTCACAGAGTGTCCCCGACTCCCTGCACTGTCACATATTGTCCCCCACTCACTGCTGCACTGTCACAGTGTGTCCCCCACTCCCTGCACTTTCACAGTGTGTCCCCCACTCCCTGCACTGTCACAGAGTGTCCCCACGTCCTGCACTGTCACAGAGTGTCCCCACTCCCTGCACTGTCACAGAGTGTCCCCCACTCCCTGCACTGTCACAGAGTGTCCCCACGTCCTGCACTGTCACAGAGTGTCCCCACTCCCTGCACTGTCACAGAGTGTCCCCCACTCCTGCTGCACTGTCACAGAGTGACCCCCACTCCCTGCTGCACTGTCACAGAGTGACCCTACTCAATGCTGCACTGTCACAGAGTGCCCCCATTTCCTGCACTGTCACAGAGTGACCTCAGTCACTGCTGCACTGTAACAGTGTATCCCCACTCCCTGCACTGTCACAGTGTGTCCCACACTCACTGCTGCACGGTCACAGAGTGTCCCCCACTCCCTGCACTGTCACAGAGTGTCCCCACTCCCTGCACTGTCACAGAGTGTCCCCACCCACGGCACTGTCACAGAGTGACCCCACTCCCTGCACTGTCACAGAGTGTCCCCACCCACTGCACTGTCACAGAGTGTCCCCACTCAGTGCTTCACTGTCACAGAGCGTCCCCCACTCAATGCTGCACTGTCACTGAGTGTCCCCAATCCCTGCACTGTCACAGAGTGTCCCCACTCTCTGCTGCACTGTCACAGAGTGTCCCCATTCACTGCACTGTCACAGAGAGTCCCCACTCACTGCTGCACTGTCACAGAGTGTCCCCACTCCCTGCTGCACTGTCACAGACTGACCCCACTCACTGCACTGTCACAGAGTGTCCCCACTCACTGCACTGTCACAGAGTGTCCCCATTTCCTGAACTGTCACAGAGTCTCCCCACTCAGTGCTGCACTGTCACTGAGTGTCCCCACTCCCTGCACTGTCACAGAGTGTCCCCGACTCCCTGCACTGTCACATATTGTCCCCCACTCACTGCTGCACTGTCACAGTGTGTCCCCCACTCCCTGCACTGTCACAGAGTGTCCCCCACTCCCTGCACTGTCACAGAGTGTCCCCACTCCCTGCACTGTCACAGAGTGTCCCCCACTCCCTGCTGCACTGTCATAGAGTCTCCCCACTCACTGCTGCACTGTCACAGAGTCTCCCCACTCACTGCACTGTCACAGAGTGTCCCCACTCACTGCACTGTCACAGAGTGTCCCCATTTCCTGCACTGTCACAGAGTCTCCCCACTCAGTGCTGCACTGTCACTGAGTGTCCCGACTCCCTGCACTGTCACAGAGTGTCCCCGACTCCCTGCACTGTCACATATTGTCCCCCACTCACTGCTGCACTGTCACAGTGTGTCCCCCACTCCCTGCACTGTCACAGAGTGTCCCCACGTCCTGCACTGTCACAGAGTGTCCCCACTCCCTGCACTGTCACAGAGTGTCCCCCACTCCTGCTGCACTGTCACAGAGTGTCCCCCACTCACTGCTGCATTGTCACACAGTGTCCCCACCCACTGCACTGTCACAGAGTGACCCCCACTCCCTGCTGCACTGTCACAGAGTGACACTACTCAATGCTGCACTGTCACAGAGTGCCCCCATTTCCTGCACTGTCACAGAGTGACCTCAGTCACTGCTGCACTGTAACAGTGTATCCCCACTCCCTGCACTGTCACAGTGTGTCCCACACTCACTGCTGCACGGTCACAGAGTGTCCCCCACTCCCTGCGCTGTCACAGAGTGTCCCCACTCCCTGCACTGTCACAGAGTGTCCCCACCCACGGCACTGTCACAGAGTGACCCCACTCCCTGCACTGTCACAGAGTGTCCCCACCCACTGCACTGTCACAGAGTGTCCCCACTCAGTGCTGCACTGTCACAGAGTGTCCCCACTCCCTGCACAGTCACAGAGTGTCCCCACTCACTGCCTTGTCACAGAGTGTACCCACACACTGCCTTGTCACAGAGTGTCCCCCACTCCCTGCACTGTCACAGAGTGTCCTCACTCACTGCACTGTCACAGAGTGTCCCCACTCCCTGCACTGTCACAGAGTGTTCCCCACTCAATGCTGCACTGTCAATGAGTGTCCCCACTCCCTGCACTGTCACAGAGTGTCCCCCACTCAATGCTCCACTGTCACTGAGTGTCCCCACTCCCTGCACTGTCACAGAGTGTCCCCACACCCTGCACTGTCACAGAGTGTCCCACACACCCTGCACTGTCACAGAGTGTCCCCCAATCACTGCTGCACTGTCACAGAGTGTCCCCCACTCCCTGCACTGTCACTGAGTGTCCCCCACTCACTGCACTGTCACAGAGTGTCCCCACTCCCTGCACTGTCACAGAGTGTCCCCACTCCTTGCTGCACTGTCACAGAGAGACCCCACTCCCTGCACTGTCACAGAGTGTCCCCCACTCAATGCTGCACTGTCACTGAGTGTCCCCAATCCCTGCACTGTCACAGTGTGTCCCCACTCACTGCTGCACTGTCACAGAGTGTCCCCACTCCCAGCTGCACTGTCACAGAGTGTCCCCACTCAATGCTGCACTGTCACAGAGTGTCCCCTCTCACTGCCGCACTGTCACAGAGTGTCCCCACTCACTGCACTGTCACAGAGTGTCCCCAATTCCTGCACTGTCACAGAGTGTCCCCACTCACTGCACTGTCACAGAGTGTTCCCACTCACTGCACTGTCACAGAGTGTCCCCACTCAATGCTACACTGTCACAGAGTGTTCCCACTCCCTGCACTGTCACAGAGTGTCCCCCACTTCCTGCACTGTCACAGAGTGTCCCCACTCACGGCCTTTCACAGAGTGTCCCCACTCACTACCTTGTCACAGAGTGTCCCCCACTCCCTGCACTGTCACAGAGTGTCCTCACTCACTGCACTGTAACAGAGTGTCCCCACTCCCTGCACTGTCACAGAGCGTCCCCCACTCAATGCTGCACTGTCACTGAGTGTCCCCAATCCCTGCACTGTCACAGAGTGTCCCCACTCTCTGCTGCACTGTCACAGAGTGTCCCCATTCACTGCACTGTCACAGAGAGTCCCCACTCACTGCTGCACTGTCACAGAGTGTCCCCACTCCCTGCTGCACTGTCACAGAGTCTCCCCACTCACTGCTGCACTGTCACAGAGTCTCCCCACTCACTGCACTGTCACAGAGTGTCCCCACTCACTGCACTGTCACAGAGTGTCCCCATTTCCTGCACTGTCACAGAGTCTCCCCACTCAGTGCTGCACTGTCACTGAGTGTCCCCACTCCCTGCACTGTCACAGAGTGTCCCCGACTCCCTGCACTGTCACATATTGTCCCCCACTCACTGCTGCACTGTCACAGTGTGTCCCCCACTCCCTGCACTTTCACAGTGTGTCCCCCACTCCCTGCACTGTCACAGAGTGTCCCCACGTCCTGCACTGTCACAGAGTGTCCCCACTCCCTGCACTGTCACAGAGTGTCCCCCACTCCCTGCACTGTCACAGAGTGTCCCCACGTCCTGCACTGTCACAGAGTGTCCCCACTCCCTGCACTGTCACAGAGTGTCCCCCACTCCTGCTGCACTGTCACAGAGTGACCCCCACTCCCTGCTGCACTGTCACAGAGTGACCCTACTCAATGCTGCACTGTCACAGAGTGCCCCCATTTCCTGCACTGTCACAGAGTGACCTCAGTCACTGCTGCACTGTAACAGTGTATCCCCACTCCCTGCACTGTCACAGTGTGTCCCACACTCACTGCTGCACGGTCACAGAGTGTCCCCCACTCCCTGCACTGTCACAGAGTGTCCCCACTCCCTGCACTGTCACAGAGTGTCCCCACCCACGGCACTGTCACAGAGTGACCCCACTCCCTGCACTGTCACAGAGTGTCCCCACTCACTGCACTGTCACAGAGTGTCCCCAATTCCTGCACTGTCACAGAGTGTCCCCACTCACTGCACTGTCACAGAGTGTTCCCACTCACTGCACTGTCACAGAGTGTCCCCACTCAATGCTACACTGTCACAGAGTGTTCCCACTCCCTGCACTGTCACAGAGTGTCCCCCACTTCCTGCACTGTCACAGAGTGTCCCCACTCACGGCCTTTCACAGAGTGTCCCCACTCACTACCTTGTCACAGAGTGTCCCCCACTCCCTGCACTGTCACAGAGTGTCCTCACTCACTGCACTGTAACAGAGTGTCCCCACTCCCTGCACTGTCACAGAGCGTCCCCCACTCAATGCTGCACTGTCACTGAGTGTCCCCAATCCCTGCACTGTCACAGAGTGTCCCCACTCTCTGCTGCACTGTCACAGAGTGTCCCCATTCACTGCACTGTCACAGAGAGTCCCCACTCACTGCTGCACTGTCACAGAGTGTCCCCACTCCCTGCTGCACTGTCACAGAGTCTCCCCACTCACTGCTGCACTGTCACAGAGTCTCCCCACTCACTGCACTGTCACAGAGTGTCCCCACTCACTGCACTGTCACAGAGTGTCCCCATTTCCTGCACTGTCACAGAGTCTCCCCACTCAGTGCTGCACTGTCACTGAGTGTCCCCACTCCCTGCACTGTCACAGAGTGTCCCCGACTCCCTGCACTCTCACATATTGTCCCCCACTCACTGCTGCACTGTCACAGTGTGTCCCCCACTCCCTGCACTTTCACAGTGTGTCCCCCACTCCCTGCACTGTCACAGAGTGTCCCCACGTCCTGCACTGTCACAGAGTGTCCCCACTCCCTGCACTGTCACAGAGTGTCCCCCACTCCTGCTGCACTGTCACAGAGTGTCCCCACGTCCTGCACTGTCACAGAGTGTCCCCACTCCCTGCACTGTCACAGAGTGACCCCCACTCCCTGCACTGTCACAGAGTGTCCCCACGTCCTGCACTGTCACAGAGTGTCCCCACTCCCTGCACTGTCACAGAGTGTCCCCCACTCCTGCTGCACTGTCACAGAGTGACCCCCACTCCCTGCTGCACTGTCACAGAGTGACCCTACTCAATGCTGCACTGTCACAGAGTGCCCCCATTTCCTGCACTGTCACAGAGTGACCTCAGTCACTGCTGCACTGTAACAGTGTATCCCCACTCCCTGCACTGTCACAGTGTGTCCCACACTCACTGCTGCACGGTCACAGAGTGTCCCCCACTCCCTGCACTGTCACAGAGTGTCCCCACTCCCTGCACTGTCACAGAGTGTCCCCACCCACGGCACTGTCACAGAGTGACCCCACTCCCTGCACTGTCACAGAGTGTCCCCACCCACTGCACTGTCACAGAGTGTCCCCACTCAGTGCTGCACTGTCACAGAGTGTCCCCACTCCCTGCACTGTCACAGAGTGTCCCCACTCACTGCCTTGTCACAGAGTGTCCCCCACTCCCTGCACTGTCACAGAGTGTCCCCACTCACTGCCTTGTCACAGAGTGTCCCCCACTCCCTGCACTGTCACTGAGTGTCCCCACTCCCTGCACTGTCACAGAGTGTCCCCCACTCAATGCTGCACTGTCACAGAGTGTCCCCACTCAATGCTGCACTGTCACTGAGTGTCCCCACTCCCTGCACTGTCACAGAGTGTCCCCACACCCTGCACTGTCACAGAGTGTCCACACACACTGCCTTGTCACAGAGTGTCCCCCACTCCCTACACTGTCACAGAGTGTCCTCACTCACTGCACTGTCACAGAGTGTCCCCACTCCCTGCACTGTCACAGAGTGTCCCCCACTCAATGCTACACTGTCAATGAGTGTCCCCACTCCCTGCACTGTCACAGAGTGTCCCCCACTCAATGCTGCACTGTCACTGAGTGTCCCCACTCCCTGCACTGTCACAGAGTGTCCCCACACCCTGCACTGTCACAGAGTGTCCCCCAATCACTGCTGCACTGTCACAGAGTGTCCCCACTCCCTGCACTGTCACTGAGTGTCCCCCACTCACTGCACTGTCACAGAGTGTCCCCAATTCCTGCACTGTCACAGAGTGTCCCCACTCCCTGCACTGTCACAGAGTGTCCCCCACTCAATGCTGCACTGTCACTGAGTGTCCCCCACTCCCTGCACTGTCACAGAGTGTCCCCACTCCCTGCACTGTCACAGAGTGTCCCCACCCACGGCACTGTCACAGAGTGACCCCACTCCCTGCACTGTCACAGAGTGTCCCCACCCACTGCACTGTCACAGAGTGTCCCCACTCCCTGCACTGTCACAGAGTGTCCCCACTCACTGCCTTGTCACAGAGTGTCCCCCACTCCCTGCACTGTCACAGAGTGTCCCCACTCACTGCCTTGTCACAGAGTGTCCCCCACTCCCTGCACTGTCACAGAGTGTCCCCACTCCCTGCACTGTCACAGAGTGTCCCCCACTCAATGCTGCACTGTCACAGAGTGTCCCCACTCACTGCTGCACTGTCACTGAGTGTCCCCACTCCCTGAACTGTCACAGAGTGTCCCCACACCCTGCACTGTCACAGAGTGTCCACACACACTGCCTTGTCACAGAGTGTCCCCCACTCCCTACACTGTCACAGAGTGTCCTCACTCACTGCACTGTCACAGAGTGTCCCCACTCCCTGCACTGTCACAGAGTGTCCCCCACTCAATGCTACACTGTCAATGAGTGTCCCCACTCCCTGCACTGTCACAGAGTGTCCCCCACTCAATGCTGCACTGTCACTGAGTGTCCCCACTCCCTGCACTGTCACAGAGTGTCCCCACACCCTGCACTGTCACAGAGTGTCACACACTCCCTGCACTGTCACAGAGTGTCCCCCAATCACTGCTGCACTGTCACA
Source organism: Chiloscyllium punctatum (assembly GCF_047496795.1). NCBI lineage: Eukaryota > Metazoa > Chordata > Chondrichthyes > Orectolobiformes > Hemiscylliidae > Chiloscyllium > Chiloscyllium punctatum. The sequence continues at coordinate 30,385,259 of NC_092787.1, read as the reverse complement.
GAGTGTCCCCACTCCCTGCACTGTCACTGAGTGTCCCCCACTCACTGCACTGTCACAGAGTGTCCCCAATTCCTGCACTGTCACAGAGTGTCCCCACTCCCTACACTGTCACAGAGTGTCCCCCACTCAATGCTGCACTGTCACTGAGTGTCCCCACTCCCTGCACTGTCACAGAGTGTCCCCACACCCTGCACTGTCACAGAGTGTCCCACACACCCTGCACTGTCACAGAGTGTCCCCCAATCACTGCTGCACTGTCACAGAGTGTCCCCACTCCCTGCACTGTCACTGAGTGTCCCCCACTCACTGCACTGTCACAGAGTGTCCCCACTCCCTGCACTGTCACAGAGTGTCCCCACTCCTTGCTGCACTGTCACAGAGAGACCCCACTCCCTGCACTGTCACAGAGTGTCCCCCACTCAATGCTGCACTGTCACTGAGTGTCCCCAATCCCTGCACTGTCACAGTGTGTCCCCACTCACTGCTGCACTGTCACAGAGTGTCCCCACTCCCTGCTGCACTGTCACAGAGTGTCCCCACTCAATGCTGCACTGTCACAGAGTGTCCCCTCTCACTGCCGCACTGTCACAGAGTGTCCCCACTCACTGCACTGTCACAGAGTGTCCCCAATTCCTGCACTGTCACAGAGTGTCCCCACTCACTGCACTGTCACAGAGTGTTCCCACTCACTGCACTGTCACAGAGTGTCCCCACTCAATGCTACACTGTCACAGAGTGTTCCCACTCCCTGCACTGTCACAGAGTGTCCCCCACTTCCTGCACTGTCACAGAGTGTCACCACTCACGGCCTTTCACAGAGTGTCCCCACTCACTACCTTGTCACAGAGTGTCCCCCACTCCCTGCACTGTCACAGAGTGTCCCCCACTCAATGCTGCACTGTCACTGAGTGTCCCCCACTCCCTGCACTGTCACAGAGTGTCCCCACTCCCTGCACTGTCACAGAGTGTCCCCACCCACGGCACTGTCACAGAGTGACCCCACTCCCTGCACTGTCACAGAGTGTCCCCACCCACTGCACTGTCACAGAGTGTCCCCACTCAGTGCTGCACTGTCACAGAGTGTCCCCACTCCCTGCACTGTCACAGAGTGTCCCCACTCACTGCCTTGTCACAGAGTGTCCCCCACTCCCTGCACTGTCACAGAGTGTCCCCACTCACTGCCTTGTCACAGAGTGTCCCCCACTCCCTGCACTGTCACTGAGTGTCCCCACTCCCTGCACTGTCACAGAGTGTCCCCCACTCAATGCTGCACTGTCACAGAGTGTCCCCACTCAATGCTGCACTGTCACTGAGTGTCCCCACTCCCTGCACTGTCACAGAGTGTCCCCACACCCTGCACTGTCACAGAGTGTCCACACACACTGCCTTGTCACAGAGTGTCCCCCACTCCCTACACTGTCACAGAGTGTCCTCACTCACTGCACTGTCACAGAGTGTCCCCACTCCCTGCACTGTCACAGAGTGTCCCCCACTCAATGCTACACTGTCAATGAGTGTCCCCACTCCCTGCACTGTCACAGAGTGTCCCCCACTCAATGCTGCACTGTCACTGAGTGTCCCCACTCCCTGCACTGTCACAGAGTGTCCCCACACCCTGCACTGTCACAGAGTGTCCCCCTCTCACTGCACTGTCACAGAGTGTCCCCAATTCCTGCACTGTCACAGAGTGTCCCCACTCCCTGCACTGTCACAGAGTGTCCCCCACTCAATGCTGCACTGTCACTGAGTGTCCCCACTCCCTGCACTGTCACAGAGTGTCCCCACACCCTGCACTGTCACAGAGTGTCCCACACACCCTGCACTGTCACAGAGTGTCCCCCAATCACTGCTGCACTGTCACAGAGTGTCCCCACTCCCTGCACTGTCACTGAGTGTCCCCCACTCACTGCACTGTCACAGAGTGTCCCCACTCCCTGCACTGTCACAGAGTGTCCCCACTCCTTGCTGCACTGTCACAGAGAGACCCCACTCCCTGCACTGTCACAGAGTGTCCCCCACTCAATGCTGCACTGTCACTGAGTGTCCCCAATCCCTGCACTGTCACAGTGTGTCCCCACTCACTGCTGCACTGTCACAGAGTGTCCCCACTCCCTGCTGCACTGTCACAGAGTGTCCCCACTCAATGCTGCACTGTCACAGAGTGTCCCCTCTCACTGCCGCACTGTCACAGAGTGTCCCCACTCACTGCACTGTCACAGAGTGTCCCCAATTCCTGCACTGTCACAGAGTGTCCCCACTCACTGCACTGTCACAGAGTGTTCCCACTCACTGCACTGTCACAGAGTGTCCCCACTCAATGCTACACTGTCACAGAGTGTTCCCACTCCCTGCACTGTCACAGAGTGTCCCCCACTTCCTGCACTGTCACAGAGTGTCACCACTCACGGCCTTTCACAGAGTGTCCCCACTCACTACCTTGTCACAGAGTGTCCCCCACTCCCTGCACTGTCACAGAGTGTCCTCACTCACTGCACTGTAACAGAGTGTCCCCAATCCCTGCACTGTCACAGAGTGTCCCCACTCCCTGCACTGTCACAGAGTGTCCCCGACTCCCTGCACTGTCACATATTGTCCCCCACTCACTGCTGCACTGTCACAGTGTGTCCCCCACTCCCTGCACTTTCACAGTGTGTCCCCCACTCCCTGCACTGTCACAGAGTGTCCCCACGTCCTGCACTGTCACAGAGTGTCCCCACTCCCTGCACTGTCACAGAGTGTCCCCCACTCCTGCTGCACTGTCACAGAGTGTCCCCACGTCCTGCACTGTCACAGAGTGTCCCCACTCTCTGCACTGTCACAGAGTGTCCCCCACTCCCTGCACTGTCACAGAGTGTCCCCACGTCCTGCACTGTCACAGAGTGTCCCCACTCCCTGCACTGTCACAGAGTGTCCCCCACTCCTGCTGCACTGTCACAGAGTGACCCCCACTCCCTGCTGCACTGTCACAGAGTGACCCTACTCAATGCTGCACTGTCACAGAGTGCCCCCATTTCCTGCACTGTCACAGAGTGACCTCAGTCACTGCTGCACTGTAACAGTGTATCCCCACTCCCTGCACTGTCACAGTGTGTCCCACACTCACTGCTGCACGGTCACAGAGTGTCCCCCACTCCCTGCACTGTCACAGAGTGTCCCCACCCACGGCACTGTCACAGAGTGACCCCACTCCCTGCACTGTCACAGAGTGTCCCCACCCACTGCACTGTCACAGAGTGTCCCCACTCCCTGCACTGTCACAGAGTGTCCCCACTCACTGCCTTGTCACAGAGTGTCCCCCACTCCCTGCACTGTCACAGAGTGTCCCCACTCACTGCCTTGTCACAGAGTGTACCCACACACTGCCTTGTCACAGAGTGTCCCCCACTCCCTGCACTGTCACAGAGTGTCCTCACTCACTGCACTGTCACAGAGTGTCCCCACTCCCTGCACTGTCACAGAGTGTTCCCCACTCAATGCTGCACTGTCAATGAGTGTCCCCACTCCCTGCACTGTCACAGAGTGTCCCCCACTCAATGCTCCACTGTCACTGAGTGTCCCCACTCCCTGCACTGTCACAGAGTGTCCCCACACCCTGCACTGTCACAGAGTGTCCCACACACCCTGCACTGTCACAGAGTGTCCCCCAATCACTGCTGCACTGTCACAGAGTGTCCCCCACTCCCTGCACTGTCACAGAGTGTCCCCCACTCACTGCACTGTCACAGAGTGTCCCCACTCCCTGCACTGTCACAGAGTGTCCCCACTCCTTGCTGCACTGTCACAGAGAGACCCCACTCCCTGCACTGTCACAGAGTGTCCCCCACTCAATGCTGCACTGTCACTGAGTGTCCCCAATCCCTGCACTGTCACAGTGTGTCCCCACTCACTGCTGCACTGTCACAGAGTGTCCCCACTCCCAGCTGCACTGTCACAGAGTGTCCCCACTCAATGCTGCACTGTCACAGAGTGTCCCCTCTCACTGCCGCACTGTCACAGAGTGTCCCCACTCACTGCACTGTCACAGAGTGTCCCCAATTCCTGCACTGTCACAGAGTGTCCCCACTCACTGCACTGTCACAGAGTGTTCCCACTCACTGCACTGTCACAGAGTGTCCCCACTCAATGCTACACTGTCACAGAGTGTTCCCACTCCCTGCACTGTCACAGAGTGTCCCCCACTTCCTGCACTGTCACAGAGCGTCCCCACTCACGGCCTTTCACAGAGTGTCCCCACTCACTACCTTGTCACAGAGTGTCCCCCACTCCCTGCACTGTCACAGAGTGTCCCCACTCACTGCCTTGTCACAGAGTGTCCCCCACTCCCTGCACTGTCACTGAGTGTCCCCACTCCCTGCACTGTCACAGAGTGTCCCCCACTCAATGCTGCACTGTCACAGAGTGTCCCCACTCAATGCTGCACTGTCACTGAGTGTCCGCACTCCCTGCACTGTCACAGAGTGTCCCCACACCCTGCACTGTCACAGAGTGTCCACACACACTGCCTTGTCACAGAGTGTCCCCCACTCCCTACACTGTCACAGAGTGTCCTCACTCACTGCACTGTCACAGAGTGTCCCCACTCCCTGCACTGTCACAGAGTGTCCCCCACTCAATGCTACACTGTCAATGAGTGTCCCCACTCCCTGCACTGTCACAGAGTGTCCCCCACTCAATGCTGCACTGTCACTGAGTGTCCCCACTCCCTGCACTGTCACAGAGTGTCCCCTCTCACTGCCGCACTGTCACAGAGTGTCCCCACTCACTGCACTGTCACAGAGTGTCCCCAATTCCTGCACTGTCACAGAGTGTCCCCACTCACTGCACTGTCACAGAGTGTTCCCACTCACTGCACTGTCACAGAGTGTCCCCACTCAATGCTACACTGTCACAGAGTGTTCCCACTCCCTGCACTGTCACAGAGTGTCCCCCACTTCCTGCACTGTCACAGAGCGTCCCCACTCACGGCCTTTCACAGAGTGTCCCCACTCACTACCTTGTCACAGAGTGTCCCCCACTCCCTGCACTGTCACAGAGTGTCCTCACTCACTGCACTGTAACAGAGTGTCCCCACTCCCTGCACTGTCACAGAGCGTCCCCCACTCAATGCTGCACTGTCACTGAGTGTCCCCAATCCCTGCACTGTCACAGAGTGTCCCCACTCTCTGCTGCACTGTCACAGAGTGTCCCCATTCACTGCACTGTCACAGAGAGTCCCAATCACTGCTGCACTGTCACAGAGTGTCCCCACTCCCTGCTGCACTGTCACAGAGTCTCCCCACTTACTGCTGCACTGTCACAGAGTCTCCCCACTCACTGCACTGTCACAGAGTGTCCCCACTCACTGCACTGTCACAGAGTGTCCCCATTTCCTGCACTGTCACAGAGTCTCCCCACTCAGTGCTGCACTGTCACTGAGTGTCCCCACTCCCTGCACTGTCACAGAGTGTCCCCGACTCCCTGCACTGTCACATATTGTCCCCCACCCACTGCTGCACTGTCACAGTGTGTCCCCCACTCCCTGCACTTTCACAGTGTGTCCCCCACTCCCTGCACTGTCACAGAGTGTCCCCACGTCCTGCACTGTCACAGAGTGTCCCCACTCCCTGCACTGTCACAGAGTGTCCCCCACTCCTGCTGCACTGTCACAGAGTGTCCCCACGTCCTGCACTGTCACAGAGTGTCCCCACTCCCTGCACTGTCACAGAGTGTCCCCCACTCCCTGCACTGTCACAGAGTGTCCCCACGTCCTGCACTGTCACAGAGTGTCCCCACTCCCTGCACTGTCACAGAGTGTCCCCCACTCCTGCTGCACTGTCACAGAGTGACCCCCACTCCCTGCTGCACTGTCACAGAGTGACCCTACTCAATGCTGCACTGTCACAGAGTGCCCCCATTTCCTGCACTGTCACAGAGTGACCTCAGTCACTGCTGCACTGTAACAGTGTATCCCCACTCCCTGCACTGTCACAGTGTGTCCCACACTCACTGCTGCACGGTCACAGAGTGTCCCCCACTCCCTGCACTGTCACAGAGTGTCCCCACTCCCTGCACTGTCACAGAGTGTCCCCACCCACGGCACTGTCACAGAGTGACCCCACTCCCTGCACTGTCACAGAGTGTCCCCACCCACTGCACTGTCACAGAGTGTCCCCACTCAATGCTGCACTGTCACAGAGTGTCCCCACTCCCTGCACTGTCACAGAGTGTCCCCACTCACTGCCTTGTCACAGAGTGTCCCCCACTCCCTGCACTGTCACAGAGTGTCCCCACTCACTGCCTTGTCACAGAGTGTCCCCCACTCCCTGCACTGTCACTGAGTGTCCCCACTCCCTGCACTGTCACAGAGTGTCCCCCACTCAATGCTGCACTGTCACAGAGTGTCCCCACTCAATGCTGCACTGTCACTGAGTGTCCGCACTCCCTGCACTGTCACAGAGTGTCCCCACACCCTGCACTGTCACAGAGTGTCCACACACACTGCCTTGTCACAGAGTGTCCCCCACTCCCTACACTGTCACAGAGTGTCCTCACTCACTGCACTGTCACAGAGTGTCCCCACTCCCTGCACTGTCACAGAGTGTCCCCCACTCAATGCTACACTGTCAATGAGTGTCCCCACTCCCTGCACTGTCACAGAGTGTCCCCCACTCAATGCTGCACTGTCAATGAGTGTCCCCACTCCCTGCACTGTCACAGAGTGTCCCCACACCCTGCACTGTCACAGAGTGTCACACACTCCCTGCACTGTCACAGAGTGTCCCCCAATCACTGCTGCACTGTCACAGAGTGTCCCCACTCCCTGCACTGTCACTGAGTGTCCCCCACTCACTGCACTGTCACAGAGTGTCCCCAATTCCTGCACTGTCACAGAGTGTCCCCACTCCCTGCACTGTCACAGAGTGTCCCCCACTCAATGCTGCACTGTCACAGAGTGTCCCCACTCCCTGCACTGTCACTGAGTGTCCCCCACTCACTGCACTGTCACAGAGTGTCCCCACTCCCTGCACTGTCACAGAGTGTCCCCACTCCTTGCTGCACTGTCACAGAGAGACCCCACTCCCTGCACTGTCACAGAGTGTCCCCCACTCAATGCTGCACTGTCACTGAGTGTCCCCAATCCCTGCACTGTCACAGTGTGTCCCCACTCACTGCTGCACTGTCACAGAGTGTCCCCACTCCCTGCTGCACTGTCACAGAGTGTCCCCACTCAATGCTGCACTGTCACAGAGTGTCCCCTCTCACTGCCGCACTGTCACAGAGTGTCCCCACTCACTGCACTGTCACAGAGTGTCCCCAATTCCTGCACTGTCACAGAGTGTCCCCACTCACTGCACTGTCACAGAGTGTCCCCCACTCCCTGCACTGTCACTGAGTGTCCCCACTCCCTGCACTGTCACAGAGTGTCCCCCACTCAATGCTACACTGTCAATGAGTGTCCCCACTCCCTGCACTGTCACAGAGTGTCCCCCACTCAATGCTGCACTGTCACTGAGTGTCCCCACTCCCTGCACTGTCACAGAGTGTCCCCTCTCACTGCCGCACTGTCACAGAGTGTCCCCACTCACTGCACTGTCACAGAGTGTCCCCAATTCCTGCACTGTCACAGAGTGTCCCCACTCACTGCACTGTCACAGAGTGTTCCCACTCACTGCACTGTCACAGAGTGTCCCCACTCAATGCTACACTGTCACAGAGTGTTCCCACTCCCTGCACTGTCACAGAGTGTCCCCCACTTCCTGCACTGTCACAGAGCGTCCCCACTCACGGCCTTTCACAGAGTGTCCCCACTCACTACCTTGTCACAGAGTGTCCCCCACTCCCTGCACTGTCACAGAGTGTCCTCACTCACTGCGCTGTAACAGAGTGTCCCCACTCCCTGCACTGTCACAGAGCGTCCCCCACTCAATGCTGCACTGTCACTGAGTGTCCCCAATCCCTGCACTGTCACAGAGTGTCCCCACTCTCTGCTGCACTGTCACAGAGTGTCCCCATTCACTGCACTGTCACAGAGAGTCCCAATCACTGCTGCACTGTCACAGAGTGTCCCCACTCCCTGCTGCACTGTCACAGAGTCTCCCCACTTACTGCTGCACTGTCACAGAGTCTCCCCACTCACTGCACTGTCACAGAGTGTCCCCACTCACTGCACTGTCACAGAGTGTCCCCATTTCCTGCACTGTCACAGAGTCTCCCCACTCAGTGCTGCACTGTCACTGAGTGTCCCCACTCCCTGCACTGTCACAGAGTGTCCCCGACTCCCTGCACTGTCACATATTGTCCCCCACCCACTGCTGCACTGTCACAGTGTGTCCCCCACTCCCTGCACTTTCACAGTGTGTCCCCCACTCCCTGCACTGTCACAGAGTGTCCCCACGTCCTGCACTGTCACAGAGTGTCCCCACTCCCTGCACTGTCACAGAGTGTCCCCCACTCCTGCTGCACTGTCACAGAGTGTCCCCACGTCCTGCACTGTCACAGAGTGTCCCCACTCCCTGCACTGTCACAGAGTGTCCCCCACTCCCTGCACTGTCACAGAGTGTCCCCACGTCCTGCACTGTCACAGAGTGTCCCCACTCCCTGCACTGTCACAGAGTGTCCCCCACTCCTGCTGCACTGTCACAGAGTGACCCCCACTCCCTGCTGCACTGTCACAGAGTGACCCTACTCAATGCTGCACTGTCACAGAGTGCCCCCATTTCCTGCACTGTCACAGAGTGACCTCAGTCACTGCTGCACTGTAACAGTGTATCCCCACTCCCTGCACTGTCACAGTGTGTCCCACACTCACTGCTGCACGGTCACAGAGTGTCCCCCACTCCCTGCACTGTCACAGAGTGTCCCCACTCCCTGCACTGTCACAGAGTGTCCCCACCCACGGCACTGTCACAGAGTGACCCCACTCCCTGCACTGTCACAGAGTGTCCCCACCCACTGCACTGTCACAGAGTGTCCCCACTCAATGCTGCACTGTCACAGAGTGTCCCCACTCCCTGCACTGTCACAGAGTGTCCCCACTCACTGCCTTGTCACAGAGTGTCCCCCACTCCCTGCACTGTCACAGAGTGTCCCCACTCACTGCCTTGTCACAGAGTGTCCCCCACTCCCTGCACTGTCACTGAGTGTCCCCACTCCCTGCACTGTCACAGAGTGTCCCCCACTCAATGCTGCACTGTCACAGAGTGTCCCCACTCAATGCTGCACTGTCACTGAGTGTCCGCACTCCCTGCACTGTCACAGAGTGTCCCCACACCCTGCACTGTCACAGAGTGTCCACACACACTGCCTTGTCACAGAGTGTCCCCCACTCCCTACACTGTCACAGAGTGTCCTCACTCACTGCACTGTCACAGAGTGTCCCCACTCCCTGCACTGTCACAGAGTGTCCCCCACTCAATGCTACACTGTCAATGAGTGTCCCCACTCCCTGCACTGTCACAGAGTGTCCCCCACTCAATGCTGCACTGTCAATGAGTGTCCCCACTCCCTGCACTGTCACAGAGTGTCCCCACACCCTGCACTGTCACAGAGTGTCACACACTCCCTGCACTGTCACAGAGTGTCCCCCAATCACTGCTGCACTGTCACAGAGTGTCCCCACTCCCTGCACTGTCACTGAGTGTCCCCCACTCACTGCACTGTCACAGAGTGTCCCCAATTCCTGCACTGTCACAGAGTGTCCCCACTCCCTGCACTGTCACAGAGTGTCCCCCACTCAATGCTGCACTGTCACAGAGTGTCCCCACTCCCTGCACTGTCACTGAGTGTCCCCCACTCACTGCACTGTCACAGAGTGTCCCCACTCCCTGCACTGTCACAGAGTGTCCCCACTCCTTGCTGCACTGTCACAGAGAGACCCCACTCCCTGCACTGTCACAGAGTGTCCCCCACTCAATGCTGCACTGTCACTGAGTGTCCCCAATCCCTGCACTGTCACAGTGTGTCCCCACTCACTGCTGCACTGTCACAGAGTGTCCCCACTCCCTGCTGCACTGTCACAGAGTGTCCCCACTCAATGCTGCACTGTCACAGAGTGTCCCCTCTCACTGCCGCACTGTCACAGAGTGTCCCCACTCACTGCACTGTCACAGAGTGTCCCCAATTCCTGCACTGTCACAGAGTGTCCCCACTCACTGCACTGTCACAGAGTGTCCCCCACTCCCTGCACTGTCACTGAGTGTCCCCACTCCCTGCACTGTCACAGAGTGTCCCCCACTCAATGCTACACTGTCAATGAGTGTCCCCACTCCCTGCACTGTCACAGAGTGTCCCCCACTCAATGCTGCACTGTCACTGAGTGTCCCCACTCCCTGCACTGTCACAGAGTGTCCCCTCTCACTGCCGCACTGTCACAGAGTGTCCCCACTCACTGCACTGTCACAGAGTGTCCCCAATTCCTGCACTGTCACAGAGTGTCCCCACTCACTGCACTGTCACAGAGTGTTCCCACTCACTGCACTGTCACAGAGTGTCCCCACTCAATGCTACACTGTCACAGAGTGTTCCCACTCCCTGCACTGTCACAGAGTGTCCCCCACTTCCTGCACTGTCACAGAGCGTCCCCACTCACGGCCTTTCACAGAGTGTCCCCACTCACTACCTTGTCACAGAGTGTCCCCCACTCCCTGCACTGTCACAGAGTGTCCTCACTCACTGCGCTGTAACAGAGTGTCCCCACTCCCTGCACTGTCACAGAGCGTCCCCCACTCAATGCTGCACTGTCACTGAGTGTCCCCAATCCCTGCACTGTCACAGAGTGTCCCCACTCTCTGCTGCACTGTCACAGAGTGTCCCCATTCACTGCACTGTCACAGAGAGTCCCAATCACTGCTGCACTGTCACAGAGTGTCCCCACTCCCTGCTGCACTGTCACAGAGTCTCCCCACTTACTGCTGCACTGTCACAGAGTCTCCCCACTCACTGCACTGTCACAGAGTGTCCCCACTCACTGCACTGTCACAGAGTGTCCCCATTTCCTGCACTGTCACAGAGTCTCCCCACTCAGTGCTGCACTGTCACTGAGTGTCCCCACTCCCTGCACTGTCACAGAGTGTCCCCGACTCCCTGCACTGTCACATATTGTCCCCCACCCACTGCTGCACTGTCACAGTGTGTCCCCCACTCCCTGCACTTTCACAGTGTGTCCCCCACTCCCTGCACTGTCACAGAGTGTCCCCACGTCCTGCACTGTCACAGAGTGTCCCCACTCCCTGCACTGTCACAGAGTGTCCCCCACTCCTGCTGCACTGTCACAGAGTGTCCCCACGTCCTGCACTGTCACAGAGTGTCCCCACTCCCTGCACTGTCACAGAGTGTCCCCCACTCCCTGCACTGTCACAGAGTGTCCCCACGTCCTGCACTGTCACAGAGTGTCCCCACTCCCTGCACTGTCACAGAGTGTCCCCCACTCCTGCTGCACTGTCACAGAGTGACCCCCACTCCCTGCTGCACTGTCACAGAGTGACCCTACTCAATGCTGCACTGTCACAGAGTGCCCCCATTTCCTGCACTGTCACAGAGTGACCTCAGTCACTGCTGCACTGTAACAGTGTATCCCCACTCCCTGCACTGTCACAGTGTGTCCCACACTCACTGCTGCACGGTCACAGAGTGTCCCCCACTCCCTGCACTGTCACAGAGTGTCCCCACTCCCTGCACTGTCACAGAGTGTCCCCACCCACGGCACTGTCACAGAGTGACCCCACTCCCTGCACTGTCACAGAGTGTCCCCACCCACTGCACTGTCACAGAGTGTCCCCACTCAATGCTGCACTGTCACAGAGTGTCCCCACTCCCTGCACTGTCACAGAGTGTCCCCACTCACTGCCTTGTCACAGAGTGTCCCCCACTCCCTGCACTGTCACAGAGTGTCCCCACTCACTGCCTTGTCACAGAGTGTCCCCCACTCCCTGCACTGTCACTGAGTGTCCCCACTCCCTGCACTGTCACAGAGTGTCCCCCACTCAATGCTGCACTGTCACAGAGTGTCCCCACTCAATGCTGCACTGTCACTGAGTGTCCGCACTCCCTGCACTGTCACAGAGTGTCCCCACACCCTGCACTGTCACAGAGTGTCCACACACACTGCCTTGTCACAGAGTGTCCCCCACTCCCTACACTGTCACAGAGTGTCCTCACTCACTGCACTGTCACAGAGTGTCCCCACTCCCTGCACTGTCACAGAGTGTCCCCCACTCAATGCTACACTGTCAATGAGTGTCCCCACTCCCTGCACTGTCACAGAGTGTCCCCCACTCAATGCTGCACTGTCAATGAGTGTCCCCACTCCCTGCACTGTCACAGAGTGTCCCCACACCCTGCACTGTCACAGAGTGTCACACACTCCCTGCACTGTCACAGAGTGTCCCCCAATCACTGCTGCACTGTCACAGAGTGTCCCCACTCCCTGCACTGTCACTGAGTGTCCCCCACTCACTGCACTGTCACAGAGTGTCCCCAATTCCTGCACTGTCACAGAGTGTCCCCACTCCCTGCACTGTCACAGAGTGTCCCCCACTCAATGCTGCACTGTCACAGAGTGTCCCCACTCCCTGCACTGTCACTGAGTGTCCCCCACTCACTGCACTGTCACAGAGTGTCCCCACTCCCTGCACTGTCACAGAGTGTCCCCACTCCTTGCTGCACTGTCACAGAGAGACCCCACTCCCTGCACTGTCACAGAGTGTCCCCCACTCAATGCTGCACTGTCACTGAGTGTCCCCAATCCCTGCACTGTCACAGTGTGTCCCCACTCACTGCTGCACTGTCACAGAGTGTCCCCACTCCCTGCTGCACTGTCACAGAGTGTCCCCACTCAATGCTGCACTGTCACAGAGTGTCCCCTCTCACTGCCGCACTGTCACAGAGTGTCCCCACTCACTGCACTGTCACAGAGTGTCCCCAATTCCTGCACTGTCACAGAGTGTCCCCACTCACTGCACTGTCACAGAGTGTTCCCACTCACTGCACTGTCACAGAGTGTCCCCACTCAATGCTACACTGTCACAGAGTGTTCCCACTCCCTGCACTGTCACAGAGTGTCCCCCACTTCCTGCACTGTCACAGAGTGTCACCACTCACGGCCTTTCACAGAGTGTCCCCACTCACTACCTTGTCACAGAGTGTCCCCCACTCCCTGCACTGTCACAGAGTGTCCTCACTCACTGCACTGTAACAGAGTGTCCCCAATCCCTGCACTGTCACAGAGTGTCCCCACTCCCTGCACTGTCACAGAGTGTCCCCGACTCCCTGCACTGTCACATATTGTCCCCCACTCACTGCTGCACTGTCACAGTGTGTCCCCCACTCCCTGCACTTTCACAGTGTGTCCCCCACTCCCTGCACTGTCACAGAGTGTCCCCACGTCCTGCACTGTCACAGAGTGTCCCCACTCCCTGCACTGTCACAGAGTGTCCCCCACTCCTGCTGCACTGTCACAGAGTGTCCCCACGTCCTGCACTGTCACAGAGTGTCCCCACTCTCTGCACTGTCACAGAGTGTCCCCCACTCCCTGCACTGTCACAGAGTGTCCCCACGTCCTGCACTGTCACAGAGTGTCCCCACTCCCTGCACTGTCACAGAGTGTCCCCCACTCCTGCTGCACTGTCACAGAGTGACCCCCACTCCCTGCTGCACTGTCACAGAGTGACCCTACTCAATGCTGCACTGTCACAGAGTGCCCCCATTTCCTGCACTGTCACAGAGTGACCTCAGTCACTGCTGCACTGTAACAGTGTATCCCCACTCCCTGCACTGTCACAGTGTGTCCCACACTCACTGCTGCACGGTCACAGAGTGTCCCCCACTCCCTGCACTGTCACAGAGTGTCCCCACCCACGGCACTGTCACAGAGTGACCCCACTCCCTGCACTGTCACAGAGTGTCCCCACCCACTGCACTGTCACAGAGTGTCCCCACTCCCTGCACTGTCACAGAGTGTCCCCACTCACTGCCTTGTCACAGAGTGTCCCCCACTCCCTGCACTGTCACAGAGTGTCCCCACTCACTGCCTTGTCACAGAGTGTACCCACACACTGCCTTGTCACAGAGTGTCCCCCACTCCCTGCACTGTCACAGAGTGTCCTCACTCACTGCACTGTCACAGAGTGTCCCCACTCCCTGCACTGTCACAGAGTGTTCCCCACTCAATGCTGCACTGTCAATGAGTGTCCCCACTCCCTGCACTGTCACAGAGTGTCCCCCACTCAATGCTCCACTGTCACTGAGTGTCCCCACTCCCTGCACTGTCACAGAGTGTCCCCACACCCTGCACTGTCACAGAGTGTCCCACACACCCTGCACTGTCACAGAGTGTCCCCCAATCACTGCTGCACTGTCACAGAGTGTCCCCCACTCCCTGCACTGTCACTGAGTGTCCCCCACTCACTGCACTGTCACAGAGTGTCCCCACTCCCTGCACTGTCACAGAGTGTCCCCACTCCTTGCTGCACTGTCACAGAGAGACCCCACTCCCTGCACTGTCACAGAGTGTCCCCCACTCAATGCTGCACTGTCACTGAGTGTCCCCAATCCCTGCACTGTCACAGTGTGTCCCCACTCACTGCTGCACTGTCACAGAGTGTCCCCACTCCCAGCTGCACTGTCACAGAGTGTCCCCACTCAATGCTGCACTGTCACAGAGTGTCCCCTCTCACTGCCGCACTGTCACAGAGTGTCCCCACTCACTGCACTGTCACAGAGTGTCCCCAATTCCTGCACTGTCACAGAGTGTCCCCACTCACTGCACTGTCACAGAGTGTTCCCACTCACTGCACTGTCACAGAGTGTCCCCACTCAATGCTACACTGTCACAGAGTGTTCCCACTCCCTGCACTGTCACAGAGTGTCCCCCACTTCCTGCACTGTCACAGAGCGTCCCCACTCACGGCCTTTCACAGAGTGTCCCCACTCACTACCTTGTCACAGAGTGTCCCCCACTCCCTGCACTGTCACAGAGTGTCCCCACTCACTGCCTTGTCACAGAGTGTCCCCCACTCCCTGCACTGTCACTGAGTGTCCCCACTCCCTGCACTGTCACAGAGTGTCCCCCACTCAATGCTGCACTGTCACAGAGTGTCCCCACTCAATGCTGCACTGTCACTGAGTGTCCGCACTCCCTGCACTGTCACAGAGTGTCCCCACACCCTGCACTGTCACAGAGTGTCCACACACACTGCCTTGTCACAGAGTGTCCCCCACTCCCTACACTGTCACAGAGTGTCCTCACTCACTGCACTGTCACAGAGTGTCCCCACTCCCTGCACTGTCACAGAGTGTCCCCCACTCAATGCTACACTGTCAATGAGTGTCCCCACTCCCTGCACTGTCACAGAGTGTCCCCCACTCAATGCTGCACTGTCACTGAGTGTCCCCACTCCCTGCACTGTCACAGAGTGTCCCCTCTCACTGCCGCACTGTCACAGAGTGTCCCCACTCACTGCACTGTCACAGAGTGTCCCCAATTCCTGCACTGTCACAGAGTGTCCCCACTCACTGCACTGTCACAGAGTGTTCCCACTCACTGCACTGTCACAGAGTGTCCCCACTCAATGCTACACTGTCACAGAGTGTTCCCACTCCCTGCACTGTCACAGAGTGTCCCCCACTTCCTGCACTGTCACAGAGCGTCCCCACTCACGGCCTTTCACAGAGTGTCCCCACTCACTACCTTGTCACAGAGTGTCCCCCACTCCCTGCACTGTCACAGAGTGTCCTCACTCACTGCACTGTAACAGAGTGTCCCCACTCCCTGCACTGTCACAGAGCGTCCCCCACTCAATGCTGCACTGTCACTGAGTGTCCCCAATCCCTGCACTGTCACAGAGTGTCCCCACTCTCTGCTGCACTGTCACAGAGTGTCCCCATTCACTGCACTGTCACAGAGAGTCCCAATCACTGCTGCACTGTCACAGAGTGTCCCCACTCCCTGCTGCACTGTCACAGAGTCTCCCCACTTACTGCTGCACTGTCACAGAGTCTCCCCACTCACTGCACTGTCACAGAGTGTCCCCACTCACTGCACTGTCACAGAGTGTCCCCATTTCCTGCACTGTCACAGAGTCTCCCCACTCAGTGCTGCACTGTCACTGAGTGTCCCCACTCCCTGCACTGTCACAGAGTGTCCCCGACTCCCTGCACTGTCACATATTGTCCCCCACCCACTGCTGCACTGTCACAGTGTGTCCCCCACTCCCTGCACTTTCACAGTGTGTCCCCCACTCCCTGCACTGTCACAGAGTGTCCCCACGTCCTGCACTGTCACAGAGTGTCCCCACTCCCTGCACTGTCACAGAGTATCCCCCACTCCTGCTGCACTGTCACAGAGTGTCCCCACGTCCTGCACTGTCACAGAGTGTCCCCACTCCCTGCACTGTCACAGAGTGTCCCCCACTCCCTGCACTGTCACAGAGTGTCCCCACGTCCTGCACTGTCACAGAGTGTCCCCACTCCCTGCACTGTCACAGAGTGTCCCCCACTCCTGCTGCACTGTCACAGAGTGACCCCCACTCCCTGCTGCACTGTCACAGAGTGACCCTACTCAATGCTGCACTGTCACAGAGTGCCCCCATTTCCTGCACTGTCACAGAGTGACCTCAGTCACTGCTGCACTGTAACAGTGTATCCCCACTCCCTGCACTGTCACAGTGTGTCCCACACTCACTGCTGCACGGTCACAGAGTGTCCCCCACTCCCTGCACTGTCACAGAGTGTCCCCACTCCCTGCACTGTCACAGAGTGTCCCCACCCACGGCACTGTCACAGAGTGACCCCACTCCCTGCACTGTCACAGAGTGTCCCCACCCACTGCACTGTCACAGAGTGTCCCCACTCAATGCTGCACTGTCACAGAGTGTCCCCACTCCCTGCACTGTCACAGAGTGTCCCCACTCACTGCCTTGTCACAGAGTGTCCCCCACTCCCTGCACTGTCACAGAGTGTCCCCACTCACTGCCTTGTCACAGAGTGTCCCCCACTCCCTGCACTGTCACTGAGTGTCCCCACTCCCTGCACTGTCACAGAGTGTCCCCCACTCAATGCTGCACTGTCACAGAGTGTCCCCACTCAATGCTGCACTGTCACTGAGTGTCCGCACTCCCTGCACTGTCACAGAGTGTCCCCACACCCTGCACTGTCACAGAGTGTCCACACACACTGCCTTGTCACAGAGTGTCCCCCACTCCCTACACTGTCACAGAGTGTCCTCACTCACTGCACTGTCACAGAGTGTCCCCACTCCCTGCACTGTCACAGAGTGTCCCCCACTCAATGCTACACTGTCAATGAGTGTCCCCACTCCCTGCACTGTCACAGAGTGTCCCCCACTCAATGCTGCACTGTCACTGAGTGTCCCCACTCCCTGCACTGTCACAGAGTGTCCCCACACCCTGCACTGTCACAGAGTGTCACACACTCCCTGCACTGTCACAGAGTGTCCCCCAATCACTGCTGCACTGTCACAGAGTGTCCCCACTCCCTGCACTGTCACTGAGTGTCCCCCACTCACTGCACTGTCACAGAGTGTCCCCAATTC
The DNA here is from genome assembly GCF_047496795.1 of Chiloscyllium punctatum. Taxonomy (NCBI): domain Eukaryota; kingdom Metazoa; phylum Chordata; class Chondrichthyes; order Orectolobiformes; family Hemiscylliidae; genus Chiloscyllium; species Chiloscyllium punctatum. The sequence continues at coordinate 30,367,732 of NC_092787.1, read as the reverse complement.
CTGCACTGTCACAGAGTGTCCCCACTCCCTGCACTGTCACAGAGTGTCCCCCACTCAATGCTGCACTGTCACAGAGTGTCCCCACTCCCTGCACTGTCACTGAGTGTCCCCCACTCACTGCACTGTCACAGAGTGTCCCCACTCCCTGCACTGTCACAGAGTGTCCCCACTCCTTGCTGCACTGTCACAGAGAGACCCCACTCCCTGCACTGTCACAGAGTGTCCCCCACTCAATGCTGCACTGTCACTGAGTGTCCCCAATCCCTGCACTGTCACAGTGTGTCCCCACTCACTGCTGCACTGTCACAGAGTGTCCCCACTCCCTGCTGCACTGTCACAGAGTGTCCCCACTCAATGCTGCACTGTCACAGAGTGTCCCCTCTCACTGCCGCACTGTCACAGAGTGTCCCCACTCACTGCACTGTCACAGAGTGTCCCCAATTCCTGCACTGTCACAGAGTGTCCCCACTCACTGCACTGTCACAGAGTGTTCCCACTCACTGCACTGTCACAGAGTGTCCCCACTCAATGCTACACTGTCACAGAGTGTTCCCACTCCCTGCACTGTCACAGAGTGTCCCCCACTTCCTGCACTGTCACAGAGTGTCACCACTCACGGCCTTTCACAGAGTGTCCCCACTCACTACCTTGTCACAGAGTGTCCCCCACTCCCTGCACTGTCACAGAGTGTCCTCACTCACTGCACTGTAACAGAGTGTCCCCAATCCCTGCACTGTCACAGAGTGTCCCCACTCCCTGCTGCACTGTCACAGAGTCTCCCCACTCACTGCTGCACTGTCACAGAGTCTCCCCACTCACTGCACTGTCACAGAGTGTCCCCACTCACTGCACTGTCACAGAGTGTCCCCATTTCCTGCACTGTCACAGAGTCTCCCCACTCAGTGCTGCACTGTCACTGAGTGTCCCGACTCCCTGCACTGACACAGAGTGTCCCCGACTCCCTGCACTGTCACATATTGTCCCCCACTCACTGCTGCACTGTCACAGTGTGTCCCCCACTCCCTGCACTTTCACAGTGTGTCCCCCACTCCCTGCACTGTCACAGAGTGTCCCCACGTCCTGCACTGTCACAGAGTGTCCCCACTCCCTGCACTGTCACAGAGTGTCCCCCACTCCTGCTGCACTGTCACAGAGTGTCCCCACGTCCTGCACTGTCACAGAGTGTCCCCACTCCCTGCACTGTCACAGAGTGTCCCCCACTCCCTGCACTGTCACAGAGTGTCCCCACGTCCTGCACTGTCACAGAGTGTCCCCACTCCCTGCACTGTCACAGAGTGTCCCCCACTCCTGCTGCACTGTCACAGAGTGACCCCCACTCCCTGCTGCACTGTCACAGAGTGACCCTACTCAATGCTGCACTGTCACAGAGTGCCCCCATTTCCTGCACTGTCACAGAGTGACCTCAGTCACTGCTGCACGGTCACAGAGTGTCCCCCACTCCCTGCACTGTCACAGAGTGTCCTCACTCACTGCACTGTCACAGAGTGTCCCCACTCCCTGCACTGTCACAGAGTGTTCCCCACTCAATGCTGCACTGTCAATGAGTGTCCCCACTCCCTGCACTGTCACAGAGTGTCCCCCACTCAATGCTCCACTGTCACTGAGTGTCCCCACACACTGCCTTGTCACAGAGTGTCCCCCACTCCCTACACTGTCACAGAGTGTCCTCACTCACTGCACTGTCACAGAGTGTCCCCACTCCCTGCACTGTCACAGAGTGTCCCCCACTCAATGCTACACTGTCAATGAGTGTCCCCACTCCCTGCACTGTCACAGAGTGTCCCCCACTCAATGCTGCACTGTCACTGAGTGTCCCCACTCCCTGCACTGTCACAGAGTGTCCCCAGACCCTGCACTGTCACAGAGTGTCCCACACTCCCTGCACTGTCACAGAGTGTCCCCCAATCACTGCTGCACTGTCACAGAGTGTCCCCACTCCCTGCACTGTCACTGAGTGTCCCCCACTCACTGCACTGTAAAAAGTGTCCCCAATTCCTGCACTGTCACAGAGTGTCCCCACTCCCTGCACTGTCACAGAGTGTCCCCCACTCAATGCTGCACTGTCACTGAGTGTCCCCAATCCCTGCACTGTCACAGAGTGTCCCCACTCCCTGCTGCACTGTCACAGAGTGTCCCCACTCCATGCTGCACTGTCACAGAGTCTCCCCACTCACTGCTGCACTGTCACAGAGTCTCCCCACTCACTGCACTGTCACAGAGTGTCCCCACTCCCTGCTGCACTGTCACAGAGTGTCCCCACTCACTGCACTGTCACAGAGTGTCCCCACTCACTGCACTGTCACAGAGTGTCCCCAATTCCTGCACTGTCACAGAGTGTCCCCACTCAATGCTGCACTGTCACAGAGTGTTCCCACTCCCTGCACTGTCACAGAGTGTCCCCACTCACTGCACTGTCACAGAGTGTCCCCACTCACTGCACTGTCACAGAGTGTCCCCACTCCCTGCACTGTCACAGAGCGTCCCCCACTCAATGCTGCACTGTCACTGAGTGTCCCCAATCACTGCACTGTCACAGAGTGTCCCCATTCACTGCACTGTCACAGAGAGTCCCCACTCACTGCTGCACTGTCACAGAGTGTCCCCACTCCCTGCTGCACTGTCACAGAGTGCCCCCATTTCCTGCACTGTCACAGAGTGACCTCCGTCACTGCTGCACTGTAACAGTGTATCCCCACTCCCTGCACTGTCACAGTGTGTCCCACACTCACTGCTGCACGGTCAGAGAGTGACCCCACTCCCTGCACTGTCACAGAGTGTCCCCACCCACTGCACTGTCACAGAGTGTTCCCACTCCCTGCACTGTCACAGAGTGTCCCCACTCACTGCCTTGTCACAGAGTGTCCCCACTCACTGCCTTGTCACAGAGTGTCCCCAACTCCCTGCACTGTCACAGAGTGTCCCCACTCCCTGCACTGTCACAGAGTGTCCCCACCCACTGCACTGTCACAGAGTGTCCCCACTCAGTGCTGCACTGTCACAGAGTGTCCCCACTCCCTGCACTGTCACAGAGTGTCCCCACTCACTGCCTTGTCACAGAGTGTGCCCACACACTGCCTTGTCACAGAGTGTCCCCCACTCCCTACACTGTCACAGAGTGTCCTCACTCACTGCACTGTCACAGAGTGTCCCCACTCCCTGCACTGTCACAGAGTGTCCCCCACTCAATGCTGCACTGTCAATGAGTGTCCCCACTCCCTGCACTGTCACAGACTGTCCCCCACTCAATGCTGCACTGTCACTGAATGTCCCCACTCCCTGCACTGTCACAGAGTGTCTCCACACCCTGCACTGTCACAGAGTGTCCCACACTCCCTGCACTGTCACAGAGTGTCCCCCAATCACTGCTGCACTGTCACAGAGTGTCCCCACTCCCTGCACTGTCACAGAGTGTCCCCCACTCACTGCACTGTCACAGAGTGTCCCCAATTCCTGCACTGTCACAGAGTGTCCCCACTCCTTGCTGCACTGTCACAGAGTGTCCCCCACTCCCTGCACTGTCACAGAGTGTCCCCCACTCAATGCTGCACTGTCACTGAGTGTCCCCAATCCCTGCACTGTCACAGAGTGTCCCCACTCACTGCTGCACTGTCACAGAGTGTCCCCACTCCCTGCTGCAAGGTCACAGAGTGTCCCCACTCCTTGCTGCACTGTCACAGAGTGTCCCCCACTCCCTGCACTGTCACAGAGTGTCCCCCACTCAATGCTGCACTGTCACTGAGTGTCCCCAATCCCTGCACTGTCACAGAGTGTCCCCACTCACTGCTGCACTGTCACAGAGTGTCCCCACTCCCTGCTGCACTGTCACAGAGTGTCCCCACTCAATGCTGCATTGTCACAGAGTGTCCCCACTCCATGCTGCACTGTCAAAGAGTCTCCACACTCACTGCTGCACTGTCACAGAGTGTCCCCACTCACTGCACTGTCACAGAGTGTCCCCACTCCCTGCTGCACTGTCACAGAGTGTCCCCACTCACTGCACTGTCACAGAGTGTCCCCACTCACTGCACTGTCACAGAGTGTCCCCAATTCCTGCACTGTCACAGAGTGTCCCCACTCAATGCTGCACTGTCACAGAGTGTTCCCACTCCCTGCACTGTCACAGAGTGTCCCCACTCACTGCACTGTCACAGAGTGTCCCCACTCCCTGCACTGTCACAGAGCGTCCCCCACTCAATGCTGCACTGTCACTGAGTGTCCCCAATCCCTGCACTGTCACAGAGTGTCCCCATTCACTGCGCTGTCACAGAGAGTCCCCACTCACTGCTGCACTGTCACAGAGTGTCCCCACTCCCTGCTGCACTGTCACAGAGTGCCCCCATTTCCTCCACTGTCACAGAGTGACCGCCGTCACTGCTGCACTGTAACAGTGTATCCCCACTCCCTGCACTGTCACAGTGTGTCCCACACTCACTGCTGCACTGTCACAGAGTGTCCCCACTCAATGCTGCACTGTCACAGAGTGTCCCCACTCCATGCTGCACTGTCACAGAGTCTCCCCACTCACTGCTGCACTGTCACAGAGTGTCCCCACTCACTGCCTTGTCACAGAGTCTCTCCACTCCCTGCTGCACTGTCACAGATTGTCCCCACTCCCTGCACTGTCACAGAGTGTCCCCACTCACTGCACTGTCACAGAGTGTCCCCACTCAGTGCTGCACTGTCACAGAGTGTCCCCACTCCCTGCACTGTCACAGAGTGTCCCCACTCACTGCCTTGTCACAGAGTGTACCCACACACTGCCTTGTCACAGAGTGTCCCCCACTCCCTGCACTGTCACAGAGTGTCCTCACTCACTGCACTGACACAGAGTGTCCCCACTCCCTGCACTGTCACAGAGTGTCCCCCACTCAATGCTGCACTGTCAATGAATGTCCCCACTCCCTGCACTGTCACAGACTGTCCCCCACTCAATGCTGCACTGTCACTGAGTGTCCCCACTCCCTGCACTGTCACAGAGTGTCTCCACACCCTGCACTGTCACAGAGTGTCCCACACTCCCTGCACTGTCACAGAGTGTCCCCCAATCACTTCTGCACTGTCACAGAGTGTCCCCACTCCCTGCACTGTCACTGAGTGTCCCCCACTCACTGCACTGTCACAGAGTGTCCCCAATTCCTGCACTGTCACAGAGTGTCCCCACTCCCTGCACTGTCACAGAGTGTCCCCACACCTTGCTGCACTGTCACAGAGTGTCCCCCACTCCCTGCACTGTCACAGAGTGTCCCCCACTCAATGCTGCACTGTCACTGAGTGTCCCCAATCCCTGCACTGTCACAGAGTGTCCCCACTCACTGCTGCACTGTCACAGAGTGTCCCCACTCCCTGCAGCACTGTCACAGAGTGTCCCCACTCCATGCTGCACTGTCACAGAGTCTCCCCACTCACTGCTGCACTGTCACAGAGTGTCCCCACTCACTGCACTGTCACAGAGTGTCCCCAATCCCTGCTGCACTGTCACAGAGTGTCCCCACTCACTGCACTGTCACAGAGTGTCCCCACTCACTGCACTGTCACAGAGTGTCACCAATTCCCGCACTGTCACAGAGTGTCCCCACTCACTACCTTGTCACAAAGTGTCCCCCACTCCCTGCACTGTCACTGAGTGTCCTCACTCACTGCACTGTAACAGAGTGTCCCCACTCCCTGCACTGTCACAGAGCGTCCCCCACTCAATGCTGCACTGTCACTGAGTGTCCCCAATCCCTGCACTGTCACAGAGTGTCCCCACTCTCTGCTGCACTGTCACAGAGTGTCCCCATTCACTGCACTGTCACAGAGTGTCCCCACTCCCTGCACTGTCACAGAGCGTCCCCCACTCAATGCTGCACTGTCACTGAGTGTCCCCAATCCCTGCACTGTCACAGAGTGTCCCCATTCACTGCACTGTCACAGAGAGTCCCCACTCACTGCTGCACTGTCACAGAGTGTCCCCACTCCCTGCTGCACTGTCACAGAGTGCCCCCATTTCCTGCACTGTCACAGAGTGACCTCCGTCACTGCTGCACTGTAACAGTGTATCCCCACTCCCTGCACTGTCACAGTGTGTCCCACACTCACTGCTGCACGGTCACAGAGTGACCCCACTCCCTGCACTGTCACAGAGTGTCCCCACCCACTGCACTGTCACAGAGTGTTCCCACTCCCTGCACTGTCACTGAGTGTCCCCACACACTGCCTTGTCACAGAGTGTCCCCACTCACTGCCTTGTCACAGAGTGTCCCAACTCACTGCACTGTCACAGAGTGTCCCCACTCCCTGCACTGTCACAGAGTGTCCCCACCCACTGCACTGTCACAGAGTGTCCCCACTCAGTGCTGCACTGTCACAGAGTGTCCCCACTCCCTGCACTGTCACAGAGTGTCCCCACTCACTGCCTTGTCACAGAGTGTACCCACACACTGCCTTGTCACAGAGTGTCCCCCACTCCCTGCACTGTCACAGAGTGTCCTCACTCACTGCACTGACACAGAGTGTCCCCACTCCCTGCACTGTCACAGAGTGTCCCCACTCCATGCTGCAATGTCACAGAGTCTCCCCACTCACTGCCGCACTGTCACAGAGTGTCCCCACTCACTGCACTGTCACAGAGTGTCCCCACTCCCTGCTGCACTGTCACAGAGTGTCCCCACTCACTGCACTGTCACAGAGTGTCCCCACTCACTGCACTGTCACAGAGTGTCACCAATTCCCGCACTGTCACAGAGAATCCCCACTCACTACCTTGTCACAGAGTGTCCCCCACTCCCTGCACTGTCACCGAGTGTCCTCACTCACTGCACTGTAACAGAGTGTCCCCACTCCCTGCACTGTCACAGAGCGTCCCCCACTCAATGCTGCACTGTCACTGAGTGTCCCCAATCCCTGCACTGTCACAGAGTGTCCCCATTCACTGCACTGTCACAGAGAGTCCCCACTCACTGCTGCACTCTCACAGAGTGTCCCCACTCCCTGCTGCACTGTCACAGAGTCTCCCCACTCACTGCTGCACTGTCACAGAGTCTCCCCACTCACTGCACTGTCACAGAGTGTCCCCACTCACTGCACTGTCACAGAGTGTCCCCATTTCCTGCACTGTCACAGAGTCTCCCCACTCAGTGCTGCACTGTCACTGAGTGTCGCCACTCCCTGCACTGTCACAGAGTGTCCCCGACTCCCTGCACTGTCACATATTGACCCCCACTCACTGCTGCACTGTCACAGTGTGTCCCCCACTCCCTGCACTGTCACAGAGTGTCCCCCACTCCCTGCACTGTCACAGAGTGTCCCCACTCCCTGCACTGTCACAGAGTGTCCCCCACTCACTGCTGCACTGTCACAGAGTCTCCCCACTCACTGCACTGTCACAGAGTCTCCCCACTCACTGCACTGTCACAGAGTGTCCCCACTCACTGCACTGTCACAGAGTGTCCCCATTTCCTGCACTGTCACAGAGTCTCCCCACTCAGTGCTGCACTGTCACAGAGTGTCCCCGACTCCCTGCACTGTCACATATTGTCCCCACTCACTGCTGCACTGTCACAGTGTGTCCCCCGCTCCCTGCACTTTCACAGTGTGTCCCCAACTCCCTGCACTGTCACAGAGTGTCCCCACTCCCTGCACTGTCACAGAGTGTCCCCACCCACTGCACTGTCACAGAGTGTCCCCACTCAGTGCTGCACTGTCACAGAGTGTCCCCACTCCCTGCACTGTCACAGAGTGTCCCCACTCACTGCCTTGTCACAGAGTGTACCCACACACTGCCTTGTCACAGAGTGTCCCCCACTCCCTGCACTGTCACAGAGTGTCCTCACTCACTGCACTGTCACAGAGTGTCCCCACTCCCTGCACTGTCACAGAGTGTCCCCCACTCAATGCTGCACTGTCAATGAGTGTCCCCACTCCCTGCACTGTCACAGACTGTCCCCCACTCAATGCTGCACTGTCACTGAATGTCCCCACTCCCTGCACTGTCACAGAGTGTCTCCACACCCTGCACTGTCACAGAGTGTCCCACACTCCCTGCACTGTCACAGAGTGTCCCCCAATCACTGCTGCACTGTCACAGAGTGTCCCCACTCCCTGCACTGTCACTGAGTGTCCCTCACTCACTGCACTGTCACAGAGTGTCCCCAATTCCTGCACTGTCACAGAGTGTCCCCACTCCCTGCACTGTCACAGAGTGTCCCCACTCCTTGCTGCACTGTCACAGAGTGTCCCCCACTCCCTGCACTGTCACAGAGTGTCCCCCACTCAATGCTGCACTGTCACTGAGTGTCCCCAATCCCTGCACTGTCACAGAGTGTCCCCACTCACTGCTGCACTGTCACAGAGTGTCCCCACTCCCTGCTGCAAGGTCACAGAGTGTCCCCACTCCTTGCTGCACTGTCACAGAGTGTCCCCCACTCCCTGCACTGTCACAGAGTGTCCCCCACTCAATGCTGCACTGTCACTGAGTGTCCCCAATCCCTGCACTGTCACAGAGTGTCCCCACTCACTGCTGCACTGTCACAGAGTGTCCCCACTCACTGCTGCACTGTCACAGAGTGTCCCCACTCAATGCTGCACTGTCACAGAGTGTCCCCACTCCATGCTGCACTGTCACAGAGTCTCCCCACTCACTGCTGCACTGTCACAGAGTCTCCCCACTCACTGCACTGTCACAGAGTCTCTCCACTCCCTGCTGCACTGTCACAGAGTGTCCCCACTCACTGCACTGTCACAGAGTGTCCCCACTCACTGCACTGTCACAGAGTGTCCCCAATTCCTGCACTGTCACAGAGTGTCCCCACTCAATGCTGCACTGTCACAGAGTGTTCCCACTCCCTGCACTGTCACAGAGTGTCCCCACTCACTGCACTGTCACAGAGTGTCCCCACTCACTGCACTGTCACAGAGTGTCCCCACTCACTGCACTGTCACAGAGTGTCCCCAATTCCTGCACTGTCACAGAGTGTCCCCACTCAATGCTGCACTGTCACAGAGTGTTCCCACTCCCTGCATTGTCACAGAGTGTCCCCACTCACTGCACTGTCACAGAGTGTCCCCACTCCCTGCACTGTCACAGAGCGTCCCCCACTCAATGCTGCACTGTCACAGAGTGTCCCCAATCCCTGCACTGTCACAGAGTGTCCCCATTCACTGCACTGTCACAGAGAGTCCCCACCCTCTGCTGCACTGTCACAGAGTGTCCCCACTCCCTGCTGCACTGTCACAGAGTGCTCCCATTTCCTGCACTGTCACAGAGTGACCTCCGTCACTGCTGCACTGTAACAGTGTATCCCCACTCCCTGCACTGTCACAGTGTGTCCCATACTCACTGCTGCACGGTCACAGAGTGACCCCACTCCCTGCACTGTCACAGAGTGTCGCCACCCACTGCACTGTCACAGAGTGTTCCCACTCCCTGCACTGTCACAGAGTGTCCCCACTCACTGCCTTGTCACAGAGTGTCCCCACTCACTGCCTTGTCACAGAGTGTCCCCACTCACTGCCTTGTCACAGAGTGTCCCCAACTCCCTGCACTGTCACAGAGTGTCCCCACTCCCTGCACTGTCACAGAGTGTCCCCACCCACTGCACTGTCACAGAGTGTCCCCACTCAGTGCTGCACTGTCACAGAGTGTCCCCACTCCCTGCACTGTCACAGAGTGTCCCCACTCACTGCCTTGTCACAGAGTGTACCCACACACTGCCTTGTCACAGAGTGTCCCCCACTCCCTGCACTGTCACAGAGTGTCCTCACTCACTGCACTGTCACAGAGTGTCCCCACTCCCTGCACTGTCACAGAGTGTCCCCCACTCAATGCTGCACTGTCAATGAGTGTCCCCACTCCCTGCACTGTCACAGACTGTCCCCCACTCAATGCTGCACTGTCACTGAGTGTCCCCACTCCCTGCACTGTCACAGAGTGTCTCCACACCCTGCACTGTCACAGAGTGTCCCACACTCCCTGCACTGTCACAGAGTGTCCCCCAATCACTGCTGCACTGTCACAGAGTGTCCCCACTCCCTGCACTGTCACTGAGTGTCCCCCACTCACTGCACTGTCACAGAGTGTCCCCAATTCCTACACTGTCACACAGTGTCCCCACTCCCTGCACTGTCACAGAGTGTCCCCACTCCTTGCTGCACTGTCACAGAGTGTCCCCCACTCCCTGCACTGTCACAGAGTGTCCCCACTCAATGCTGCACTGTCACTGAGTGTCCCCAATCCCTGCACTGTCACAGAGTTCCCCACTCACTGCTGCACTGTCACAGAGTGTCCCCACTCCCTGCTGCACTGTCACTGAGTGTCCCCACTCCCTGCTGCACTGTCACAGGTTGTCCCCACTCAATGCTGCACTGTCACAGAGTTTCCCCACTCACTGCACTGTCACAGAGTGTCCCCACTCCCTGCTGCACTGTCACAGAGTGTCCCCACTCCCTGCACTGTCACAGAGTGTCCCCACTCCCTGCACTGTCACAGAGTGTCCCCACCCACTGCACTGTCACAGAGTGACCCCACTCCCTGCACTGTCACAGAGTGTCCCCACCCACTGCACTGTCACAGAGTGTCCCCACTCAGTGCTGCACTGTCACAGAGTGTCCCCACTCCCTGCACTTTCACAGAGTGTCCCCACTCACCGCCTTGTCACAGAGTGTCCCCCACTCCCTGCACTGTCACAGAGTGTCCCCACTCACTGCCTTGTCACAGAGTGTCCCCCACTCCCTGCACTGTCACAGAGTGTCCCCACTCCCTGCACTGTCACAGAGTGTCCCCCACTCAATGCTGCACTGTCACAGAGTGTCCCCCACTCAATGCTGCACTGTCACTGAGTGTCCCCACTCCCTGCACTGTCACAGAGTGTCCCCATACCCTGCACTGTCACAGAGTGTCCACACACACTGCCTTGTCACAGAGTGTCCCCCACTCCCTACACTGTCACAGAGTGTCCTCACTCACTGCACTGTCACAGAGTGTTCCCACTCCCTGCACTGTCACAGAGTGTCCCCCACTCAATGCTGCACTGTCACTGAGTGTCCCCACTCCCTGCAATGTCACAGAGTCTCCCCACACCCTGCACTGTCACAGAGTGTCCCACACTCCCTGCACTGTCACAGAGTGTCCCCCAATCACTGCTGCACTGTCACAGGGTGTCCCCACTCCCTGCACTGTCACTGAGTGTCCCCCACTCACTGCACTGTCACAGAGTGTCCCCAGTTCCTGCACTGTCACAGAGTGTCCCCACTCCCTGCACTGTCACAGAGTGTCCCCCACTCAATGCTGCACTGTCACTGAGTGGCCCCAATCCCTGCACTGTCACAGAGTGTCCCCACTCACTGCTGCACTGTCACAGAGTGTCCCCACTCCCTGCTGCACTGTCACAGAGTGTCCCCACTCAATGCTGCACTGTCACAGAGTGTCCCCACTCCATGCTGCACTGTCACAGAGTCTCCCCACTCACTGCTGCACTGTCACAGAGTCTCCCCACTCACTGCACTGTCACAGAGTGTCCCCACTCCCTGCTGCACTGTCACAGAGTGTCCCCACTCACTGCACTGTCACAGAGTGTCCCCACTCACTGCACTGTCACAGAGTGTCCCCACCCACTGCACTGTCACAGAGTGTCCCCACTCAGTGCTGCACTGTCACAGAGTGTCCCCACTCCCTGCACTGTCACAGAGTGTCCCCACTCACTGCCTTGTCACAGAGTGTACCCACACACTGCCTTGTCACAGAGTGTCCCCCACTCCCTGCACTGTCACAGAGTGTCCTCACTCACTGCACTGACACAGAGTGTCCCCACTCCCTGCACTGTCACAGAGTGTCCCCACTCCATGCTGCAATGTCACAGAGTCTCCCCACTCACTGCCGCACTGTCACAGAGTGTCCCCACTCACTGCACTGTCACAGAGTGTCCCCACTCCCTGCTGCACTGTCACAGAGTGTCCCCACTCACTGCACTGTCACAGAGTGTCCCCACTCACTGCACTGTCACAGAGTGTCACCAATTCCCGCACTGTCACAGAGAATCCCCACTCACTACCTTGTCACAGAGTGTCCCCCACTCCCTGCACTGTCACCGAGTGTCCTCACTCACTGCACTGTAACAGAGTGTCCCCACTCCCTGCACTGTCACAGAGCGTCCCCCACTCAATGCTGCACTGTCACTGAGTGTCCCCAATCCCTGCACTGTCACAGAGTGTCCCCATTCACTGCACTGTCACAGAGAGTCCCCACTCACTGCTGCACTCTCACAGAGTGTCCCCACTCCCTGCTGCACTGTCACAGAGTCTCCCCACTCACTGCTGCACTGTCACAGAGTCTCCCCACTCACTGCACTGTCACAGAGTGTCCCCACTCACTGCACTGTCACAGAGTGTCCCCATTTCCTGCACTGTCACAGAGTCTCCCCACTCAGTGCTGCACTGTCACTGAGTGTCGCCACTCCCTGCACTGTCACAGAGTGTCCCCGACTCCCTGCACTGTCACATATTGACCCCCACTCACTGCTGCACTGTCACAGTGTGTCCCCCACTCCCTGCACTGTCACAGAGTGTCCCCCACTCCCTGCACTGTCACAGAGTGTCCCCACTCCCTGCACTGTCACAGAGTGTCCCCCACTCACTGCTGCACTGTCACAGAGTCTCCCCACTCACTGCACTGTCACAGAGTGTCCCCACTCACTGCACTGTCACAGAGTGTCCCCATTTCCTGCACTGTCACAGAGTCTCCCCACTCAGTGCTGCACTGTCACAGAGTGTCCCCGACTCCCTGCACTGTCACATATTGTCCCCCACTCACTGCTGCACTGTCACAGTGTGTCCCCCGCTCCCTGCACTTTCACAGTGTGTCCCCAACTCCCTGCACTGTCACAGAGTGTCCCCACCCACTGCACTGTCACAGAGTGTCCCCACTCAGTGCTGCACTGTCACAGAGTGTCCCCACTCCCTGCACTGTCACAGAGTGTCCCCACTCACTGCCTTGTCACAGAGTGTACCCACACACTGCCTTGTCACAGAGTGTCCCCCACTCCCTGCACTGTCACAGAGTGTCCTCACTCACTGCACTGTCACAGAGTGTCCCCACTCCCTGCACTGTCACAGAGTGTCCCCCACTCAATGCTGCACTGTCAATGAGTGTCCCCACTCCCTGCACTGTCACAGACTGTCCCCCACTCAATGCTGCACTGTCACTGAATGTCCCCACTCCCTGCACTGTCACAGAGTGTCTCCACACCCTGCACTGTCACAGAGTGTCCCACACTCCCTGCACTGTCACAGAGTGTCCCCCAATCACTGCTGCACTGTCACAGAGTGTCCCCACTCCCTGCACTGTCACTGAGTGTCCCTCACTCACTGCACTGTCACAGAGTGTCCCCAATTCCTGCACTGTCACAGAGTGTCCCCACTCCCTGCACTGTCACAGAGTGTCCCCACTCCTTGCTGCACTGTCACAGAGTGTCCCCCACTCCCTGCACTGTCACAGAGTGTCCCCCACTCAATGCTGCACTGTCACTGAGTGTCCCCAATCCCTGCACTGTCACAGAGTGTCCCCACTCACTGCTGCACTGTCACAGAGTGTCCCCACTCCCTGCTGCAAGGTCACAGAGTGTCCCCACTCCTTGCTGCACTGTCACAGAGTGTCCCCCACTCCCTGCACTGTCACAGAGTGTCCCCCACTCAATGCTGCACTGTCACTGAGTGTCCCCAATCCCTGCACTGTCACAGAGTGTCCCCACTCACTGCTGCACTGTCACAGAGTGTCCCCACTCACTGCTGCACTGTCACAGAGTGTCCCCACTCAATGCTGCACTGTCACAGAGTGTCCCCACTCCATGCTGCACTGTCACAGAGTCTCCCCACTCACTGCTGCACTGTCACAGAGTCTCCCCACTCACTGCACTGTCACAGAGTCTCTCCACTCCCTGCTGCACTGTCACAGAGTGTCCCCACTCACTGCACTGTCACAGAGTGTCCCCACTCACTGCACTGTCACAGAGTGTCCCCAATTCCTGCACTGTCACAGAGTGTCCCCACTCAATGCTGCACTGTCACAGAGTGTTCCCACTCCCTGCACTGTCACAGAGTGTCCCCACTCACTGCACTGTCACAGAGTGTCCCCACTCACTGCACTGTCACAGAGTGTCCCCACTCACTGCACTGTCACAGAGTGTCCCCAATTCCTGCACTGTCACAGAGTGTCCCCACTCAATGCTGCACTGTCACAGAGTGTTCCCACTCCCTGCATTGTCACAGAGTGTCCCCACTCACTGCACTGTCACAGAGTGTCCCCACTCCCTGCACTGTCACAGAGCGTCCCCCACTCAATGCTGCACTGTCACAGAGTGTCCCCAATCCCTGCACTGTCACAGAGTGTCCCCATTCACTGCACTGTCACAGAGAGTCCCCACCCTCTGCTGCACTGTCACAGAGTGTCCCCACTCCCTGCTGCACTGTCACAGAGTGCTCCCATTTCCTGCACTGTCACAGAGTGACCTCCGTCACTGCTGCACTGTAACAGTGTATCCCCACTCCCTGCACTGTCACAGTGTGTCCCATACTCACTGCTGCACGGTCACAGAGTGACCCCACTCCCTGCACTGTCACAGAGTGTCGCCACCCACTGCACTGTCACAGAGTGTTCCCACTCCCTGCACTGTCACAGAGTGTCCCCACTCACTGCCTTGTCACAGAGTGTCCCCACTCACTGCCTTGTCACAGAGTGTCCCCACTCACTGCCTTGTCACAGAGTGTCCCCAACTCCCTGCACTGTCACAGAGTGTCCCCACTCCCTGCACTGTCACAGAGTGTCCCCACCCACTGCACTGTCACAGAGTGTCCCCACTCAGTGCTGCACTGTCACAGAGTGTCCCCACTCCCTGCACTGTCACAGAGTGTCCCCACTCACTGCCTTGTCACAGAGTGTACCCACACACTGCCTTGTCACAGAGTGTCCCCCACTCCCTGCACTGTCACAGAGTGTCCTCACTCACTGCACTGTCACAGAGTGTCCCCACTCCCTGCACTGTCACAGAGTGTCCCCCACTCAATGCTGCACTGTCAATGAGTGTCCCCACTCCCTGCACTGTCACAGACTGTCCCCCACTCAATGCTGCACTGTCACTGAGTGTCCCCACTCCCTGCACTGTCACAGAGTGTCTCCACACCCTGCACTGTCACAGAGTGTCCCACACTCCCTGCACTGTCACAGAGTGTCCCCCAATCACTGCTGCACTGTCACAGAGTGTCCCCACTCCCTGCACTGTCACTGAGTGTCCCCCACTCACTGCACTGTCACAGAGTGTCCCCAATTCCTACACTGTCACACAGTGTCCCCACTCCCTGCACTGTCACAGAGTGTCCCCACTCCTTGCTGCACTGTCACAGAGTGTCCCCCACTCCCTGCACTGTCACAGAGTGTCCCCACTCAATGCTGCACTGTCACTGAGTGTCCCCAATCCCTGCACTGTCACAGAGTTCCCCACTCACTGCTGCACTGTCACAGAGTGTCCCCACTCCCTGCTGCACTGTCACTGAGTGTCCCCACTCCCTGCTGCACTGTCACAGGTTGTCCCCACTCAATGCTGCACTGTCACAGAGTTTCCCCACTCACTGCACTGTCACAGAGTGTCCCCACTCCCTGCTGCACTGTCACAGAGTGTCCCCACTCCCTGCACTGTCACAGAGTGTCCCCACTCCCTGCACTGTCACAGAGTGTCCCCACCCACTGCACTGTCACAGAGTGACCCCACTCCCTGCACTGTCACAGAGTGTCCCCACCCACTGCACTGTCACAGAGTGTCCCCACTCAGTGCTGCACTGTCACAGAGTGTCCCCACTCCCTGCACTTTCACAGAGTGTCCCCACTCACCGCCTTGTCACAGAGTGTCCCCCACTCCCTGCACTGTCACAGAGTGTCCCCACTCACTGCCTTGTCACAGAGTGTCCCCCACTCCCTGCACTGTCACAGAGTGTCCCCACTCCCTGCACTGTCACAGAGTGTCCCCCACTCAATGCTGCACTGTCACAGAGTGTCCCCCACTCAATGCTGCACTGTCACTGAGTGTCCCCACTCCCTGCACTGTCACAGAGTGTCCCCATACCCTGCACTGTCACAGAGTGTCCACACACACTGCCTTGTCACAGAGTGTCCCCCACTCCCTACACTGTCACAGAGTGTCCTCACTCACTGCACTGTCACAGAGTGTTCCCACTCCCTGCACTGTCACAGAGTGTCCCCCACTCAATGCTGCACTGTCACTGAGTGTCCCCACTCCCTGCAATGTCACAGAGTCTCCCCACACCCTGCACTGTCACAGAGTGTCCCACACTCCCTGCACTGTCACAGAGTGTCCCCCAATCACTGCTGCACTGTCACAGGGTGTCCCCACTCCCTGCACTGTCACTGAGTGTCCCCCACTCACTGCACTGTCACAGAGTGTCCCCAGTTCCTGCACTGTCACAGAGTGTCCCCACTCCCTGCACTGTCACAGAGTGTCCCCCACTCAATGCTGCACTGTCACTGAGTGGCCCCAATCCCTGCACTGTCACAGAGTGTCCCCACTCACTGCTGCACTGTCACAGAGTGTCCCCACTCCCTGCTGCACTGTCACAGAGTGTCCCCACTCAATGCTGCACTGTCACAGAGTGTCCCCACTCCATGCTGCACTGTCACAGAGTCTCCCCACTCACTGCTGCACTGTCACAGAGTCTCCCCACTCACTGCACTGTCACAGAGTGTCCCCACTCCCTGCTGCACTGTCACAGAGTGTCCCCACTCACTGCACTGTCACAGAGTGTCCCCACTCACTGCACTGTCACAGAGTGTCCCCACCCACTGCACTGTCACAGAGTGTCCCCACTCAGTGCTGCACTGTCACAGAGTGTCCCCACTCCCTGCACTGTCACAGAGTGTCCCCACTCACTGCCTTGTCACAGAGTGTACCCACACACTGCCTTGTCACAGAGTGTCCCCCACTCCCTGCACTGTCACAGAGTGTCCTCACTCACTGCACTGACACAGAGTGTCCCCACTCCCTGCACTGTCACAGAGTGTCCCCACTCCATGCTGCAATGTCACAGAGTCTCCCCACTCACTGCCGCACTGTCACAGAGTGTCCCCACTCACTGCACTGTCACAGAGTGTCCCCACTCCCTGCTGCACTGTCACAGAGTGTCCCCACTCACTGCACTGTCACAGAGTGTCCCCACTCACTGCACTGTCACAGAGTGTCACCAATTCCCGCACTGTCACAGAGAATCCCCACTCACTACCTTGTCACAGAGTGTCCCCCACTCCCTGCACTGTCACCGAGTGTCCTCACTCACTGCACTGTAACAGAGTGTCCCCACTCCCTGCACTGTCACAGAGCGTCCCCCACTCAATGCTGCACTGTCACTGAGTGTCCCCAATCCCTGCACTGTCACAGAGTGTCCCCATTCACTGCACTGTCACAGAGAGTCCCCACTCACTGCTGCACTCTCACAGAGTGTCCCCACTCCCTGCTGCACTGTCACAGAGTCTCCCCACTCACTGCTGCACTGTCACAGAGTCTCCCCACTCACTGCACTGTCACAGAGTGTCCCCACTCACTGCACTGTCACAGAGTGTCCCCATTTCCTGCACTGTCACAGAGTCTCCCCACTCAGTGCTGCACTGTCACTGAGTGTCGCCACTCCCTGCACTGTCACAGAGTGTCCCCGACTCCCTGCACTGTCACATATTGACCCCCACTCACTGCTGCACTGTCACAGTGTGTCCCCCACTCCCTGCACTGTCACAGAGTGTCCCCCACTCCCTGCACTGTCACAGAGTGTCCCCACTCCCTGCACTGTCACAGAGTGTCCCCCACTCACTGCTGCACTGTCACAGAGTCTCCCCACTCACTGCACTGTCACAGAGTGTCCCCACTCACTGCACTGTCACAGAGTGTCCCCATTTCCTGCACTGTCACAGAGTCTCCCCACTCAGTGCTGCACTGTCACAGAGTGTCCCCGACTCCCTGCACTGTCACATATTGTCCCCCACTCACTGCTGCACTGTCACAGTGTGTCCCCCGCTCCCTGCACTTTCACAGTGTGTCCCCAACTCCCTGCACTGTCACAGAGTGTCCCCACCCACTGCACTGTCACAGAGTGTCCCCACTCAGTGCTGCACTGTCACAGAGTGTCCCCACTCCCTGCACTGTCACAGAGTGTCCCCACTCACTGCCTTGTCACAGAGTGTACCCACACACTGCCTTGTCACAGAGTGTCCCCCACTCCCTGCACTGTCACAGAGTGTCCTCACTCACTGCACTGTCACAGAGTGTCCCCACTCCCTGCACTGTCACAGAGTGTCCCCCACTCAATGCTGCACTGTCAATGAGTGTCCCCACTCCCTGCACTGTCACAGACTGTCCCCCACTCAATGCTGCACTGTCACTGAATATCCCCACTCCCTGCACTGTCACAGAGTGTCTCCACACCCTGCACTGTCACAGAGTGTCCCACACTCCCTGCACTGTCACAGAGTGTCCCCCAATCACTGCTGCACTGTCACAGAGTGTCCCCACTCCCTGCACTGTCACTGAGTGTCCCTCACTCACTGCACTGTCACAGAGTGTCCCCAATTCCTGCACTGTCACAGAGTGTCCCCACTCCCTGCACTGTCACAGAGTGTCCCCACTCCTTGCTGCACTGTCACAGAGTGTCCCCCACTCCCTGCACTGTCACAGAGTGTCCCCCACTCAATGCTGCACTGTCACTGAGTGTCCCCAATCCCTGCACTGTCACAGAGTGTCCCCACTCACTGCTGCACTGTCACAGAGTGTCCCCACTCCCTGCTGCAAGGTCACAGAGTGTCCCCACTCCTTGCTGCACTGTCACAGAGTGTCCCCCACTCCCTGCACTGTCACAGAGTGTCCCCCACTCAATGCTGCACTGTCACTGAGTGTCCCCAATCCCTGCACTGTCACAGAGTGTCCCCACTCACTGCTGCACTGTCACAGAGTGTCCCCACTCACTGCTGCACTGTCACAGAGTGTCCCCACTCAATGCTGCACTGTCACAGAGTGTCCCCACTCCATGCTGCACTGTCACAGAGTCTCCCCACTCACTGCTGCACTGTCACAGAGTCTCCCCACTCACTGCACTGTCACAGAGTCTCTCCACTCCCTGCTGCACTGTCACAGAGTGTCCCCACTCACTGCACTGTCACAGAGTGTCCCCACTCACTGCACTGTCACAGAGTGTCCCCAATTCCTGCACTGTCACAGAGTGTCCCCACTCAATGCTGCACTGTCACAGAGTGTTCCCACTCCCTGCACTGTCACAGAGTGTCCCCACTCACTGCACTGTCACAGAGTGTCCCCACTCACTGCACTGTCACAGAGTGTCCCCACTCACTGCACTGTCACAGAGTGTCCCCAATTTCTGCACTGTCACAGAGTATCCACACTCAATGCTGCACTGTCACAGAGTGTTCCCACTCCCTGCATTGTCACAGAGTGTCCCCACTCACTGCACTGTCACAGAGTGTCCCCACTCCCTGCACTGTCACAGAGCGTCCCCCACTCAATGCTGCACTGTCACAGAGTGTCCCCAATCCCTGCACTGTCACAGAGTGTCCCCATTCACTGCACTGTCACAGAGAGTCCCCACCCTCTGCTGCACTGTCACAGAGTGTCCCCACTCCCTGCTGCACTGTCACAGAGTGCTCCCATTTCCTGCACTGTCACAGAGTGACCTCCGTCACTGCTGCACTGTAACAGTGTATCCCCACTCCCTGCACTGTCACAGTGTGTCCCATACTCACTGCTGCACGGTCACAGAGTGACCCCACTCCCTGCACTGTCACAGAGTGTCGCCACCCACTGCACTGTCACAGAGTGTTCCCACTCCCTGCACTGTCACAGAGTGTCCCCACTCACTGCCTTGTCACAGAGTGTCCCCACTCACTGCCTTGTCACAGAGTGTCCCCACTCACTGCCTTGTCACAGAGTGTCCCCAACTCCCTGCACTGTCACAGAGTGTCCCCACTCCCTGCACTGTCACAGAGTGTCCCCACCCACTGCACTGTCACAGAGTGTCCCCACTCAGTGCTGCACTGTCACAGAGTGTCCCCACTCCCTGCACTGTCACAGAGTGT
Source organism: Chiloscyllium punctatum (assembly GCF_047496795.1). Classification (NCBI taxonomy): domain Eukaryota; kingdom Metazoa; phylum Chordata; class Chondrichthyes; order Orectolobiformes; family Hemiscylliidae; genus Chiloscyllium; species Chiloscyllium punctatum. The sequence goes on along the minus strand of NC_092787.1, from coordinate 30,347,601 downwards.
CCCCACTCACTGCCTTGTCACAGAGTGTACCCACACACTGCCTTGTCACAGAGTGTCCCCCACTCCCTGCACTGTCACAGAGTGTCCTCACTCACTGCACTGTCACAGAGTGTCCCCACTCGCTGCACTGTCACAGAGTGTCCCCCACTCAATGCTGCACTGTCAATGAGTGTCCCCACTCACTGCACTGTCACAGAGTGTCCCCACTCCCTGCTGCACTGTCACAGAGTGTCCCCACTCACTGCACTGTCACAGAGTGTCCCCACTCACTGCACTGTCACAGAGTGTCACCAATTCCCGCACTGTCACAGAGAATCCCCACTCACTACCTTGTCACAGAGTGTCCCCCACTCCCTGCACTGTCACCGAGTGTCCTCACTCACTGCACTGTAACAGAGTGTCCCCACTCCCTGCACTGTCACAGAGCGTCCCCCACTCAATGCTGCACTGTCACTGAGTGTCCCCAATCCCTGCACTGTCACAGAGTGTCCCCATTCACTGCACTGTCACAGAGAGTCCCCACTCACTGCTGCACTCTCACAGAGTGTCCCCACTCCCTGCTGCACTGTCACAGAGTCTCCCCACTCACTGCTGCACTGTCACAGAGTCTCCCCACTCACTGCACTGTCACAGAGTGTCCCCACTCACTGCACTGTCACAGAGTGTCCCCATTTCCTGCACTGTCACAGAGTCTCCCCACTCAGTGCTGCACTGTCACTGAGTGTCGCCACTCCCTGCACTGTCACAGAGTGTCCCCGACTCCCTGCACTGTCACATATTGACCCCCACTCACTGCTGCACTGTCACAGTGTGTCCCCCACTCCCTGCACTGTCACAGAGTGTCCCCCACTCCCTGCACTGTCACAGAGTGTCCCCACTCCCTGCACTGTCACAGAGTGTCCCCCACTCACTGCTGCACTGTCACAGAGTCTCCCCACTCACTGCACTGTCACAGAGTGTCCCCACTCACTGCACTGTCACAGAGTGTCCCCATTTCCTGCACTGTCACAGAGTCTCCCCACTCAGTGCTGCACTGTCACAGAGTGTCCCCGACTCCCTGCACTGTCACATATTGTCCCCCACTCACTGCTGCACTGTCACAGTGTGTCCCCCGCTCCCTGCACTTTCACAGTGTGTCCCCAACTCCCTGCACTGTCACAGAGTGTCCCCACTCCCTGCACTGTCACAGAGTGTCCCCACCCACTGCACTGTCACAGAGTGTCCCCACTCAGTGCTGCACTGTCACAGAGTGTCCCCACTCCCTGCACTGTCACAGAGTGTCCCCACTCACTGCCTTGTCACAGAGTGTACCCACACACTGCCTTGTCACAGAGTGTCCCCCACTCCCTGCACTGTCACAGAGTGTCCTCACTCACTGCACTGTCACAGAGTGTCCCCACTCCCTGCACTGTCACAGAGTGTCCCCCACTCAATGCTGCACTGTCAATGAGTGTCCCCACTCCCTGCACTGTCACAGACTGTCCCCCACTCAATGCTGCACTGTCACTGAATGTCCCCACTCCCTGCACTGTCACAGAGTGTCTCCACACCCTGCACTGTCACAGAGTGTCCCACACTCCCTGCACTGTCACAGAGTGTCCCCCAATCACTGCTGCACTGTCACAGAGTGTCCCCACTCCCTGCACTGTCACTGAGTGTCCCTCACTCACTGCACTGTCACAGAGTGTCCCCAATTCCTGCACTGTCACAGAGTGTCCCCACTCCCTGCACTGTCACAGAGTGTCCCCACTCCTTGCTGCACTGTCACAGAGTGTCCCCCACTCCCTGCACTGTCACAGAGTGTCCCCCACTCAATGCTGCACTGTCACTGAGTGTCCCCAATCCCTGCACTGTCACAGAGTGTCCCCACTCACTGCTGCACTGTCACAGAGTGTCCCCACTCCCTGCTGCAAGGTCACAGAGTGTCCCCACTCCTTGCTGCACTGTCACAGAGTGTCCCCCACTCCCTGCACTGTCACAGAGTGTCCCCCACTCAATGCTGCACTGTCACTGAGTGTCCCCAATCCCTGCACTGTCACAGAGTGTCCCCACTCACTGCTGCACTGTCACAGAGTGTCCCCACTCAATGCTGCACTGTCACAGAGTGTCCCCACTCCATGCTGCACTGTCACAGAGTCTCCCCACTCACTGCTGCACTGTCACAGAGTCTCCCCACTCACTGCACTGTCACAGAGTCTCTCCACTCCCTGCTGCACTGTCACAGAGTGTCCCCACTCACTGCACTGTCACAGAGTGTCCCCACTCACTGCACTGTCACAGAGTGTCCCCAATTCCTGCACTGTCACAGAGTGTCCCCACTCAATGCTGCACTGTCACAGAGTGTTCCCACTCCCTGCACTGTCACAGAGTGTCCCCACTCACTGCACTGTCACAGAGTGTCCCCACTCACTGCACTGTCACAGAGTGTCCCCACTCACTGCACTGTCACAGAGTGTCCCCAATTCCTGCACTGTCACAGAGTATCCCCACTCAATGCTGCACTGTCACAGAGTGTTCCCACTCCCTGCATTGTCACAGAGTGTCCCCACTCACTGCACTGTCACAGAGTGTCCCCACTCCCTGCACTGTCACAGAGCGTCCCCCACTCAATGCTGCACTGTCACAGAGTGTCCCCAATCCCTGCACTGTCACAGAGTGTCCCCATTCACTGCACTGTCACAGAGAGTCCCCAAACTCTGCTGCACTGTCACAGAGTGTCCCCACTCCCTGCTGCACTGTCACAGAGTGCTCCCATTTCCTGCACTGTCACAGAGTGACCTCCGTCACTGCTGCACTGTAACAGTGTATCCCCACTCCCTGCACTGTCACAGTGTGTCCCATACTCACTGCTGCACGGTCACAGAGTGACCCCACTCCCTGCACTGTCACAGAGTGTCGCCACCCACTGCACTGTCACAGAGTGTTCCCACTCCCTGCACTGTCACAGAGTGTCCCCACTCACTGCCTTGTCACAGAGTGTCCCCACTCACTGCCTTGTCACAGAGTGTCCCCACTCACTGCCTTGTCACAGAGTGTCCCCAACTCCCTGCACTGTCACAGAGTGTCCCCACTCCCTGCACTGTCACAGAGTGTCCCCACCCACTGCACTGTCACAGAGTGTCCCCACTCAGTGCTGCACTGTCACAGAGTGTCCCCACTCCCTGCACTGTCACAGAGTGTCCCCACTCACTGCCTTGTCACAGAGTGTACCCACACACTGCCTTGTCACAGAGTGTCCCCCACTCCCTGCACTGTCACAGAGTGTCCTCACTCACTGCACTGTCACAGAGTGTCCCCACTCCCTGCACTGTCACAGAGTGTCCCCCACTCAATGCTGCACTGTCAATGAGTGTCCCCACTCCCTGCACTGTCACAGACTGTCCCCCACTCAATGCTGCACTGTCACTGAGTGTCCCCACTCCCTGCACTGTCACAGAGTGTCCCACACTCCCTGCACTGTCACAGAGTGTCCCCCAATCACTGCTGCACTGTCACAGAGTGTCCCCACTCCCTGCACTGTCACTGAGTGTCCCCCACTCACTGCACTGTCACAGAGTGTCCCCAATTCCTGCACTGTCACACAGTGTCCCCACTCCCTGCACTGTCACAGAGTGTCCCCACTCCTTGCTGCACTGTCACAGAGTGTCCCCCACTCCCTGCACTGTCACAGAGTGTCCCCACTCAATGCTGCACTGTCACTGAGTGTCCCCAATCCCTGCACTGTCACAGAGTTCCCCACTCACTGCTGCACTGTCACAGAGTGTCCCCACTCCCTGCTGCACTGTCACAGAGTGTCCCCACTCCCTGCTGCACTGTCACAGGTTGTCCCCACTCAATGCTGCACTGTCACAGAGTTTCCCCACTCACTGCACTGTCACAGAGTGTCCCCACTCCCTGCTGCACTGTCACAGAGTGTCCCCACTCCCTGCACTGTCACAGAGTGTCCCCACTCCCTGCACTGTCACAGAGTGTCCCCACCCACTGCACTGTCACAGAGTGACCCCACTCCCTGCACTGTCACAGAGTGTCCCCACCCACTGCACTGTCACAGAGTGTCCCCACTCAGTGCTGCACTGTCACAGAGTGTCCCCACTCCCTGCACTTTCACAGAGTGTCCCCACTCACCGCCTTGTCACAGAGTGTCCCCCACTCCCTGCACTGTCACAGAGTGTCCCCACTCACTGCCTTGTCACAGAGTGTCCCCCACTCCCTGCACTGTCACAGAGTGTCCCCACTCCCTGCACTGTCACAGAGTGTCCCCCACTCAATGCTGCACTGTCACAGAGTGTCCCCCACTCAATGCTGCACTGTCACTGAGTGTCCCCACTCCCTGCACTGTCACAGAGTGTCCCCATACCCTGCACTGTCACAGAGTGTCCACACACACTGCCTTGTCACAGAGTGTCCCCCACTCCCTACACTGTCACAGAGTGTCCTCACTCACTGCACTGTCACAGAGTGTTCCCACTCCCTGCACTGTCACAGAGTGTCCCCCACTCAATGCTGCACTGTCACTGAGTGTCCCCACTCCCTGCAATGTCACAGAGTCTCCCCACACCCTGCACTGTCACAGAGTGTCCCACACTCCCTGCACTGTCACAGAGTGTCCCCCAATCACTGCTGCACTGTCACAGGGTGTCCCCACTCCCTGCACTGTCACTGAGTGTCCCCCACTCACTGCACTGTCACAGAGTGTCCCCAGTTCCTGCACTGTCACAGAGTGTCCCCACTCCCTGCACTGTCACAGAGTGTCCCCCACTCAATGCTGCACTGTCACTGAGTGGCCCCAATCCCTGCACTGTCACAGAGTGTCCCCACTCACTGCTGCACTGTCACAGAGTGTCCCCACTCCCTGCTGCACTGTCACAGAGTGTCCCCACTCAATGCTGCACTGTCACAGAGTGTCCCCACTCCATGCTGCACTGTCACAGAGTCTCCCCACTCACTGCTGCACTGTCACAGAGTCTCCCCACTCACTGCACTGTCACAGAGTGTCCCCACTCCCTGCTGCACTGTCACAGAGTGTCCCCACTCACTGCACTGTCACAGAGTGTCCCCACTCACTGCACTGTCACAGAGTGTCCCCAATTCCTGCACTGTCACAGAGTGTCCCCACTCAATGCTGCACTGTCACAGAGTGTTCCCACTCCCTGCACTGTCACAGAGTGTCCCCACTCCCTGCACTGTCACAGAGTGTCCCCACTCACTGCACTGTCACAGAGTGTCCCCACTCCCTGCACTGTCACAGAGCGTCCCCCACTCAATGCTGCACTGTCACTGAGTGTCCCCAATCCCTGCACTGTCACAGAGTGTCCCCATTCACTGCACTGTCACAGAGAGTCCCCACTAACTGCTGCACTGTCACAGAGTGTCCCCACTCAATGCTGCACTGTCACAGAGTGCCCCCATTTCCTTCACTGTCATAGAGTGACCTCCGTCACTGCGGCACTGTAACAGTGTATCCCCACTCCCTGCACTGTCACAGAGTGTCCCCACTCCCTGCACTGTCACAGAGTGTCCCCCACTCAATGCTGCACTGTCACAGAGTGTCCCCCACTCAATGCTGCACTGTCACTGAGTGTCCCCACTCCCTGCACTGTCACAGAGTGTCCCCATACCCTGCACTGTCACAGAGTGTCCACACACACTGCCTTGTCACAGAGTGTCCCCCACTCCCTACACTGTCACAGAGTGTCCTCACTCACTGCACTGTCACAGAGTGTTCCCACTCCCTGCACTGTCACAGAGTGTCCCCCACTCAATGCTGCACTGTCACTGAGTGTCCCCACTCCCTGCAATGTCACAGAGTCTCCCCACACCCTGCACTGTCACAGAGTGTCCCACACTCCCTGCACTGTCACAGAGTGTCCCCCAATCACTGCTGCACTGTCACAGGGTGTCCCCACTCCCTGCACTGTCACTGAGTGTCCCCCACTCACTGCACTGTCACAGAGTGTCCCCAGTTCCTGCACTGTCACAGAGTGTCCCCACTCCCTGCACTGTCACAGAGTGTCCCCCACTCAATGCTGCACTGTCACTGAGTGGCCCCAATCCCTGCACTGTCACAGAGTGTCCCCACTCACTGCTGCACTGTCACAGAGTGTCCCCACTCCCTGCTGCACTGTCACAGAGTGTCCCCACTCAATGCTGCACTGTCACAGAGTGTCCCCACTCCATGCTGCACTGTCACAGAGTCTCCCCACTCACTGCTGCACTGTCACAGAGTCTCCCCACTCACTGCACTGTCACAGAGTGTCCCCACTCCCTGCTGCACTGTCACAGAGTGTCCCCACTCACTGCACTGTCACAGAGTGTCCCCACTCACTGCACTGTCACAGAGTGTCCCCAATTCCTGCACTGTCACAGAGTGTCCCCACTCAATGCTGCACTGTCACAGAGTGTTCCCACTCCCTGCACTGTCACAGAGTGTCCCCACTCCCTGCACTGTCACAGAGTGTCCCCACTCACTGCACTGTCACAGAGTGTCCCCACTCCCTGCACTGTCACAGAGCGTCCCCCACTCAATGCTGCACTGTCACTGAGTGTCCCCAATCCCTGCACTGTCACAGAGTGTCCCCATTCACTGCACTGTCACAGAGAGTCCCCACTAACTGCTGCACTGTCACAGAGTGTCCCCACTCAATGCTGCACTGTCACAGAGTGCCCCCATTTCCTTCACTGTCATAGAGTGACCTCCGTCACTGCGGCACTGTAACAGTGTATCCCCACTCCCTGCACTGTCACAGTGTGTCCCATACTCACTGCTGCACGGTCACAGAGTGACCCCACTCCCTGCACTGTCACAGAGTGTCGCCACCCACTGCACTGTCACAGAGTGTTCCCACTCCCTGCACTGTCACAGAGTGTCCCCACTCACTGCCTTGTCACAGAGTGTCCCCACTCACTGCCTTGTCACAGAGTGTCCCCACTCACTGCCTTGTCACAGAGTGTCCCCAACTCCCTGCACTGTCACAGAGTGTCCCCACTCCCTGCACTGTCACAGAGTGTCCCCACCCACTGCACTGTCACAGAGTGTCCCCACTCAGTGCTGCACTGTCACAGAGTGTCCCCACTCCCTGCACTGTCACAGAGTGTCCCCACTCACTGCCTTGTCACAGAGTGTACCCACACACTGCCTTGTCACAGAGTGTCCCCCACTCCCTGCACTGTCACAGAGTGTCCTCACTCACTGCACTGTCACAGAGTGTCCCCACTCCCTGCACTGTCACAGAGTGTCCCCCACTCAATGCTGCACTGTCAATGAGTGTCCCCACTCCCTGCACTGTCACAGACTGTCCCCCACTCAATGCTGCACTGTCACTGAGTGTCCCCACTCCCTGCACTGTCACAGAGTGTCTCCACACCCTGCACTGTCACAGAGTGTCCCACACTCCCTGCACTGTCACAGAGTGTCCCCCAATCACTGCTGCACTGTCACAGAGTGTCCCCACTCCCTGCACTGTCACTGAGTGTCCCCCACTCACTGCACTGTCACAGAGTGTCCCCAATTCCTGCACTGTCACACAGTGTCCCCACTCCCTGCACTGTCACAGAGTGTCCCCACTCCTTGCTGCACTGTCACAGAGTGTCCCCCACTCCCTGCACTGTCACAGAGTGTCCCCACTCAATGCTGCACTGTCACTGAGTGTCCCCAATCCCTGCACTGTCACAGAGTTCCCCACTCACTGCTGCACTGTCACAGAGTGTCCCCACTCCCTGCTGCACTGTCACAGAGTGTCCCCACTCCCTGCTGCACTGTCACAGGTTGTCCCCACTCAATGCTGCACTGTCACAGAGTTTCCCCACTCACTGCACTGTCACAGAGTGTCCCCACTCCCTGCTGCACTGTCACAGAGTGTCCCCACTCCCTGCACTGTCACAGAGTGTCCCCACTCCCTGCACTGTCACAGAGTGTCCCCACCCACTGCACTGTCACAGAGTGACCCCACTCCCTGCACTGTCACAGAGTGTCCCCACCCACTGCACTGTCACAGAGTGTCCCCACTCAGTGCTGCACTGTCACAGAGTGTCCCCACTCCCTGCACTTTCACAGAGTGTCCCCACTCACCGCCTTGTCACAGAGTGTCCCCCACTCCCTGCACTGTCACAGAGTGTCCCCACTCACTGCCTTGTCACAGAGTGTCCCCCACTCCCTGCACTGTCACAGAGTGTCCCCACTCCCTGCACTGTCACAGAGTGTCCCCCACTCAATGCTGCACTGTCACAGAGTGTCCCCCACTCAATGCTGCACTGTCACTGAGTGTCCCCACTCCCTGCACTGTCACAGAGTGTCCCCATACCCTGCACTGTCACAGAGTGTCCACACACACTGCCTTGTCACAGAGTGTCCCCCACTCCCTACACTGTCACAGAGTGTCCTCACTCACTGCACTGTCACAGAGTGTTCCCACTCCCTGCACTGTCACAGAGTGTCCCCCACTCAATGCTGCACTGTCACTGAGTGTCCCCACTCCCTGCAATGTCACAGAGTCTCCCCACACCCTGCACTGTCACAGAGTGTCCCACACTCCCTGCACTGTCACAGAGTGTCCCCCAATCACTGCTGCACTGTCACAGGGTGTCCCCACTCCCTGCACTGTCACTGAGTGTCCCCCACTCACTGCACTGTCACAGAGTGTCCCCAGTTCCTGCACTGTCACAGAGTGTCCCCACTCCCTGCACTGTCACAGAGTGTCCCCCACTCAATGCTGCACTGTCACTGAGTGGCCCCAATCCCTGCACTGTCACAGAGTGTCCCCACTCACTGCTGCACTGTCACAGAGTGTCCCCACTCCCTGCTGCACTGTCACAGAGTGTCCCCACTCAATGCTGCACTGTCACAGAGTGTCCCCACTCCATGCTGCACTGTCACAGAGTCTCCCCACTCACTGCTGCACTGTCACAGAGTCTCCCCACTCACTGCACTGTCACAGAGTGTCCCCACTCCCTGCTGCACTGTCACAGAGTGTCCCCACTCACTGCACTGTCACAGAGTGTCCCCACTCACTGCACTGTCACAGAGTGTCCCCAATTCCTGCACTGTCACAGAGTGTCCCCACTCAATGCTGCACTGTCACAGAGTGTTCCCACTCCCTGCACTGTCACAGAGTGTCCCCACTCCCTGCACTGTCACAGAGTGTCCCCACTCACTGCACTGTCACAGAGTGTCCCCACTCCCTGCACTGTCACAGAGCGTCCCCCACTCAATGCTGCACTGTCACTGAGTGTCCCCAATCCCTGCACTGTCACAGAGTGTCCCCATTCACTGCACTGTCACAGAGAGTCCCCACTAACTGCTGCACTGTCACAGAGTGTCCCCACTCAATGCTGCACTGTCACAGAGTGCCCCCATTTCCTTCACTGTCATAGAGTGACCTCCGTCACTGCGGCACTGTAACAGTGTATCCCCACTCCCTGCACTGTCACAGTGTGTCCCACACTCACTGCTGCACGGTCACAGAGTGACCCCACTCCCTGCACTGTCACAGAGTGTCCCCACCCACTGCACTGTCACAGAGTGTTCCCACTCCCTGCACTGTCACAGAGTGTCCCCACTCACTGCCTTGTCACAGAGTGTCCCCACTCACTGCCTTGTCACAGAGTGTCCCCAACTCCCTGCACTGTCACAGAGTGTCCCCACTCCCTGCACTGTCACAGAGTGTCCCCACCCACTGCACTGTCACAGAGTGTCCCCACTCCCTGCACCGTCACAGAGTGTACCCACACACTGCCTTGTCACAGAGTGTCCCCCACTCCCTACACTGTCACAGAGTGTCCTCACTCACTGCACTGTCACAGAGTGTCCCCACTCCCTGCACCGTCACAGAGTGTACCCACACACTGCCTTGTCACAGAGTGTCCCCCACTCCCTACACTGTCACAGAGTGTCCTCACTCACTGCACTGTCACAGAGTGTCCCCACTCCCTTCACTGTCACAGAGTGTCCCCCACTCAATGCTGCACTGTCAATGAGTGTCCCCACTCCCTGCACTGTCACAGACTGTCCCCCACTCAATGCTGCACTGTCGCTGAGTGTCCCCACTCCCTGCACTGTCACAGAGTGTCTCCACACCCTGCACTGTCACAGAGTGTCCCACACTCCCTGCACTGTCACAGAGTGTCCCCCAATCACTTCTGCACTGTCACAGAGTGTCCCCACTCCCTGCACTGTCACTGAGTGTCCCCACTCCCTGCACTGTCACAGAGTGTCTCCACACCCTGCACTGTCACAGAGTGTCCCACACTCCCTGCACTGTCACAGAGCGTCCCCCAATCACTGCTGCACTGTCACAGAGTGTCCCCACTCCCTGCACTGTCACTGAGTGTCCCCCACTCAATGCTGCACTGTCACAGAGTGTCCCCAATTCCTGCACTGTCACAGAGTGTCCCCACTCCCTGCACTGTCACAGAGTGTCCCAACTCCTTGCTGCACTGTCACAGAGTGTCCCCCACTCCCTGAACTGTCACAGAGTGTCCCCCACTCAATGCTGCACTGTCACTGAGTATCCCCAATCCCTGCACTGTCACAGAGTGTCCCCACTCACTGCTGCACTGTCACAGAGTGTCCCCACTCCCTGCTGCAAGGTCACAGAGTGTCCCCACTCCTTGCTGCACTGTCACAGAGGGTCCCCCACTCCCTGCACTGTCACAGAGTGTCCCCACTCAATGCTGCACTGTCACTGAGTGTCCCCAATCCCTGCACTGTCACAGAGTGTCCCCACTCACTGCTGCACTGTCACAGAGTGTCCCCACTCCCTGCTGCACTGTCACAGAGTGTCGCCACTCAATGCTGCACTGTCACAGAGTGTCCCCACTCCATGCTGCACGGTCACAGAGTCTCCCCACTCACTGCTGCACTGTCACAGAGTCTCCCCACTCACTGCACTGTCACAGAGTGTCTCCACTCCCTGCTGCACTGTCACAGAGTGTCCCCACTCACTGCGCTGTCACAGAGTGTCCCCACTCACTGCACTGTCACAGAGTGTCCCCACTCCCTGCTGCACTGTCACAGAGTGTCCCCACTCCCTGCTGCACTGTCACAGAGTGCCCCCATTTCCTGCACTGTCACAGAGTGACCTCCGTCACTGCTGCACTGTAACAGTGTATCCCCACTCCCTGCACTGTCACAGTGTGTCCCACACTCACTGCTGCACGGTCACAGAGTGACCCCACTCCCTGCACTGTCACAGAGTGTCCCCACCCACTGCACTGTCACAGAGTGTTCCCACTCCCTGCACTGTCACAGAGTGTCCCCACTCACTGCCTTGTCACAGAGTGTCCCCACTCACTGCCTTGTCACAGAGTGTCCCCACTCACTGCCTTGTCACAGAGTGTCCCCAACTCCCTGCACTGTCACAGAGTGTCCCCACTCCCTGCACTGTCACAGAGTGTCCCCACCCACTGCACTGTCACAGAGTGTCCCCACACCCTGCACTGTCACAGAGTGTCCCCACTCCCTGCACTGTCACAGAGTGTCCCCACTCACTGCCTTGTCACAGAGTGTAACCACACACTGCCTTGTCACAGAGTGTCCCCCACTCCCTGCACTGTCACAGAGTGTCCTCACTCACTGCACTGTCACAGAGTGTCCCCACTCCCTGCACTGTCACAGAGTGTCCCCACTCACTGCCTTGTCACAGAGTGTACCCACACACTGCCTTGTCACAGAGTGTCCCCCACTCCCTGCACTGTCACAGAGTGTCCTCACTCACTGCACTGTCACAGAGTGTCCCCACTCCCTGCACTGTCACAGAGTGTCCCCCACTCAATGCTGCACTGTCAATGAGTGTCCCCACTCCCTGCACTGTCACAGACTGTCCCCCACTCAATGCTGCACTGTCACTGAATGTCCCCACTCCCTGCACTGTCACAGAGTGTCTCCACACCCTGCACTGTCACAGAGTGTCCCACACTCCCTGCACTGTCACAGAGTGTCCCCCAATCACTGCTGCACTGTCACAGAGTGTCCCCACTCCCTGCACTGTCACTGAGTGTCCCTCACTCACTGCACTGTCACAGAGTGTCCCCAATTCCTGCACTGTCACAGAGTGTCCCCACTCCCTGCACTGTCACAGAGTGTCCCCACTCCTTGCTGCACTGTCACAGAGTGTCCCCACTCCCTGCACTGTCACAGAGTGTCCCCCACTCAATGCTGCACTGTCACTGAGTGTCCCCAATCCCTGCACTGTCACAGAGTGTCCCCACTCACTGCTGCACTGTCACAGAGTGTCCCCACTCCCTGCTGCAAGGTCACAGAGTGTCCCCACTCCTTGCTGCACTGTCACAGAGTGTCCCCCACTCCCTGCACTGTCACAGAGTGTCCCCCACTCAATGCTGCACTGTCACTGAGTGTCCCCAATCCCTGCACTGTCACAGAGTGTCCCCACTCACTGCTGCACTGTCACAGAGTGTCCCCACTCCCTGCTGCACTGTCACAGAGTGTCCCCACTCAATGCTGCACTGTCACAGAGTGTCCCCACTCCATGCTGCACTGTCACAGAGTCTCCCCACTCACTGCTGCACTGTCACAGAGTCTCCCCACTCACTGCACTGTCACAGAGTGTCCCCACTCCCTGCTGCACTGTCACAGAGTGTCCCCACTCACTGCACTGTCACAGAGTGTCCCCACTCACTGCACTGTCACAGAGTGTCCCCAATTCCTGCACTGTCACAGAGTGTCCCCACTCAATGCTGCACTGTCACAGAGTGTTCCCACTCCCTGCACTGTCACAGAGTGTCCCCACTCACTGCACTGTCACAGAGTGTCCCCACTCACTGCACTGTCACAGAGTGTCCCCAATTCCTGCACTGTCACAGAGTGTCCCCACTCAATGCTGCACTGTCACAGAGTGTTCCCACTCCCTGCACTGTCACAGAGTGTCCCCACTCACTGCACTGTCACAGAGTGTCCCCACTCACTGCACTGTCACAGAGTGTCCCCACTCCCTGCACTGTCACAGAGCGTCCCCCACTCAATGCTGCACTGTCACAGAGTGTCCCCAATCCCTGCACTGTCACAGAGTGTCCCCATTCACTGCACTGTCACAGAGAGTCCCCACCCTCTGCTGCACTGTCACAGAGTGTCCCCACTCCCTGCTGCACTGTCACAGAGTGCTCCCATTTCCTGCACTGTCACAGAGTGACCTCCGTCACTGCTGCACTGTAACAGTGTATCCCCACTCCCTGCACTGTCACAGTGTGTCCCACACTCACTGCTGCACGGTCACAGAGTGACCCCACTCCCTGCACTGTCACAGAGTGTCCCCACCCACTGCACTGTCACAGAGTGTTCCCACTCCCTGCACTGTCACAGAGTGTCCCCACTCACTGCCTTGTCACAGAGTGTCCCCACTCACTGCCTTGTCACAGAGTGTCCCCACTCACTGCCTTGTCACAGAGTATCCCCAACTCCCTGCACTGTCACAGAGTGTCCCCACTCCCTGCACTGTCACAGAGTGTCCCCACCCACTGCACTGTCACAGAGTGTCCCCACTCAGTGCTGCACTGTCACAGAGTGTCCCCACTCCCTGCACTGTCACAGAGTGTCCCCACTCACTGCCTTGTCACAGAGTGTACCCACACACTGCCTTGTCACAGAGTGTCCCCCACTCCCTGCACTGTCACAGAGTGTCCCCCAATCACTTCTGCACTGTCACAGAGTGTCCCCACTCCCTGCACTGTCACTGAGTGTCCCCACTCCCTGCACTGTCACAGAGTGTCTCCACACCCTGCACTGTCACAGAGTGTCCCACACTCAGTGCTGCACTGTCACAGAGTGTCCCCACTCCCTGCACCGTCACAGAGTGTACCCACACACTGCCTTGTCACAGAGTGTCCCCCACTCCCTACACTGTCACAGAGTGTCCTCACTCACTGCACTGTCACAGAGTGTCCCCACTCCCTGCACTGTCACAGAGTGTCCCCCACTCAATGCTGCACTGTCAATGAGTGTCCCCACTCCCTGCACTGTCACAGACTGTCCCCCACTCAATGCTGCACTGTCGCTGAGTGTCCCCACTCCCTGCACTGTCACAGAGTGTCTCCACACCCTGCACTGTCACAGAGTGTCCCACACTCCCTGCACTGTCACAGAGTGTCCCCCAATCACTTCTGCACTGTCACAGAGTGTCCCCACTCCCTGCACTGTCACTGAGTGTCCCCACTCCCTGCACTGTCACAGAGTGTCCCCCACTCAATGCTGCACTGTCAATGAGTGTCCCCACTCCCTGCACTGTCACAGACTGTCCCCCACTCAATGCTGCACTGTCACTGAGTGTCCCCACACCCTGCACTGTCACAGAGTGTCCCACACTCCCTGCACTGTCACAGAGTGTCCCCCAATCACTTCTGCACTGTCACAGAGTGTCCCCACTCCCTGCACTGTCACTGAGTGTCCCCCACTCACTGCACTGTCACAGAGTGTCCCCAATTCCTGCACTGTCACACAGTGTCCCCACTCCCTGCACTGTCACAGAGTGTCCCCACTCCTTGCTGCACTGTCACAGAGTGTCCCCCACTCCCTGAACTGTCACAGAGTGTCCCCCACTCAATGCTGCACTGTCACTGAGTGTCCCCAATCCCTGCACTGTCACAGAGTTCCCCACTCACTGCTGCACTGTCACAGAGTGTCCCCACTCCCTGCTGCACTGTCACAGAGTGTCCCCACTCCCTGCTGCACTGTCACAGAGTGTCCCCACTCAATGCTGCACTGTCACAGAGTTTCCCCACTCACTGCACTGTCACAGAGTGTCCCCACTCCCTGCTGCACTGTCACAGAGTGTCCCCACTCCCTGCACTGTCACAGAGTGTCCCCACTCCCTGCACTGTCACAGAGTGTCCCCACCCACTGCACTGTCACAGAGTGACCCCACTCCCTGCACTGTCACAGAGTGTCCCCACCCACTGCACTGTCACAGAGTGTCCCCACTCCTTGCTGCACTGTCACAGAGTGTCCCCCACTCCCTGCACTGTCACAGAGTGTCCCCCACTCAATGCTGCACTGTCACTGAGTGTCCCCAATCCCTGCACTGTCACAGAGTGTCCCCACTCACTGCTGCACTGTCACAGAGTGTCCCCACTCCCTGCTGCAAGGTCACAGAGTGTCCCCACTCCTTGCTGCACTGTCACAGAGTGTCCCCCACTCCCTGCACTGTCACTGAGTGTCCCCCACTCAATGCTGCACTGTCACAGAGTGTCCCCAATTCCTGCACTGTCACAGAGTGTCCCCACTCCCTGCACTGTCACAGAGTGTCCCCACTCCTTGCTGCACTGTCACAGAGTGTCCCCCACTCCCTGCACTGTCACAGAGTGTCCCCCACTCAATGCTGCACTGTCACTGAGTGTCCCCACTCCCTGCACTGTCACAGAGTGTCCCCACTCACTGCCTTGTCACAGAGTGTAACCACACACTGCCTTGTCACAGAGTGTCCCCCACTCCCTGCACTGTCACAGAGTGTCCTCACTCACTGCACTGTCACAGAGTGTCCCCACTCCCTGCACTGTCACAGAGTGTCCCCACTCACTGCCTTGTCACAGAGTGTACCCACACACTGCCTTGTCACAGAGTGTCCCCCACTCCCTGCACTGTCACAGAGTGTCCTCACTCACTGCACTGTCACAGAGTGTCCCCACTCCCTGCACTGTCACAGAGTGTCCCCCACTCAATGCTGCACTGTCAATGAGTGTCCCCACTCCCTGCACTGTCACAGACTGTCCCCCACTCAATGCTGCACTGTCACTGAATGTCCCCACTCCCTGCACTGTCACAGAGTGTCTCCACACCCTGCACTGTCACAGAGTGTCCCACACTCCCTGCACTGTCACAGAGTGTCCCCCAATCACTGCTGCACTGTCACAGAGTGTCCCCACTCCCTGCACTGTCACTGAGTGTCCCTCACTCACTGCACTGTCACAGAGTGTCCCCAATTCCTGCACTGTCACAGAGTGTCCCCACTCCCTGCACTGTCACAGAGTGTCCCCACTCCTTGCTGCACTGTCACAGAGTGTCCCCACTCCCTGCACTGTCACAGAGTGTCCCCCACTCAATGCTGCACTGTCACTGAGTGTCCCCAATCCCTGCACTGTCACAGAGTGTCCCCACTCACTGCTGCACTGTCACAGAGTGTCCCCACTCCCTGCTGCAAGGTCACAGAGTGTCCCCACTCCTTGCTGCACTGTCACAGAGTGTCCCCCACTCCCTGCACTGTCACAGAGTGTCCCCCACTCAATGCTGCACTGTCACTGAGTGTCCCCAATCCCTGCACTGTCACAGAGTGTCCCCACTCACTGCTGCACTGTCACAGAGTGTCCCCACTCCCTGCTGCACTGTCACAGAGTGTCCCCACTCAATGCTGCACTGTCACAGAGTGTCCCCACTCCATGCTGCACTGTCACAGAGTCTCCCCACTCACTGCTGCACTGTCACAGAGTCTCCCCACTCACTGCACTGTCACAGAGTGTCCCCACTCCCTGCTGCACTGTCACAGAGTGTCCCCACTCACTGCACTGTCACAGAGTGTCCCCACTCACTGCACTGTCACAGAGTGTCCCCAATTCCTGCACTGTCACAGAGTGTCCCCACTCAATGCTGCACTGTCACAGAGTGTTCCCACTCCCTGCACTGTCACAGAGTGTCCCCACTCACTGCACTGTCACAGAGTGTCCCCACTCACTGCACTGTCACAGAGTGTCCCCAATTCCTGCACTGTCACAGAGTGTCCCCACTCAATGCTGCACTGTCACAGAGTGTTCCCACTCCCTGCACTGTCACAGAGTGTCCCCACTCACTGCACTGTCACAGAGTGTCCCCACTCACTGCACTGTCACAGAGTGTCCCCACTCCCTGCACTGTCACAGAGCGTCCCCCACTCAATGCTGCACTGTCACAGAGTGTCCCCAATCCCTGCACTGTCACAGAGTGTCCCCATTCACTGCACTGTCACAGAGAGTCCCCACCCTCTGCTGCACTGTCACAGAGTGTCCCCACTCCCTGCTGCACTGTCACAGAGTGCTCCCATTTCCTGCACTGTCACAGAGTGACCTCCGTCACTGCTGCACTGTAACAGTGTATCCCCACTCCCTGCACTGTCACAGTGTGTCCCACACTCACTGCTGCACGGTCACAGAGTGACCCCACTCCCTGCACTGTCACAGAGTGTCCCCACCCACTGCACTGTCACAGAGTGTTCCCACTCCCTGCACTGTCACAGAGTGTCCCCACTCACTGCCTTGTCACAGAGTGTCCCCACTCACTGCCTTGTCACAGAGTGTCCCCACTCACTGCCTTGTCACAGAGTATCCCCAACTCCCTGCACTGTCACAGAGTGTCCCCACTCCCTGCACTGTCACAGAGTGTCCCCACCCACTGCACTGTCACAGAGTGTCCCCACTCAGTGCTGCACTGTCACAGAGTGTCCCCACTCCCTGCACTGTCACAGAGTGTCCCCACTCACTGCCTTGTCACAGAGTGTACCCACACACTGCCTTGTCACAGAGTGTCCCCCACTCCCTGCACTGTCACAGAGTGTCCCCCAATCACTTCTGCACTGTCACAGAGTGTCCCCACTCCCTGCACTGTCACTGAGTGTCCCCACTCCCTGCACTGTCACAGAGTGTCTCCACACCCTGCACTGTCACAGAGTGTCCCACACTCAGTGCTGCACTGTCACAGAGTGTCCCCACTCCCTGCACCGTCACAGAGTGTACCCACACACTGCCTTGTCACAGAGTGTCCCCCACTCCCTACACTGTCACAGAGTGTCCTCACTCACTGCACTGTCACAGAGTGTCCCCACTCCCTGCACTGTCACAGAGTGTCCCCCACTCAATGCTGCACTGTCAATGAGTGTCCCCACTCCCTGCACTGTCACAGACTGTCCCCCACTCAATGCTGCACTGTCGCTGAGTGTCCCCACTCCCTGCACTGTCACAGAGTGTCTCCACACCCTGCACTGTCACAGAGTGTCCCACACTCCCTGCACTGTCACAGAGTGTCCCCCAATCACTTCTGCACTGTCACAGAGTGTCCCCACTCCCTGCACTGTCACTGAGTGTCCCCACTCCCTGCACTGTCACAGAGTGTCCCCCACTCAATGCTGCACTGTCAATGAGTGTCCCCACTCCCTGCACTGTCACAGACTGTCCCCCACTCAATGCTGCACTGTCACTGAGTGTCCCCACACCCTGCACTGTCACAGAGTGTCCCACACTCCCTGCACTGTCACAGAGTGTCCCCCAATCACTTCTGCACTGTCACAGAGTGTCCCCACTCCCTGCACTGTCACTGAGTGTCCCCCACTCACTGCACTGTCACAGAGTGTCCCCAATTCCTGCACTGTCACACAGTGTCCCCACTCCCTGCACTGTCACAGAGTGTCCCCACTCCTTGCTGCACTGTCACAGAGTGTCCCCCACTCCCTGAACTGTCACAGAGTGTCCCCCACTCAATGCTGCACTGTCACTGAGTGTCCCCAATCCCTGCACTGTCACAGAGTTCCCCACTCACTGCTGCACTGTCACAGAGTGTCCCCACTCCCTGCTGCACTGTCACAGAGTGTCCCCACTCCCTGCTGCACTGTCACAGAGTGTCCCCACTCAATGCTGCACTGTCACAGAGTTTCCCCACTCACTGCACTGTCACAGAGTGTCCCCACTCCCTGCTGCACTGTCACAGAGTGTCCCCACTCCCTGCACTGTCACAGAGTGTCCCCACTCCCTGCACTGTCACAGAGTGTCCCCACCCACTGCACTGTCACAGAGTGACCCCACTCCCTGCACTGTCACAGAGTGTCCCCACCCACTGCACTGTCACAGAGTGTCCCCACTCCTTGCTGCACTGTCACAGAGTGTCCCCCACTCCCTGCACTGTCACAGAGTGTCCCCCACTCAATGCTGCACTGTCACTGAGTGTCCCCAATCCCTGCACTGTCACAGAGTGTCCCCACTCACTGCTGCACTGTCACAGAGTGTCCCCACTCCCTGCTGCAAGGTCACAGAGTGTCCCCACTCCTTGCTGCACTGTCACAGAGTGTCCCCCACTCCCTGCACTGTCACTGAGTGTCCCCCACTCAATGCTGCACTGTCACAGAGTGTCCCCAATTCCTGCACTGTCACAGAGTGTCCCCACTCCCTGCACTGTCACAGAGTGTCCCCACTCCTTGCTGCACTGTCACAGAGTGTCCCCCACTCCCTGCACTGTCACAGAGTGTCCCCCACTCAATGCTGCACTGTCACTGAGTGTCCCCAATCCCTGCACTGTCACAGAGTGTCCCCACTCACTGCTGCACTGTCACAGAGTGTCCCCACTCCCTGCTGCAAGGTCACAGAGTGTCCCCACTCCTTGCTGCACTGTCACAGAGTGTCCCCCACTCCCTGCACTGTCACAGAGTGTCCCCCAGTCAATGCTGCACTGTCACTGAGTGTCCCCAATCCCTGCACTGTCACAGAGTGTCCCCACTCACTGCTGCACTGTCACAGAGTGTCCCCACTCCCTGCTGCACTGTCACAGAGTGTCCCCACTCAATGCTGCACTGTCACAGAGTGTCCCCACTCCATGCTGCACTGTCACAGAGTCTCCCCACTCACTGCTGCACTGTCACAGAGTCTCCCCACTCACTGCACTGTCACAGAGTGTCCCCACTCCCTGCTGCACTGTCACAGAGTGTCCCCACTCACTGCACTGTCACAGAGTGTCCCCACTCACTGCACTGTCACAGAGTGTCCCCAATTCCTGCACTGTCACAGAGTGTCCCCACTCAATGCTGCACTGTCACAGAGTGTTCCCACTCCCTGCACTGTCACAGAGTGTCCCCACTCACTGCACTGTCACAGAGTGTCCCCACTCACTGCACTGTCACAGAGTGTCCCCAATTCCTGCACTGTCACAGAGTGTCCCCACTCAATGCTGCACTGTCACAGAGTGTTCCCACTCCCTGCACTGTCACAGAGTGTCCCCACTCACTGCACTGTCACAGAGTGTCCCCACTCACTGCACTGTCACAGAGTGTCCCCACTCCCTGCACTGTCACAGAGCGTCCCCCACTCAATGCTGCACTGTCACAGAGTGTCCCCAATCCCTGCACTGTCACAGAGTGTCCCCATTCACTGCACTGTCACAGAGAGTCCCCACCCTCTGCTGCACTGTCACAGAGTGTCCCCACTCCCTGCTGCACTGTCACAGAGTGCTCCCATTTCCTGCACTGTCACAGAGTGACCTCCGTCACTGCTGCACTGTAACAGTGTATCCCCACTCCCTGCACTGTCACAGTGTGTCCCACACTCACTGCTGCACGGTCACAGAGTGACCCCACTCCCTGCACTGTCACAGAGTGTCCCCACCCACTGCACTGTCACAGAGTGTTCCCACTCCCTGCACTGTCACAGAGTGTCCCCACTCACTGCCTTGTCACAGAGTGTCCCCACTCACTGCCTTGTCACAGAGTGTCCCCACTCACTGCCTTGTCACAGAGTGTCCCCAACTCCCTGCACTGTCACAGAGTGTCCCCACTCCCTGCACTGTCACAGAGTGTCCCCACCCACTGCACTGTCACAGAGTGTCCCCACTCAGTGCTGCACTGTCACAGAGTGTCCCCACTCCCTGCACTGTCACAGAGTGTCCCCACTCACTGCCTTGTCACAGAGTGTACCCACACACTGCCTTGTCACAGAGTGTCCCCCACTCCCTGCACTGTCACAGAGTGTCCCCCAATCACTTCTGCACTGTCACAGAGTGTCCCCACTCCCTGCACTGTCACTGAGTGTCCCCACTCCCTGCACTGTCACAGAGTGTCTCCACACCCTGCACTGTCACAGAGTGTCCCACACTCAGTGCTGCACTGTCACAGAGTGTCCCCACTCCCTGCACCGTCACAGAGTGTACCCACACACTGCCTTGTCACAGAGTGTCCCCCACTCCCTACACTGTCACAGAGTGTCCTCACTCACTGCACTGTCACAGAGTGTCCCCACTCCCTGCACCGTCACAGAGTGTACCCACACACTGCCTTGTCACAGAGTGTCCCCCACTCCCTACACTGTCACAGAGTGTCCTCACTCACTGCACTGTCACAGAGTGTCCCCACTCCCTGCACTGTCACAGAGTGTCCCCCACTCAATGCTGCACTGTCAATGAGTGTCCCCACTCCCTGCACTGTCACAGACTGTCCCCCACTCAATGCTGCACTGTCGCTGAGTGTCCCCACTCCCTGCACTGTCACAGAGTGTCTCCACACCCTGCACTGTCACAGAGTGTCCCACACTCCCTGCACTGTCACAGAGTGTCCCCCAATCACTTCTGCACTGTCACAGAGTGTCCCCACTCCCTGCACTGTCACTGAGTGTCCCCACTCCCTGTACTGTCACAGAGTGTCCCCCACTCAATGCTGCACTGTCAATGAGTGTCCCCACTCCCTGCACTGTCACAGACTGTCCCCCACTCAATGCTGCACTGTCACTGAGTGTCCCCACACCCTGCACTGTCACAGAGTGTCCCACACTCCCTGTACTGTCACAGAGTGTCCCCCAATCACTTCTGCACTGTCACAGAGTGTCCCCACTCCCTGCACTGTCACTGAGTGTCCCCCACTCACTGCACTGTCACAGAGTGTCCCCAATTCCTGCACTGTCACACAGTGTCCCCACTCCCTGCACTGTCACAGAGTGTCCCCACTCCTTGCTGCACTGTCACAGAGTGTCCCCCACTCCCTGCACTGTCACAGAGTGTCCCCACTCAATGCTGCACTGTCACTGAGTGTCCCCAATCCCTGCACTGTCACAGAGTTCCCCACTCACTGCTGCACTGTCACAGAGTGTCCCCACTCCCTGCTGCACTGTCACAGAGTGTCCCCACTCCCTGCTGCACTGTCACAGAGTGTCCCCACTCCCTGCACTGTCACAGAGTGTCCCCACTCCCTGCACTGTCACAGAGTGTCCCCAATTCCTGCACTGTCACAGAGTGACCCCACTCCCTGCACTGTCACAGAGTGTCCCCACCCACTGCACTGTCACAGAGTGTCCCCACTCAGTGCTGCACTGTCACAGAGTGTCCCCACTCCCTGCACTGTCACAGAGTGTCCCCACTCACTGCCTTGTCACAGAGTGTCCCCCACTCCCTGCACTGTCACAGAGTGTCCCCACTCACTGCCTTGTCACAGAGTGTCCCCCACTCCCTGCAATGTCACACAGTGTCCCCACTCCCTGCACTGTCACAGAGTGTCCCCCACTCAATGCTGCACTGTCACAGAGTGTCCCCCACTCAATGCTGCACTGTCACAGAGTGTCCCCCACTCCCTACACTGTCACAGAGTGTCCTCACTCACTGCACTGTCACAGAGTGTCCCCACTCCCTGCACTGTCACAGAGTGTCCCCCACTCAATGCTGCACTGTCACTGAGTGTCCCCACTCCCTGCAATGTCACAGAGTCTCCCCACACCCTGCACTGTCACAGAGTGTCCCCACTCCCTGCACTGTCACAGAGTGTCCCCCAATCACTGCTGCACTGTCACAGGGTGTCCCCACTCCCTGCACTGTCACTGAGTGTCCCCCACTCACTGCACTGTCACAGAGTGTCCCCAGTTCCTGCACTGTCACAGAGTGTCCCCACTCCCTGCACTGTCACAGAGTGTCCTCCACTCAATGCTGCACTGTCACTGAGTGGCCCCAATCCCTGCACTGTCACAGAGTGTCCCCACTCACTGCTGCACTGTCACAGAGTGTCCCCACTCCCTGCTGCACTGTCACAGAGTGTCCCCACTCAATGCTGCACTGTCACAGAGTGTCCCCACTCCATGCTGCACTGTCACAGAGTCTCCCCACTCACTGCTGCACTGTCACAGAGTCTCCCCACTCACTGCACTGTCACAGAGTGTCCCCACTCCCTGCTGCACTGTCACAGAGTGTCCCCACTCACTGCACTGTCACAGAGTGTCCCCACTCACTGCACTGTCACAGAGTGTCCCCAATTCCTGCACTGTCACAGAGTGTCCCCACTCAATGCTGCACTGTCACAGAGTGTTCCCACTCCCTGCACTGTCACAGAGTGTCCCCACTCCCTGCACTGTCACAGAGTGTCCCCACTCACTGCACTGTCACAGAGTGTCCCCACTCCCTGCACTGTCACAGAGCGTCCCCCACTCAATGCTGCACTGTCACTGAGTGTCCCCAATCCCTGCACTGTCACAGAGTGTCCCAAATCACTGCACTGTCACAGAGAGTCCCCACTAACTGCTGCACTGTCACAGAGTGTCCCCACTCAATGCTGCACTGTCACAGAGTGCCCCCATTTCCTTCACTGTCATAGAGTGACCTCCGTCACTGCGGCACTGTAACAGTGTATCCCCACTCCCTGCACTGTCACAGTGTGTCCCACACTCACTGCTGCACGGTCACAGAGTGACCCCACTCCCTGCACTGTCACAGAGTGTCCCCACCCACTGCACTGTCACAGAGTGTTCCCACTCCCTGCACTGTCACAGAGTGTCCCCACTCACTGCCTTGTCACAGAGTGTCCCCACTCACTGCCTTGCCACAGAGTGTCCCCAACTCCCTGCACTGTCACAGAGTGTCCCCACTCCCTGCACTGTCACAGAGTGTCCCCACCCACTGCACTGTCACAGAGTGTCCCCACTCAGTGCTGCACTGTCACAGAGTGTCCCCACTCCCTGCACCGTCACAGAGTGTACCCACACACTGCCTTGTCACAGAGTGTCCCCCACTCCCTACACTGTCACAGAGTGTCCTCACTCACTGCACTGTCACAGAGTGTCCCCACTCCCTGCACCGTCACAGAGTGTACCCACACACTGCCTTGTCACAGAGTGTCCCCCACTCCCTACACTGTCACAGAGTGTCCTCACTCACTGCACTGTCACAGAGTGTCCCCACTCCCTGCACTGTCACAGAGTGTCCCCACCCACTGCACTGTCACAGAGTGTCCCCACTCAGTGCTGCACTGTCACAGAGTGTCCCCACTCCCTGCACCGTCACAGAGTGTACCCACACACTGCCTTGTCACAGAGTGTCCCCCACTCCCTACACTGTCACAGAGTGTCCTCACTCACTGCACTGTCACAAAGTGTCCCCACTCCCTGCACCGTCACAGAGTGTACCCACACACTGCCTTGTCACAGAGTGTCCCCCACTCCCTACACTGTCACAGAGTGTCCTCACTCACTGCACTGTCACAGAGTGTCCCCACTCCCTGCACTGTCACAGAGTGTCCCCCACTCAATGCTGCACTGTCAATGAGTGTCCCCACTCCCTGCACTGTCACAGACTGTCCCCCACTCAATGCTGCACTGTCGCTGAGTGTCCCCACTCCCTGCACTGTCACAGAGTGTCTCCACACCCTGCACTGTCACAGAGTGTCCCACACTCCGTGCACTGTCACAGAGTGTCCCCCAATCACTTCTGCACTGTCACAGAGTGTCCCCACTCCCTGCACTGTCACTGAGTGTCCCCACTCCCTGCACTGTCACAGAGTCTCCCCACTCACTGCACTGTCACAGAGTGTCCCCACTCCCTGCTGCACTGTCACAGAGTGTCCCCACTCACTGCGCTGTCACAGAGTGTCCCCACTCACTGCACTGTCACAGAGTGTCCCCACTCCCTGCTGCACTGTCACAGAGTGTCCCCACTCCCTGCTGCACTGTCACAGAGTGCCCCCATTTCCTGCACTGTCACAGAGTGACCTCCGTCACTGCTGCACTGTAACAGTGTATCCCCACTCCCTGCACTGTCACAGTGTGTCCCACACTCACTGCTGCACTGTCACAGAGTGACCCCACTCCCTGCACTGTCACAGAGTGTCCCCACCCACTGCACTGTCACAGAGTGTTCCCACTCCCTGCACTGTCACAGAGTGTCCCCACTCACTGCCTTGTCACAGAGTGTCCCCACTCACTGCCTTGTCACAGAGTGTCCCCACTCACTGCCTTGTCACAGAGTGTAACCACACACTGCCTTGTCACAGAGTGTCCCCCACTCCCTGCACTGTCACAGAGTGTCCTCACTCACTGCACTGTCACAGAGTGTCCCCACTCCCTGCACTGTCACAGAGTGTCCCCACCCACTGCACTGTCACAGAGTGTCCCCACACCCTGCACTGTCACAGAGTGTCCCCACTCCCTGCACTGTCACAGAGTGTCCCCACTCACTGCCTTGTCACAGAGTGTAACCACACACTGCCTTGTCACAGAGTGTCCCCCACTCCCTGCACTGTCACAGAGTGTCCTCACTCACTGCACTGTCACAGAGTGTCCCCACTCCCTGCACTGTCACAGAGTGTCCCCCACTCAATGCTGCACTGTCAATGAGTGTCCCCACTCCCTGCACTGTCACAGAGTGTCTCCACAGCCTGCACTGTCACAGTGTGTCCCACCCTCCCTGCACTGTCACAGAGTGTCCCCCAATCACTTCTGCACTGTCACAGAGTGTCCCCACTCCCTGCACTGTCACTGAGTGTCCCCCACTCACTGCACTGTCACAGAGTGTCCCCAATTCCTGCACTGTCACAGAGTGTCCCCACTCCCTGCACTGTCACAGAGTGTCCCCACTCCTTGCTGCACTGTCACAGAGTGTCCCCCACTCCCTGCACTGTCACAGAGTGTCCCCCACTCAATGCTGCACTGTCACTGAGTGTCCCCAATCCCTGCACTGTCACAGAGTGTCCCCACTCACTGCTGCACTGTCACAGAGTGTCCCCACTCCCTGCAGCACTGTCACAGAGTGTTCCCACTCCATGCTGCACTGTCACAGAGTGTCCCCACTCACTGCTGCACTGTCACAGAGTCTCCCCACTCACTGCTGCACTGGCACAGTGCGTCCCCACTCACTGCACTGTCACAGAGTGTCCCCACTCCCTGCTGCACTGTCACAGAGTGTCCCCACTCACTGCACTGTCACAGAGTGTCCCCACTCACTGCACTGTCACAGAGTTTCACCAATTCCCGCACTGTCACAGAGTGTCCCCACTCACTACCTTGTCACAGAGTGTCCCCCACTCCCTGCACTGTCACAGAGTGTCCTCACTCACTGCACTGTAACAGAGTGTCCCCACTCCCTGCCCTGTCACAGAGCGTCCCCTACTCAATGCTGCACTGTCACTGAGTGTCCCCAATCCCTGCACTGTCACAGAGTGTCCTCACTCTCTGCTGCACTGTCACAGAGTGTCCCCATTCACTGCACTGTCACAGAGAGTCCCCACTCACTGCTGCACTCTCACAGAGTGTCCCCACTCCCTGCTGCACTGTCACAGAGTCTCCCCACTCACTGCTGCACTGTCACAGAGTCTCCCCACTCACTGCACTGTCACAGAGTGTCCCCACTCACTGCACTGTCACAGAGTGTCCCCATTTCCTGCACTGTCACAGAGTCTCCCCACTCAGTGCTGCACTGTCACTGAGTGTCGCCACTCCCTGCACTGTCACAGAGTGTCCCCGACTCCCTGCACTGTCACAGAGTGTCCCCCACTCACTGCTGCACTGTCACAGAGTCTCCCCACTCACTGCACTGTCACAGAGTGTCCCCACTCACTGCTGCACTGTCACAGAGTCTCCCCACTCACTGCACTGTCACAGAGTGTCCCCACTCACTGCACTGTCACAGAGTGTCCCCCACTCACTGCTGCACTGTCACAGAGTCTCCCCACTCACTGCACTGTCACAGAGTGTCCCCACTCACTGCACTGTCACAGAGTGTCCCCATTTCCTGCACTGTCACAGAGTCTCCCCACTCAGTGCTGCACTGTCACAGAGTGTCCCCGACTCCCTGCACTGTCACATATTGTCCCCCACTCACTGCTGCACTGTCACAGTGTGTCCCCCGCTCCCTGCACTTTCACAGTGTGTCCCCCACTCCCTGCACTGTCACAGAGTGTCCCCACGTCCTGCACTGTCACAGAGAGTCCCCACTCCCTGCACTGTCACAGAGTGACCCCCACTCCCTGCTGCACTGTCACAGAGTGACCCTACTCAATGCTGCACTGTCACAGAGTGCCCCCATTTCCTGCACTGTCACAGAGTGACCTCAGTCACTGCTGCACTGTAACAGTGTATCCCCACTCCCTGCACTGTCACAGTGTGTCCCCACTCCCTGCACTGTCACAGAGTGTGCCCACCCACTGTACTGTCACAGAGTGTCCCCACCCACTGCACTGTCACAGCGTGTCCCCACTCACTGCACTGTCACAGAGTGTCCCCATTTCCTGCACTGTCACAGAGTCTCCCCACTCAGTGCTGCACTGTCACTGAGTGTCGCCACTCCCTGCACTGTCACTGAGTGTCCCCGACTCCCTGCACTGTCACATATTGACCCCCACTCACTGCTGCACTGTCACAGTGTGTCCCCCACTCCCTGCACTGTCACAGAGTGTCCCCCACTCCCTGCACTGTCACAGAGTGTCCCCCACTCACTGCTGCACTGTCACAGAGTCTCCCCACTCACTGCACTGTCACAGAGTGTCCCCACTCACTGCACTGTCACAGAGTGTCCCCATTTCCTGCACTGTCACAGAGTCTCCCCACTCAGTGCTGCACTGTCACAGAGTGTCCCCGACTCCCTGCACTGTCACATATTGTCCCCCACTCACTGCTGCACTGTCACAGAGTGTCCCCATTCACTGCACTGTCACAGAGAGTCCCCACTCACTGCTGCACTCTCACAGAGTGTCCCCACTCCCTGCTGCACTGTCACAGAGTCTCCCCACTCACTGCTGCACTGTCACAGAGTCTCCCCACTCACTGCACTGTCACAGAGTGTCCCCACTCACTGCACTGTCACAGAGTGTCCCCATTTCCTGCACTGTCACAGAGTCTCCCCACTCAGTGCTGCACTGTCACTGAGTGTCGCCACTCCCTGCACTGTCACAGAGTGTCCCCGACTCCCTGCACTGTCACATATTGACCCCCACTCACTGCTGCACTGTCACAGTGTGTCCCCCACTCCCTGCACTGTCACAGAGTGTCCCCACTCCCTGCACTGTCACAGAGTGTCCCCACTCCCTGCACTGTCACAGAGTGTCCCCCACTCACTGCTGCACTGTCACAGAGTCTCCCCACTCACTGCACTGTCACAGAGTGTCCCCACTCACTGCACTGTCACAGAGTGTCCCCCACTCACTGCTGCACTGTCACAGAGTCTCCCCACTCACTGCACTGTCACAGAGTGTCCCCACTCACTGCACTGTCACAGAGTGTCCCCATTTCCTGCACTGTCACAGAGTCTCCCCACTCAGTGCTGCACTGTCACAGAGTGTCCCCGACTCCCTGCACTGTCACATATTGTCCCCCACTCACTGCTGCACTGTCACAGTGTGTCCCCCGCTCCCTGCACTTTCACAGTGTGTCCCCCACTCCCTGCACTGTCACAGAGTGTCCCCACGTCCTGCACTGTCACAGAGAGTCCCCACTCCCTGCACTGTCACAGAGTGACCCCCACTCCCTGCTGCACTGTCACAGAGTGACCCTACTCAATGCTGCACTGTCACAGAGTGCCCCCATTTCCTGCACTGTCACAGAGTGACCTCAGTCACTGCTGCACTGTAACAGTGTATCCCCACTCCCTGCACTGTCACAGTGTGTCCCCACTCCCTGCACTGTCACAGAGTGTGCCCACCCACTGTACTGTCACAGAGTGTCCCCACCCACTGCACTGTCACAGCGTGTCCCCACTCACTGCACTGTCACAGAGTGTCCCCATTTCCTGCACTGTCACAGAGTCTCCCCACTCAGTGCTGCACTGTCACTGAGTGCCGCCACTCCCTGCACTGTCACTGAGTGTCCCCGACTCCCTGCACTGTCACATATTGACCCCCACTCACTGCTGCACTGTCACAGTGTGTCCCCCACTCCCTGCACTGTCACAGAGTGTCCCCCACTCCCTGCACTGTCACAGAGTGTCCCCCACTCACTGCTGCACTGTCACAGAGTCTCCCCACTCACTGCACTGTCACAGAGTGTCCCCACTCACTGCACTGTCACAGAGTGTCCCCATTTCCTGCACTGTCACAGAGTCTCCCCACTCAGTGCTGCACTGTCACAGAGTGTCCCCGACTCCCTGCACTGTCACATATTGTCCCCCACTCACTGCTGCACTTTCACAGTGTGTCCCCCGCTCCCTGCACTTTCACAGTGTGTCCCCCACTCCCTGCACTGTCACAGAGTGTCCCCACGTCCTGCACTGTCACAGAGAGTCCCCACTCCCTGCACTGTCACAGAGTGACCCCCACTCCCTGCTGCACTGTCACAGAGTGACCCCACTCAATGCTGCACTGTCACAGAGTGCCCCCATTTCCTGCACTGTCACAGAGTGACCTCAGTCACTGCTGCACTGTAACAGTGTATCCCCACTCCCTGCACTGTCACAGTGTGTCCCCACTCCCTGCACTGTCACAGAGTGTCCCCACCCACTGCACTGTCACAGAGTGACCCCACTCCCTGCACTGTCACAGAGTGTGCCCACCCACTGTACTGCCACAGAGTGTGCCCACCCACTGCACTGTCACAGAGTGTCCCCACTCAGTGCTGCACTGTCACAGAGTGTCCCCACTCCCTGCACTGTCACAGAGTGTCCCCACTCACTGCCTTGTCACAGAGTGTACCCACACACTGCCTTGTCACAGAGTGTCCCCCACTCCCTGCACTGTCACAGAGTGTCCTCACTCACTGCACTGTCACAGAGTGTCCCCACTCCCTGCACTGTCACAGAGTGTCCCCCACTCAATGCTGCACTGTCAATGAGTGTCCCCACTCCCTGCACTGTCACAGAGTGACCCCACTCAATGCTGCACTGTCACTGAGTGTCCCCACTCCCTGCACTGTCACAGAGTGTCCCCACACCCTGCACTGTCACAGACTGTCCCACACTCACTGCACTGTCACAGAGTGTCCCCACTCACTGCACTGTCACAGAGTGTCCCCCACTCACTGCACTGTCACAGTCTCCCCACTCACTGCTGCCCTGTCACAGAGTGTCCCCTCTCACTGCCTGCACTGACACAGAGTGTCCCAACCCACTGCACTGTCACAGAGTGTCCCGCACTCACTGCTGCCCTGTCACAGAATGTCCCCCACTCCCTGAACAGTCACAGAGTGTCCCCACTCACTACCCTCTCACAGAGTGTGCGCACTCCCTACACTGTCACAGAGTGTCCCCAAACACTGCACTGTCACAGAGTGTCCCCACTCACTGCCCTGTCACAGAGTGGCCCCCACTCACTGCTGCACTGTCACAGAGTGTCCCCACTCCCTGCACTGTCACAGTGTGTCACCACTCCCTGCACTGTCACAGAGTGTCCCCACTCCCTGCACTGTCACTGAGTGTCCCCCACTCACTGCTGTACTGTCACTGAGTGTCCCCCACTCACTGCTGTACTGTCACAGAGTGTCCCCACTCCCTGCACTGTCACTGAGTGTCCCTCACTCACTGCTGTACTGTCACAGAGTGTCCCCACTCCCTGCACTGTCACTGACTGTCCCCCACTCTCTGCTGCACTGTCACAGTGTGTCCCACTCCCTGCACTGTCACAGAGTGTCCCCCAATCACTGCTGCACTGTCACAGAGTGTCCCCACTCCCTGCACTGCCACAGAGTGTCCCCACTCCCTGCGCTGTCACAGAGTGTCCCCCAATCACTGCTGCACTGTCACTGAGTGTCCCCCACTCCCTGCTGCACTGTCACAGAGTGTCCCCAATTCCTGCACTGTCACAGAGTGTTCCCACTCCCTGCACTGTCACAGAGTGTCCCCACTCCTTGCTGCACTGTCACAGAGTGTCCCCCACTCCCTGCACTGTCACAGAGTGTCCCCCACTCAATGCTGCACTGTCACTGAGTGTCCCCAATCCCTGCACTGTCACAGAGTGTCCCCACTCACTGCTGCACTGTCACAGAGTGTCCCCACTCCCTGCTGCACTGTCACAGAGTGTCCCCACTCAATGCTGCACTGTCACAGAGTGTCCCCACTCACTGCCGCACTGTCACAGAGTGTCCCCACTCCATGCTGCACTGTCACAGAGTCTCCCCACTCACTGCAGCACTGTCACAGAGTCTCCCCACTCACTGCACTGTCACAGAGTGTCCCCACTCCCTGCTGCACTGTCACAGAGTGTCCCCACTCACTGCACTGTCACAGAGTGTCCCCACTCACTGCACTGTCACAGAGTGTCCCCAATTCCTGCACTGTCACAGAGTGTCCCCACTCACTGCACTATCACAGAGTGTTCCCCACTCACTGCACTGTCACAGAGTGTCCCCACTCAATGCTGCACTGTCATAGAGTGTTCCCACTCCTTGCACTGTCACAGAGTGTCCCCCACTTCCTGCACTGTCACAGAGTGTCCCCACTCACGGCCTTTCACAGAGTGTCCCCACTCACTACCTTGTCACAGAGTGTCCCCCACTCCCTGCACTGTCACAGAGTGTCCTCACTCACTGCACTGTAACAGAGTGTCCCCACTCCCTGCACTGTCACAGAGCGTCCTCCACTCAATGCTGCACTGTCACTGAGTGTCCCCACTCCCTGCACTGTCACTGAGTGTCCCCCACTCACTGCTGTACTGTCACAGAGTGTCCCCACTCCCTGCACTGTCACTGACTGTCCCCCACTCTCTGCTGCACTGTCACAGTGTGTCCCACTCCCTGCACTGTCACAGAGTGTCCCCCAATCACTGCTGCACTGTCACAGAGTGTCCCCACTCCCTGCACTGCCACAGAGTGTCCCCACTCCCTGCGCTGTCACAGAGTGTCCCCCAATCACTGCTGCACTGTCACAGAGTGTCCCCACTCCCTGCACTGTCACTGAGTGTCCCCCACTCCCTGCTGCACTGTCACAGAGTGTCCCCAATTCCTGCACTGTCACAGAGTGTTCCCACTCCCTGCACTGTCACAGAGTGTCCCCACTCCTTGCTGCACTGTCACAGAGTGTCCCCCACTCCCTGCACTGTCACAGAGTGTCCCCCACTCAATGCTGCACTGTCACTGAGTGTCCCCAATCCCTGCACTGTCACAGAGTGTCCCCACTCACTGCTGCACTGTCACAGAGTGTCCCCACTCCCTGCTGCACTGTCATAGAGTGTCCCCACTCAATGCTGCACTGTCACAGAGTGTCCCCACTCACTGCCGCACTGTCACAGAGTGTCCCCACTCCATGCTGCACTGTCACAGAGTCTCCCCACACACTGCTGCACTGTCACAGAGTCTCCCCACTCACTGCACTGTCACAGAGTGTCCCCACTCCCTGCTGCACTGTCACAGAGTGTCCCCACTCACTGCACTGTCACAGAGTGTCCCCACTCACTGCACTGTCACAGAGTGTCCCCAATTCCTGCACTGTCACAGAGTGTCCCCACTCACTGCACTATCACAGAGTGTTCCCCACTCACTGCACTGTCACAGAGTGTCCCCAATTCCTGCACTGTCACAGAGTGTCCCCACTCAATTCTGCACTGTCATAGAGTGTTCCCACTCCTTGCACTGTCACAGAGTGTCCCCCACTTCCTGCACTGTCACAGAGTGTCCCCACTCACGGCCTTTCACAGAGTGTCCCCACTCACTACCTTGTCACAGAGTGTCCCCCACTCCCTGCACTGTCACAGAGTGTCCTCACTCACTGCACTGTAACAGAGTGTCCCCACTCCCTGCACTGTCACAGAGCGTCCCCCACTCAATGCTGCACTGTCACTGAGTGTCCCCAATCACTGCACTGTCACAGAGTGTCCCCACACTCTGCTGCACTGTCACAGAGTGTCCCCATTCACTGCACTGTCACAGAGAGTCCCCACTCACTGCTGCACTGACACAGAGTGTCCCCACTCCCTGCTGCACTGTCACAGAGTCTCCCCACTCACTGCTGCACTGTCACAGAGTCTCCCCACTCACTGCACTGTCACAGAGTGTCCCCACTCACTGCACTGTCACAGAGTCTCCCCACTCAGTGCTGCACTGTCACTGAGTGTCCCCACTCCCTGCACTGTCAAAGAGTGTCCCCGACTCCCTGCACTGTCACATATTGTCCCCCACTCACTGCTGCACTGTCACAGTGTGTCCCCAACTCCCTACACTTTCACAGTGTGTCCCCCACTCCCTGCACTGTCACAGAGTTTCCCCCACTCCCTGCTGCACTGTCACGGAGTGTCCCCCACTCACTGCTGCACTGTCACACAGTGTCCCCACCCACTGCACTGTCACAGAGTGACCCCCACTCCCTGCTGCACTGTCACAGAGTGACCCCACTCAATGCTGCACTGTCACAGAGTGCCCCCATTTCCTGCACTGTCACAGAGTGACCTCCGTCACTGCTGCACTGTAACAGTGTATCCCCACTCCCTGCACTGTCACAGTGTGTCCCACACACAGTGCTGCACGGTCACAGAGTGACCCCACTCCCTGCACTGTCACAGAGTGTCCCCACCCACTGCACTGTCACAGAGTGTTCCCACTCCCTGCACTGTCACAGAGTGTCCCCACTCCTTGCTGCACTGTCACAGAGTGTCCCCACTCCCTGCACTGTCACAGAGCGTCCCCCACTCAATGCTGCACTGTCACTGAGTGTCCGCAATCCCTGCACTGTCACAGAGTGTCCCCACTCACTGCTGCACTGTCACAGAGTGTCCCCACTCCCTGCTGCACTGTCACAGAGTGTCCCCACTCAATGCTGCACTGTCACAGAGTGTCCACACTCACTGCCGCACTGTCACAGAGTGTCCCCACTCCATGCTGCACTGTCACAGAGTCTCCCCACACACTGCTGCACTGTCACAGAGTCTCCCCACTCACTGCACTGTCACAGAGTGTCCCCACTCCCTGCTGCAGTGTCACAGAGTGTCCCCACTCACTGCACTGTCACAGAGTGTCCCCACTCACTGCACTGTCACAGAGTGTCCCCAATTCCTGCACTGTCACAGAGTGTCCCCACTCACTGCACTATCACAGAGTGTTCCCCACTCACTGCACTGTCACAGAGTGTCCCCACTCACTGCACTGTCACAGAGTGTCCCCACTCAATTCTGCACTGTCATAGAGTGTTCCCACTCCTTGCACTGTCACAGAGTGTCCCCCACTTCCTGCACTGTCACAGAGTGTCCCCACTCACGGCCTTTCACAGAGTGTCCCCACTCACTACCTTGTCACAGAGTGTCCCCCACTCCCTGCACTGTCACAGAGTGTCCTCACTCACTGCACTGTAACAGAGTGTCCCCACTCCCTGCACTGTCACAGAGCGTCCCCCACTCAATGCTGCACTGTCACTGAGTGTCCCCAATCACTGCACTGTCACAGAGTGTCCCCACACTCTGCTGCACTGTCACAGAGTGTCCCCATTCACTGCACTGTCACAGAGAGTCCCCACTCACTGCTGCACTGACACAGAGTGTCCCCACTCCCTGCTGCACTGTCACAGAGTCTCCCCACTCACTGCTGCACTGTCACAGAGTCTCCCCACTCACTGCACTGTCACAGAGTGTCCCCACTCACTGCACTGTCACAGAGTCTCCCCACTCAGTGCTGCACTGTCACTGAGTGTCCCCACTCCCTGCACTGTCAAAGAGTGTCCCCGACTCCCTGCACTGTCACATATTGTCCCCCACTCACTGCTGCACTGTCACAGTGTGTCCCCAACTCCCTACACTTTCACAGTGTGTCCCCCACTCCCTGCACTGTCACAGAGTTTCCCCCACTCCCTGCTGCACTGTCACGGAGTGTCCCCCACTCACTGCTGCACTGTCACACAGTGTCCCCACCCACTGCACTGTCACAGAGTGACCCCCACTCCCTGCTGCACTGTCACAGAGTGACCCCACTCAATGCTGCACTGTCACAGAGTGCCCCCATTTCCTGCACTGTCACAGAGTGACCTCCGTCACTGCTGCACTGTAACAGTGTATCCCCACTCCCTGCACTGTCACAGTGTGTCCCACACACAGTGCTGCACGGTCACAGAGTGACCCCACTCCCTGCACTGTCACAGAGTGTCCCCACCCACTGCACTGTCACAGAGTGTTCCCACTCCCTGCACTGTCACAGAGTGTCCCCACTCCTTGCTGCACTGTCACAGAGTGTCCCCACTCCCTGCACTGTCACAGAGCGTCCCCCACTCAATGCTGCACTGTCACTGAGTGTCCGCAATCCCTGCACTGTCACAGAGTGTCCCCACTCACTGCTGCACTGTCACAGAGTGTCCCCACTCCCTGCTGCACTGTCACAGAGTGTCCCCACTCAATGCTGCACTGTCACAGAGTGTCCACACTCACTGCCGCACTGTCACAGAGTGTCCCCACTCCATGCTGCACTGTCACAGAGTCTCCCCACACACTGCTGCACTGTCACAGAGTCTCCCCACTCACTGCACTGTCACAGAGTGTCCCCACTCCCTGCTGCACTGTCACAGAGTGTCCCCACTCACTGCACTGTCACAGAGTGTCCCCACTCACTGCACTGTCACAGAGTGTCCCCAATTCCTGCACTGTCACAGAGTGTCCCCACTCACTGCACTATCACAGAGTGTTCCCCACTCACTGCACTGTCACAGAGTGTCCCCACTCACTGCACTGTCACAGAGTGTCCCCACTCAATTCTGCACTGTCATAGAGTGTTCCCACTCCTTGCACTGTCACAGAGTGTCCCCCACTTCCTGCACTGTCACAGAGTGTCCCCACTCACGGCCTTTCACAGAGTGTCCCCACTCACTACCTTGTCACAGAGTGTCCCCCACTCCCTGCACTGTCACAGAGTGTCCTCACTCACTGCACTGTAACAGAGTGTCCCCACTCCCTGCACTGTCACAGAGCGTCCCCCACTCAATGCTGCACTGTCACTGAGTGTCCCCAATCCCTGCACTGTCACAGAGTGTCCCCACACTCTGCTGCACTGTCACAGAGTGTCCCCATTCACTGCACTGTCACAGAGAGTCCCCACTCACTGCTGCACTGTCACAGAGTGTCCCCACTCCCTGCTGCACTGTCACAGAGTCTCCCCACTCACTGCTGCACTGTCACAGAGTCTCCCCACTCACTGCACTGTCACAGAGTGTCCCCACTCACTGCACTGTCACAGAGTCTCCCCACTCAGTGCTGCACTGTCACTGAGTGTCCCCACTCCCTGCACTGTCAAAGAGTGTCCCCGACTCCCTGCACTGTCACATATTGTCCCCCACTCACTGCTGCACTGTCACAGTGTGTCCCCAACTCCCTACACTTTCACAGTGTGTCCCCCACTCCCTGCACTGTCACAGAGTTTCCCCCACTCCCTGCTGCACTGTCACGGAGTGTCCCCCACTCACTGCTGCACTGTCACACAGTGTCCCCACCCACTGCACTGTCACAGAGTGACCCCCACTCCCTGCTGCACTGTCACAGAGTGACCCCATTCAATGCTGCACTGTCACAGAGTGCCCCCATTTCCTTCACTGTCACAGAGTGACCTCCGTCACTGCTGCACTGTAACAGTGTATCCCCACTCCCTGCACTGTCACAGTGTGTCCCACACACAGTGCTGCACGGTCACAGAGTGACCCCACTCCCTGCACTGTCACAGAGTGTCCCCACCCACTGCACTGTCACAGAGTGTTCCCACTCCCTGCACTGTCACAGAGTGTCCCCACTCACTGCCTTGTCACAGAGTGTCCCCACTCACTGCACTGTCACAGAGTGTCCCCAACTCCCTGCACTGTCACAGAGTGTCCCCACTCCCTGCACTGTCACAGAGTGTCCCCACCCACTGCACTGTCACAGAGTGTCCCCACTCAGTGCTGCACTGTCACAGAGTGTCCCCACTCCCTGCACTGTCACAGAGTGTCCCCACTCACTGCCTTGTCACAGAGTGTACCCACACACTGCCTTGTCACAGAGTGTCCTCCACTCCCTGCACTGTCACAGAGTGTCCTCACTCACTGCACTGTCACAGAGTGTCCCACTCCCTGCACTGTCACAGAGTGTCCCCCACTCAATGCTGCACTGTCAATGAGTGTCCCCACTCCCTGCACTGTCACAGAGTGTCCCCCACTCAATGCTGCACTGTCACTGAGTGTCCCCACTCCCTGCAATGTCACAGAGTGTCCCCACACCATGCACTGTCACAGAGTGTCCCCCACTCACTGCACTGTCAGAGTGTCCCCACTCACTGCACTGTCACAGAGTGTCCCCCACTCACTGCACTGTCACAGTGTCCCCACACATTGCTGCACTGTCACAGAGTGTCGCCCACTCACTGCACTGTCACAGAGTGTCCCCACTCACTGCCTTGTCACAGAGTGTCCCCCACTCCCTGCACTGTCACAGAGTGTCCCCACTCACTGCACTGTCACAGAGTGTCCCCCGCTCACTGCACTGTCACAGAGTGTTCCCACTCAATGCTGCACTGTCACACAGTGTCCCCACCCACTGCACTGTCACAGAGTGCCCCCCACTCACTGCTGCCCTGTCACAGAGTGTCCCCCACTCAATGCTGCACTGTCACTGTGTGTCCCCCACTGACTGCACTGTCATAGAGTGTCCCCACTCACTGCTGCACTGTCACTGAGTGTCCCCCACTCACTGCCCTTTCACAGAGTGTCCCCACTCACTGCTGCACTGTCACAGTGTGTCCCACACTCACTGCTGCACTGTCACAGAGTGTCCCCCACTCCCTGCACTGTCACAGACTGTCCTTACTCACTGCACTGTCACAGAGTGTCCCTCACTCAATGCTGCACTGTCACTGAGTGTCCCCATTCCCTGCACTGTCACAGTGTGTCCCACACTCACTGCTGCCCTTTCACAGAGTGCCCCCCACTCCCTGCACTGTCACAGAGTGTCCCCACTCCCTGCACTGTCACAGAATTTCCCCCACTCCCTGCACTGTCACAGAGTGTCCCCCACTCAATGCTGCACTGTCACAGAGTGTCCTCACCCACTGCACTGTCACAGAATGTCCCCTACTCACTGCTGCACTGTCACAGAGTGTCCCCACTCACTGCTGCACTGTCACAGTGTCCCCACTCCCTGCACTGTCACAGAGTGTAACCACTCCCTGCACTGTCACAGCGTGTCCCCCACTCACTGCTACACTGTCACAGAGTGTCCCCCACTCCCTGCACTGTCATAGAGTGTCCCCCACTCACTGCACTGTCACAGAGTGTCCCCACTACCTGCACTGTCACAGTGTCCCCACACCCTGCACTGTCACAGAGTGTCCCCCACTCACTGACCTGTCACAGAGTCTCCCCCACTCAATGCTGCAATGTCACAGAGTGTCCCCCACTCACTGCACTGTCACAGAGTGTCCCCACTCACTGCACTGTCACAGAGTGTCCCCACTCACTGCAATGTCACAGAGTTTCCCCACTCCCTGCACTGTCACAGAGTGTTCCCCACTCAATACTGCACTGTCACAGAGTGTCCCCACTCAATGCTGCACTGTCACAGAGTGTCCCCACACCCTGCCCTGTCACAGAGTGTCCCCCACTCACTGCGCTGTCATAGAGTCTCCCCACTCAATGCTGCACTGTCACAGAGTGTCCCCCACTCACTGCACTGTCACAGAGTGTCCCCACTCACTGCACTGTCACAGAGTGCCCCCACTCACTGCACTGTCACAGAGTGTCCCCACTCCCTGCACTGTCCCAGAGTGTCCCCACTCACTGCTGCACTGTCACAGAGGGTCCCCACTCCCTGCACTGTCACAGAGTGTCCCCACTCACAGCTGCACTGTCACAGGGTGTCCTCACTCACTGCACTGCCACAGAGTGACCTCACTCACTGCACTGTCATAGAGGGTCCCAACTCCCTGAACTGACACAGAGTGTCCCCCACTCACTGCTGCACTGTCACAGAGTGTCCCCAGCCACTGCCTTGTCACAGAGTGTCCCCCACTCCCTGCACAGTCACAGAGTGTCCCCACTCCCTGCACTGTCACAGAGTGTCCCCAAACACTGCACTGTCACAGAGTGTCCCCCACTCCCTGCACAGTCACAGAGTGTCCCCACTCCCTGCACTGTCACAGTGTGTCCCCACTCCCTGCACTGTCACAGAGTGTCCCCCACTCACTGCTGCACTGTCACAGTGTGTCCCAAACTCACTGCTGCCCTGTCACAGAGTGGCCCCCACTCACTGCTGCACTGTCACAGAGTGTCCCCACTCCCTGCACTTTCACAGAGTGTCCCCTACTCACTGCTGCACTGTCACTGAGTGCTCCCACTCCCTGCACTGTCACAGAGTGTCCCCACTCCCTGCACTGTCACAGAGTGTCCCCACTCCCTGCACAGTCACAGAGTGTCCCCACTCCCTGCACTGTCACAGTGTGTCCCCACTCCCTGCACTGTCACAGAGTGTCCCCCACTCACTGCTGCACTGTCACAGTGTGTCCCAAACTCACTGCTGCCCTGTCACAGAGTGGCCCCCACTCACTGCTGCACTGTCACAGAGTGTCCCCACTCCCTGCACTTTCACAGAGTGTCCCCTACTCACTGCTGCACTGTCACTGAGTGCTCCCACTCCCTGCACTGTCACAGAGTGTCCCCACTCCCTGCACTGTCACAGAGTGTCCCCACTCCCTGCAATGTCACAGAGTGTCCCCCACTCACTGCACTGTCACTGACTGTCCCCCACTCCCTGCACTGTCACAGAGTGTCCCCCACTCACTGCTGCACTGTCACAGATTGTCCCCACTCCCTGCACTGTCACTGAGTGTCCCCACTCCCTGCACTGTCACAGAGTGTCCCCAATCACTGCTGCACTGACACAGAGTGTCCCCACTCCCTGCACTGTCACAGAGTGTCCCCACTCCCTGCTGCACTGTCACAGAGTGTCCCCCACTCCCTGCACTGTCACAGAGTGTCCCCCACTCCCTGCTGCACTGTCACAGAGTGTCCCCACTCCCTGCTGCACTGTCACAGAGTCAACCCACCAACTGCTGCACCCTCACAGAGTGTCCCCACTCACAGCACTGTCACAGAGTGTCCCCACTCACTGCACTGTCACAGAGTGTCCCCATTTCCTGCACTGTCACAGAGTGTCCCCCACTCACTGCTACACTGTTACAGAGTGTCCCCACTCCCTACACTGTAACAGAGTGTCCCCCACTCACTGTGCACTGTCACAGTGTGTCCCCCACTCCCTGCACTGCCACAGAGTGTCCCCACTCCCTGCTGCACTGACATAGAGTGTCCCCGACTCCCTGCACTGTCACATAGTCTCCCCCATTCACTGCTGCACTGTCACAGTGTGTCCCCCTCCCTGCACTGTCACAGAGTGTCCCCCAATCACTGCTGCACTGTCACAGATTGTCCCCACTCCCTGCACTGTCACTGAGTGTCCCCACTCCCTGCACTGTCACAGAGTGTCCCCAATCACTGCTGCACTGACACAGAGTGTCCCCACTCCCTGCACTGTCACAGAGTGTCCCCACTCCCTGCTGCACTGTCACAGAGTGTCCCCCACTCCCTGCACTGCCACAGAGTGTCCCCACTCCCTGCTGCACTGACATAGTGTGTCCCCGACTCCCTGCACTGTCACATAGTCTCCCCCATTCACTGCTGCACTGTCACAGTGTGTCCCCCACTCCATGCACTGTCACAGAGTGTCCCCACACCCTGCTGCACAGTCACAGTGTCCCCAGTCCCTGCACTGTCACAGAGTGTACCCACTCCCTGCACTGTCACAGAGTGTCCCCACTCCCTGCACTGTCACAGAGTGTCCCCCACACACTGCTGTCCTGTCACAGAGTGTCCCCACTCCCTGCACTGTCACAGTGTGTCCCCACTCCCTCTACTGTCACCGAGTGTCCCCCAATCACTGCTGCACTGTCACTGAGTGTCCCCCACTCACTGCACTGTCACAGAGTGTCCCCACTCCCTGCACTGTCACAGAGTGTCCCCACCCCCTGCACTGTCACAAAATGTCCCCCACTCCCTGCACTGACACATAGTGTCCCCCATTCACTGCTGCACTGTCACAGTGTGTCCCCCACTCCCTGCACTGTCACAGAGTGTTCCCACACCCTGCACTGTCACAGAGTGTCCCTCACTCCCTGCACTGTCACAGAGTGTCCCCACTCCCTGCACTGTCACAGAGTGTCCCCCACCCACTGCTGCCCTGTCACAGATTGTCCCCACTCCCTGCACTGCCACAGTGTGTCCCCACTCCCTCTACTGTCACAGAGTGTCCCCACTCCCTGCACTGTCACAGAGTGTCCCCCACCCACTGCTGCCCTGTCACAGATTGTCCCCACTCCCTGCACTGCCACAGTGTGTCCCCACTCCCTCTACTGTCACAGAGTGTCCCCACTCCCTGCACTGTCACAGAGTGTCCCCCACTCACTGCACTGTCACAGAGTGTCCCCACTCCCTGCACTGTCCCAGAGTGTCCCCACTCACTGCTGCACTGTCACAGAGGGTCCCCACTCCCTGCACTGTCACAGAGTGTCCCCACTCACAGCTGCACTGTCACAGGGTGTCCTCACTCACTGCACTGCCACAGAGTGACCTCACTCACTGCACTGTCATAGAGGGTCCCAACTCCCTGAACTGACACAGAGTGTCCCCCACTCACTGCTGCACTGTCACAGAGTGTCCCCAGCCACTGCCTTGTCACAGAGTGTCCCCCACTCCCTGCACAGTCACAGAGTGTCCCCACTCCCTGCACTGTCACAGAGTGTCCCCAAACACTGCACTGTCACAGAGTGTCCCCCACTCCCTGCACAGTCACAGAGTGTCCCCACTCCCTGCACTGTCACAGTGTGTCCCCACTCCCTGCACTGTCACAGAGTGTCCCCCACTCACTGCTGCACTGTCACAGTGTGTCCCAAACTCACTGCTGCCCTGTCACAGAGTGGCCCCCACTCACTGCTGCACTGTCACAGAGTGTCCCCACTCCCTGCACTTTCACAGAGTGTCCCCTACTCACTGCTGCACTGTCACTGAGTGCTCCCACTCCCTGCACTGTCACAGAGTGTCCCCACTCCCTGCACTGTCACAGAGTGTCCCCACTCCCTGCACAGTCACAGAGTGTCCCCACTCCCTGCACTGTCACAGTGTGTCCCCACTCCCTGCACTGTCACAGAGTGTCCCCCACTCACTGCTGCACTGTCACAGTGTGTCCCAAACTCACTGCTGCCCTGTCACAGAGTGGCCCCCACTCACTGCTGCACTGTCACAGAGTGTCCCCACTCCCTGCACTTTCACAGAGTGTCCCCTACTCACTGCTGCACTGTCACTGAGTGCTCCCACTCCCTGCACTGTCACAGAGTGTCCCCACTCCCTGCACTGTCACAGAGTGTCCCCACTCCCTGCAATGTCACAGAGTGTCCCCCACTCACTGCACTGTCACTGACTGTCCCCCACTCCCTGCACTGTCACAGAGTGTCCCCCACTCACTGCTGCACTGTCACAGATTGTCCCCACTCCCTGCACTGTCACTGAGTGTCCCCACTCCCTGCACTGTCACAGAGTGTCCCCAATCACTGCTGCACTGACACAGAGTGTCCCCACTCCCTGCACTGTCACAGAGTGTCCCCACTCCCTGCTGCACTGTCACAGAGTGTCCCCCACTCCCTGCACTGTCACAGAGTGTCCCCCACTCCCTGCTGCACTGTCACAGAGTGTCCCCACTCCCTGCTGCACTGTCACAGAGTCAACCCACCAACTGCTGCACCCTCACAGAGTGTCCCCACTCACTGCACTGTCACAGAGTGTCCCCACTCACTGCACTGTCACAGAGTGTCCCCATTTCCTGCACTGTCACAGAGTGTCCCCCACTCACTGCTACACTGTTACAGAGTGTCCCCACTCCCTACACTGTAACAGAGTGTCCCCCACTCACTGTGCACTGTCACAGTGTGTCCCCCACTCCCTGCACTGCCACAGAGTGTCCCCACTCCCTGCTGCACTGACATAGAGTGTCCCCGACTCCCTGCACTGTCACATAGTCTCCCCCATTCACTGCTGCACTGTCACAGTGTGTCCCCCTCCCTGCACTGTCACAGAGTGTCCCCCAATCACTGCTGCACTGTCACAGATTGTCCCCACTCCCTGCACTGTCACTGAGTGTCCCCAC
This sequence comes from Chiloscyllium punctatum, assembly GCF_047496795.1. NCBI lineage: Eukaryota > Metazoa > Chordata > Chondrichthyes > Orectolobiformes > Hemiscylliidae > Chiloscyllium > Chiloscyllium punctatum. The sequence goes on along the minus strand of NC_092787.1, from coordinate 30,304,591 downwards.
TCCCTGCACTGTCACAGAGTGTCCCCAATCACTGCTGCACTGACACAGAGTGTCCCCACTCCCTGCACTGTCACAGAGTGTCCCCACTCCCTGCTGCACTGTCACAGAGTGTCCCCCACTCCCTGCACTGTCACAGAGTGTCCCCCACTCCCTGCTGCACTGTCACAGAGTGTCCCCACTCCCTGCTGCACTGTCACAGAGTCTCCCCACCAACTGCTGCACCCTCACAGAGTGTCCCCACTCACTGCACTGTCACAGAGTGTCCCCATTTCCTGCACTGTCACAGAGTGTCCCCCACTCACTGCTACACTGTTACAGAGTGTCCCCACTCCCTACACTGTCACAGAGTGTCCCCCACTCACTGTGCACTGTCACAGTGTGTCCCCCACTCCCTGCACTGCCACAGAGTGTCCCCACTCCCTGCTGCACTGACATAGTGTGTCCCCGACTCCCTGCACTGTCACATAGTCTCCCCCATTCACTGCTGCACTGTCACAGTGTGTCCCCCACTCCATGCACTGTCACAGAGTGTCCCCACACCCTGCTGCACAGTCACAGTGTCCCCAGTCCCTGCACTGTCACAGAGTGTACCCACTCCCTGCACTGTCACAGAGTGTCCCCACTCCCTGCACTGTCACAGAGTGTCCCCCACACACTGCTGTCCTGTCACAGAGTGTCCCCACTCCCTGCACTGTCACAGTGTGTCCCCACTCCCTCTACTGTCACCGAGTGTCCCCCAATCACTGCTGCACTGTCACTGAGTGTCCCCCACTCACTGCACTGTCACAGAGTGTCCCCACTCCCTGCACTGTCACAGAGTGTCCCCACCCCCTGCACTGTCACAAAATGTCCCCCACTCCCTGCACTGACACATAGTGTCCCCCATTCACTGCTGCACTGTCACAGTGTGTCCCCCACTCCCTGCACTGTCACAGAGTGTCCCCACACCCTGCTGCACAGTCACAGTGTCCCCAGTCCCTGCACTGTCACAGAGTGTACCCACTCCCTGCACTGTCACAGAGTGTCCCCACTCCCTGCACTGTCACAGAGTGTCCCCCACACACTGCTGTCCTGTCACAGAGTGTCCCCACTCCCTGCACTGTCACAGTGTGTCCCCACTCCCTCTACTGTCACCGAGTGTCCCCCAATCACTGCTGCACTGTCACTGAGTGTCCCCCACTCACTGCACTGTCACAGAGTGTCCCCACTCCCTGCACTGTCACAGAGTGTCCCCACCCCCTGCACTGTCACAAAATGTCCCCCACTCCCTGCACTGACACATAGTGTCCCCCATTCACTGCTGCACTGTCACAGTGTGTCCCCCACTCCCTGCACTGTCACAGAGTGTTCCCACACCCTGCACTGTCACAGAGTGTCCCTCACTCCCTGCACTGTCACAGAGTGTCCCCACTCCCTGCACTGTCACAGAGTGTCCCCCACCCACTGCTGCCCTGTCACAGATTGTCCCCACTCCCTGCACTGCCACAGTGTGTCCCCACTCCCTCTACTGTCACAGAGTGTCCCCACTCCCTGCACTGTCACAGAGTGTCCCCCACCCACTGCTGCCCTGTCACAGATTGTCCCCACTCCCTGCACTGCCACAGTGTGTCCCCACTCCCTCTACTGTCACAGAGTGTCCCCACTCCCTGCACTGTCACAGAGTGTCCCCCACTCACTGCACTGTCACAGAGTGTCCCCACTCCCTGCACTGTCCCAGAGTGTCCCCACTCACTGCTGCACTGTCACAGAGGGTCCCCACTCCCTGCACTGTCACAGAGTGTCCCCACTCACAGCTGCACTGTCACAGGGTGTCCTCACTCACTGCACTGCCACAGAGTGACCTCACTCACTGCACTGTCATAGAGGGTCCCAACTCCCTGAACTGACACAGAGTGTCCCCCACTCACTGCTGCACTGTCACAGAGTGTCCCCAGCCACTGCCTTGTCACAGAGTGTCCCCCACTCCCTGCACAGTCACAGAGTGTCCCCACTCCCTGCACTGTCACAGAGTGTCCCCAAACACTGCACTGTCACAGAGTGTCCCCCACTCCCTGCACAGTCACAGAGTGTCCCCACTCCCTGCACTGTCACAGTGTGTCCCCACTCCCTGCACTGTCACAGAGTGTCCCCCACTCACTGCTGCACTGTCACAGTGTGTCCCAAACTCACTGCTGCCCTGTCACAGAGTGGCCCCCACTCACTGCTGCACTGTCACAGAGTGTCCCCACTCCCTGCACTTTCACAGAGTGTCCCCTACTCACTGCTGCACTGTCACTGAGTGCTCCCACTCCCTGCACTGTCACAGAGTGTCCCCACTCCCTGCACTGTCACAGAGTGTCCCCACTCCCTGCACAGTCACAGAGTGTCCCCACTCCCTGCACTGTCACAGTGTGTCCCCACTCCCTGCACTGTCACAGAGTGTCCCCCACTCACTGCTGCACTGTCACAGTGTGTCCCAAACTCACTGCTGCCCTGTCACAGAGTGGCCCCCACTCACTGCTGCACTGTCACAGAGTGTCCCCACTCCCTGCACTTTCACAGAGTGTCCCCTACTCACTGCTGCACTGTCACTGAGTGCTCCCACTCCCTGCACTGTCACAGAGTGTCCCCACTCCCTGCACTGTCACAGAGTGTCCCCACTCCCTGCAATGTCACAGAGTGTCCCCCACTCACTGCACTGTCACTGACTGTCCCCCACTCCCTGCACTGTCACAGAGTGTCCCCCACTCACTGCTGCACTGTCACAGATTGTCCCCACTCCCTGCACTGTCACTGAGTGTCCCCACTCCCTGCACTGTCACAGAGTGTCCCCAATCACTGCTGCACTGACACAGAGTGTCCCCACTCCCTGCACTGTCACAGAGTGTCCCCACTCCCTGCTGCACTGTCACAGAGTGTCCCCCACTCCCTGCACTGTCACAGAGTGTCCCCCACTCCCTGCTGCACTGTCACAGAGTGTCCCCACTCCCTGCTGCACTGTCACAGAGTCAACCCACCAACTGCTGCACCCTCACAGAGTGTCCCCACTCACTGCACTGTCACAGAGTGTCCCCACTCACTGCACTGTCACAGAGTGTCCCCATTTCCTGCACTGTCACAGAGTGTCCCCCACTCACTGCTACACTGTTACAGAGTGTCCCCACTCCCTACACTGTAACAGAGTGTCCCCCACTCACTGTGCACTGTCACAGTGTGTCCCCCACTCCCTGCACTGCCACAGAGTGTCCCCACTCCCTGCTGCACTGACATAGAGTGTCCCCGACTCCCTGCACTGTCACATAGTCTCCCCCATTCACTGCTGCACTGTCACAGTGTGTCCCCCTCCCTGCACTGTCACAGAGTGTCCCCCAATCACTGCTGCACTGTCACAGATTGTCCCCACTCCCTGCACTGTCACTGAGTGTCCCCACTCCCTGCACTGTCACAGAGTGTCCCCAATCACTGCTGCACTGACACAGAGTGTCCCCACTCCCTGCACTGTCACAGAGTGTCCCCACTCCCTGCTGCACTGTCACAGAGTGTCCCCCACTCCCTGCACTGTCACAGAGTGTCCCCCACTCCCTGCTGCACTGTCACAGAGTGTCCCCACTCCCTGCTGCACTGTCACAGAGTCTCCCCACCAACTGCTGCACCCTCACAGAGTGTCCCCACTCACTGCACTGTCACAGAGTGTCCCCATTTCCTGCACTGTCACAGAGTGTCCCCCACTCACTGCTACACTGTTACAGAGTGTCCCCACTCCCTACACTGTCACAGAGTGTCCCCCACTCACTGTGCACTGTCACAGTGTGTCCCCCACTCCCTGCACTGCCACAGAGTGTCCCCACTCCCTGCTGCACTGACATAGTGTGTCCCCGACTCCCTGCACTGTCACATAGTCTCCCCCATTCACTGCTGCACTGTCACAGTGTGTCCCCCACTCCATGCACTGTCACAGAGTGTCCCCACACCCTGCTGCACAGTCACAGTGTCCCCAGTCCCTGCACTGTCACAGAGTGTACCCACTCCCTGCACTGTCACAGAGTGTCCCCACTCCCTGCACTGTCACAGAGTGTCCCCCACACACTGCTGTCCTGTCACAGAGTGTCCCCACTCCCTGCACTGTCACAGTGTGTCCCCACTCCCTCTACTGTCACCGAGTGTCCCCCAATCACTGCTGCACTGTCACTGAGTGTCCCCCACTCACTGCACTGTCACAGAGTGTCCCCACTCCCTGCACTGTCACAGAGTGTCCCCACCCCCTGCACTGTCACAAAATGTCCCCCACTCCCTGCACTGACACATAGTGTCCCCCATTCACTGCTGCACTGTCACAGTGTGTCCCCCACTCCCTGCACTGTCACAGAGTGTTCCCACACCCTGCACTGTCACAGAGTGTCCCTCACTCCCTGCACTGTCACAGAGTGTCCCCACTCCCTGCACTGTCACAGAGTGTCCCCCACCCACTGCTGCCCTGTCACAGATTGTCCCCACTCCCTGCACTGCCACAGTGTGTCCCCACTCCCTCTACTGTCACAGAGTGTCCCCACTCCCTGCACTGTCACAGAGTGTCCCCCACTCCCTGCACTGTCACAGAGTGTCCCCCACCCACTGCTGCCCTGTCACAGATTGTCCCCACTCCCTGCACTGTCACAGTGTGTCCCCACTCCCTCTACTGTCACAGAGTGTCCCCACTCCCTGCACTGTCACAGAGTGTCCCCCACTCACTGCACTGACACAGAGTGTCCCCACTCCCTGCACTGTCACAGAGTGTCCCCACTCACTGCTGCAATGTCACAGAGTGTGCCCACTCACTGCACTGACACAGAGTGTCCCCACTCCCTGCACTGTCACAGAGTGTCCCCACTCACTGCTGCAATGTCACAGAGTGTCCCCACTCCCTGCACTGTCACAGAGTGTCCCCACTCCCTGCACTGTCACAGAGTGTCCCCACTCACTGCACTGTCACAGAGTGTCCCCACTCACTGCTGCACTGTCACACAGCGTCCCCACTCCCTGCACTGTCACAGAGTGTCCCCACTCACTGCTGCACTGTCACACAGCGTCCCCACTCCCTGCACTGTCACAGTGTGTCCCCACTCCCTGCTCTGTCACAGAGTGTCCCCCACTCACTGCTGCACTGTCACAGTGTGTCCCACCCTCACTGCTGCACTGTCACAGAGTGTCCCCACTCCCTGCACTGTCACAGAGTGTCCCCACTCCCTGCACTGTCACAGAGTGTCCCCCACTCCCTGCACTGTCACAGAGTGTCCCCCACTCAATGCTGCACTGTCACTGAGTTTCCCCAATCCCTGCACTGTCACAGAGTGTCCCCATTTCCTGCACTGTCAGAGTCTCCCCACTCAGTGTTGCACTGTCACTTAGTGTCCCCACTCCCTGCACTGTCACAGAGTGTCCCCGACTCCCTGCACTGTCACATAGTGTCCCCCACTCACTGCTGCACTGTCACTGAGTGTCCACACTCCCTGCACTGTCACAGAGTGTCCCCACTCACTGCTGCACTGTCACAGAGTGTCCCCTCTCCCTGCACTGTCACAGAGTGTCCCCACTCACTGCTGCACTGTCACAGAGTGTCCCCACTCCCTGCACTGTCACAGAGTGTTCCCCACTCACTGCTTTGTCACAGAGTGTCCCCACCCACTGCACTGTCACAGAGTGTCCCCACTCCCTGCACTGCCACAGAGTGTCCCCACTCACTGCACTGTCACAGAGTGCCCCCACTCACTGCTGCACTGTCACTGAGTGTCCCCACTCCCTGCTGCACTGTCACAGAGTCTCCCCACCAACTGCTGCACCCTCACAGAGTGTCCCCACTCACTGCACTGTCACAGAGTGTCCCCACTCACTGCACTGTCACAGAGTGTCCCCATTTCCTGCACTGTCACAGAGTGTCCCCCACTCACTGCTACACTGTTACAGAGTGTCCCCACTCCCTACACTGTCACAGAGTGTCCCCCACTCACTGTGCACTGTCACAGTGTGTCCCCCACTCCCTGCACTGCCACAGAGTGTCCCCAATTCCTGCTGCACAGTCACAGTGTCCCCACTCCCTGCACTGTCACAGAGTGTCCCCGACTCCCTGCACTGTCACATAGTGTCCCCCATTCACTGCTGCACTGTCACAGTGTGTCCCCCACTCCCTGCACTGTCACAGAGTGTCCCCACTCACTGCTGCACTGTCACAGAGTGTCCCCACACCCTGCTGCACAGTCACAGTGTCCCCAGTCCCTGCACTGTCACAGAGTGTACCCCACTCACTGCTGCACTGTCACAGAGTGTCCCCCACCCACTGCTGTCATGTCACAGAGTGTCCCCACTCCCTGCACTGTCACAGTGTGTCCCCACTCCCTCTACTGTCACAGAGTGTCCCCCAATCACTGCTGCACTGTCACTGAGTGTCCGCCACTCACTGCACTGTCACAGAGTGTCCCCACTCCCTGCACTGTCACAGAGTGTCCCCACTCCCTGCACTGTCACAGAATGTCCCCCACTCCCTGCACTGTCACAGAGTGTCCCCACTCCCTGCACTGTCACAGAATGTCCCCCACTCCCTGCACTGTCACATAGTGTCCCCACACCCTGCTGCACTGTTACCGAGTATCCCCCACTCCCTGCACTGTCACAGAGTGTCCCCACTCCCTGCACTGTCACAGAGTGTCCCCACTCCCTGCACTGTCACAGAGTGACCCCAGTCACTGCTCTGTCACAGAGTGTCCCCCACTCACTGCTGCACTGACACAGTGTGTCCCACCCTCACTGCTGCACTGTCACAGAATGTCCCCACTCCCTGCACTGTCACAGAGTGTCCCCACTCCCTGCACTGTCACAGAGTGTCCCCCACTCAATGCTGCACTGTCACTGAGTTTCCCCAATCCCTGCACTGTCACAGAGTGTCCCCATTTCCTGCACTGACACAGAGTCTCCCCACTCAGTGCTGCACTGTCACTTAGGGTCCCCACTCCCTGCACTGTCACATAGTGTCCCCCACTCACTGCTGCACTGTCACAGAGTGTCCACACTCCCTGCACTGTCACAGAGTGTCCCCACTCACTGCCTTGTCACAGAGTGTCCCCACCAACTTCCATGTCACAGAGTGTCTCCACTCACTGCACTGTCACAGAGTGCCCCCACTCACTGCTGCACTGTCACAGTGTGTCCCCCTCCCTGCACTGTCACAGAGTGTCCCCCAATCACTGCTGCACTTGCGGGCGCTGCACTGTCGGAGGGTTCGTGCTGAGGGAGTGTTACACTGTCGGAGGGTCAATGCTGAGTGAGCGCCGCACTGTCAGAGGGTCAGTGCTGAGGTTGTGTCCCACTGTCGGAGGGTCAGTGCTGACGGAGTGTCGCACTGTCGGAGGGTCAGAGCTCAGGAAGTGTCGCACTGACGGAGGGTCAATGCTGAGGGAGTGCCGCTCTGTCAGAGGGTCAGTGCTGAGGGTACGCCGCACTGTCAGAGGGTCAGTGCTGAGGGAGTGGGCACTGTGGGAGGGTCAGTGCTGAGGGAGTGCCACACTGTCGGAGGGTCAGTGCTGAGGTTGTGCTGCAGTGTCAGAGGGTCAGTGCTGAGGGAGTGCCGCACTGTTGGAGAGTCAGTGCTGATGGAGTGCCACACTGTTGGAGGGTAAGTGCTGAGGGAGTGCCGCACTGTCAGAGGGTCAGTGCTGTCGGAGGGCCGCACTGTCAGAGGGTCAGTGCTGAGGGAGTGCCGCACTGTTGGAGGGTCAGTGCTGAGGGGGTGTCACACTATGGGAGGGTCAGTGCTGAGGGAGTGCCGCACTGTCGGAGGGTCAGTGCTGAGGGAGTGTCACACTGTCGGAGGGTCAGTGCTGAGGGAGTGGGCACTATTGGAGGGTCAGTGCTGAGGAAGTGCCGCACTGTTGGAGGGTCAGTGCTGAGGGAGTGTCGCACTGTCGGAGGGTCAGTGCTGAGGGAGTGTCACACTATGGGAGGGTCAGTGCTGAGGGAGTTTCGCAATGTCAGAGGCTCTGTGCTGAGGAAGGGCCGCACTGTCGGAGGGTCAGTGCTGAGGGAGTGGCAATGTCCGAGGGTCAGCGCTGAGGGAGTGTTGCACTGTTGGAGGATCAGTGCTGAGGGAGTGTCGCACTGTGACACAGTGAGTGGTGAGGGAGTGCCGCACTGTCGGAGGGTCAGTGCTGGGGGAGTGCTGCACTGTCAGAGGGTCAGTGCTGAGGGAGTGCCGCACTGTCGGAGGGTCAGTGCTGGGGGAGTGCTGCACTGTCAGAGGGTCAGTGCTGAGGGAGTGCCGCACTGTCGGAGGGTCAGTGCTGAGGGAGTGCTGCAGTGTCGGAGGGGTCAGTGCTGAGGGAGTGGGCACTGTCGGAAGGTCAGTGCTGAGGGAGTGCCGCACTGTCAGAGGGTCAGTGCTGAGGGTATGCCGCACTGTCAGAGGGTCAGTGCTGAGGGAGTGCCGCACTGTCAGAGGGTCAGTGCTGGGGGAGTGCAGCACTGTCGGAGGGTCAGTGCTGAGGGAGTGCCGCACTGTCAGAGGGTCAGTGCTGAGGGAGGGCCAAATTGTCGGAGGGTCAGTGCTGAGGGAGTGTCGCACTGTCGGAGGGTCAGTGCTGAGGGAGTGTCACACTATGGGAGGGTCAGTGCTGAGGGAGTGTCGCACTGTCGGAGGGTCAGTGCTGAGGGAGTGTCGCACTGTGGGAGGGTCAGTGCTGAGGGAGTGCCGCACTGTCGGAGGTTCAGTGCTGAGGGAGTGTCACACTATGGGAGGGTCAGTGCTGAGGGAGTGTCACACTATTGGAGGGTCAGTGCTGAGGGAGTGGGCACTGTCAGAGGGTCAGTGCTGAGGGAGTGTCGCACTGTCGGAAGGTCAGTGCTGAGGGTATGCCGCACTGTCGGAGGGTCAGTGCTGAGGGAGTGTCGCACTGTGGGACAGTGAGTGGTGAGGGAGTGCTGCATTGTCAGAGGGTCAATGCTGAGGGAGTGCCGCACTGTTGGAGGGTCAGTGCTGAGGGAGTGCCGCACTGTCGGAGGTTCAGTGCTGAGGGAGCGTCACACTATGGGAAGGTCAGTGCTGAGGGAGTGTCACACTATTGGAGGGTCAGTGCTGAGGGAGTGGGCACTGTCGGAGGGTCAATGCTGAGGGAGTGTCGCACTGTCAGAGGGTCAGTGCTGAGGGAGTGTTGCACTGTTGGAGGATCAGTGCTGAGGGAGTGTCACACTGTGGGACAGTGAGTAGTGAGGGAGTGCCGCACTGTCGGAGGGTCAGTGCTGAGGGAGTGCCGCACTGTCGGAGGGTCAGTGCTGGGGGAGGGCTGCACTGTCGGAGGGTCAGTGCTGAGGGAGTATCGCAATGTCAGAGGCTCTGTGCTGAGGGAGGGCCGCACTGTCAGAGGGTCAGTGCTGTGGGAGTTTCTCACTGTTGGAGAGTCAGTGCTGAGGGGGTGTCACACTATGGGAGGGTCAGTGCTGAGGGAGTGCCGCACTGTCAGAGGGTCAGTGCTGAGGGAGTGCCGCACTGTCGAAGGGTCAGTGCTGAGGGAGTGTCATACTATGGGAGGGCCAGTGCTGAGGGAGTGTCGCACTGTCGGAGGAACAATACTGAGGGAGTGTCGCACTGTGGGACAGTGAGTGGTGAGGGAGTGCTGCATTGTCAGAGGGTCAATGCTGAGGGAGTGCCACACTGTCAGAGGGTCAATGCTGAGGGAGTGTCGCACTGTCGGAGGGTCAGTGCTGAGGGAGTGTCACACTATGGGAGGGTCAGTGCTGAGGGAGTGTCGCACTGTCGGAGGGTCAGTGCTGAGGGAGTGTCGCACTGTGGGAGGGTCAGTGCTGAGGGAGTGCCGCACTGTCGGAGGGTCAGTGCTGAGGGAGTGCCGCACTGTCAGAGGGTCAGTGCTGAGGGAGTGTCACACTGTCGGAGGGTCAGTGCTGAGGGAGTGGGCACTATTGGAGGGTCAGTGCTGAGGAAGTGCCGCACTGTTGGAGGGTCAGTGCTGAGGGAGTGTCGCACTGTCGGAGGGTCAGTGCTGAGGGAGTGTCACACTATGGGAGGGTCAGTGCTGAGGGAGTTTCGCAATGTCAGAGGCTCTGTGCTGAGGAAGGGCCGCACTGTCGGAGGGTCAGTGCTGAGGGAGTGGCAATGTCCGAGGGTCAGCGCTGAGGGAGTGTTGCACTGTTGGAGGATCAGTGCTGAGGGAGTGTCGCACTGTGACACAGTGAGTGGTGAGGGAGTGCCGCACTGTCGGAGGGTCAGTGCTGAGGGAGTTGGCACTGTCGGAGGGTCAGTGCTGGGGGAGTGCTGCACTGTCAGAGGGTCAGTGCTGAGGGAGTGCCGCACTGTCGGAGGGTCAGTGCTGAGGGAGTGCTGCAGTGTCGGAGGGGTCAGTGCTGAGGGAGTGGGCACTGTCGGAAGGTCAGTGCTGAGGGAGTGCCGCACTGTCAGAGGGTCAGTGCTGAGGGAGTGACGCACTGTCAGAGGGTCAGTGCTGGGGGAGTGCAGCACTGTCGGAGGGTCAGTGCTGAGGGAGTGCCGCACTGTCAGAGGGTCAGTGCTGAGGGAGGGCCAAATTGTCGGAGGGTCAGTGCTGAGGGAGCGTCACACTATGGGAGGGTCAGTGCTGAGGGAGTGTCACACTATTGGAGGGTCAGTGCTGAGGGAGTGGGCACTGTCGGAGGGTCAATGCTGAGGGAGTGTCGCACTGTCAGAGGGTCAGTGCTGAGGGAGTGGGCACTATTGGAGGGTCAGTGCTGAGGAAGTGTCATACTATGGGAGGGCCAGTGCTGAGGGAGTGTCGCACTGTCGGAGGATCAATACTGAGGGAGTGTCGCACTGTGGGACAGTGAGTGGTGAGGGTGTGCTGCATTGTCAGAGGGTCAATGCTGAGGGAGTGCCACACTGTCAGAGGGTCAGTGCTGAGGAAGTGCCGCACTGTCGGAGGGTCAGTGCTGAGGGAGTGCCGCACTGTCAGAGGGTCAGTGCTGAGGGAGTGTCGCACTGTCGGAGGGTCAGTGCTGAGGGAGTGCTGCACTGTCAGAGGTTCAGTGCTGAGAGAGTGGGCACTATTGGAGGGTCAGTGCTGAGGAAGTGCCGCACTGTCGGAGGGTCAGTGCTGAGGGAGTGCCGCACTGTCAGAGGGTCAGTGCTGAGGGAGTGTCGCACTGTCGGAGGGTCAGTGCTGAGGGAGTGTCACACTGTCGGAGGGTCAGTGCTGAGGGAGTGGGCACTATTGGAGGGTCAGTGCTGAGGAAGTGCCGCACTGTTGGAGGGTCAGTGCTGAGGGAGTGTCGCACTGTCGGAGGGTCAGTGCTGAGGGAGTGTCACACTATGGGAGGGTCAGTGCTGAGGGAGTGTCGCACTGTCGGAGGGTCAGTGCTGAGGGAGTGTCGCACTGTGGGAGGGTCAGTGCTGAGGGAGTGCCGCACTGTCGGAGGTTCAGTGCTGAGGGAGTGTCACACTATGGGAGGGTCAGTGCTGAGGGAGTGTCACACTATTGGAGGGTCAGTGCTGAGGGAGTGGGCACTGTCGGAAGGTCAGTGCTGAGGGTATGCCGCACTGTCGGAGGGTCAGTGCTGAGGGAGTGTCGCACTGTTGGAGGGTCAGTGCTGAGGGAGTGCCGCACTGTCGGAGGTTCAGTGCTGAGGGAGCGTCACACTATGGGAGGGTCAGTGCTGAGGGAGTGGGCACTGTCGGAGGGTCAATGCTGAGGGAGTGTCGCACTGTCAGAGGGTCAGTGCTGAGGGAGTGGGCACTATTGGAGGGTCAGTGCTGAGGAAGTGCCGCACTGTCGGAGGGTCAGTGCTGAGTGAGTGCCGCACTGTCGGAGGGTCAATGCTGAGGGAGTGTCGCACTGTCAGAGGGTCAGTGCTGAGGGAGTGGGCACTATTGGAGGGTCAGTGCTGAGAAAGTGCCGCACTGTCGGAGGGTCAGTGCTGAGTGAGTGCCGCACTGTCGGAGGGTCAGTGCTGAGGGAGTGCCGCACTGTCAGAGGGTCAGTGCTGAAGGAGTGTCGCACTGTCGGAGGGTCAGTGCTGAGGGAGTGTCACACTGTCGGAGGGTCAGTGCTGGGGGAGTGCTGCACTGTCAGAGGGTCAGTGCTGAGGGAGTGCCGCACTGTCGGAGGGTCAGTGCTGGGGGAGTGCTGCACTGTCAGAGGGTCAGTGCTGAGGGAGTGCCGCACTGTCGGAGGGTCAGTGCTGAGGGAGTGCTGCAGTGTCGGAGGGGTCAGTGCTGAGGGAGTGGGCACTGTCGGAAGGTCAGTGCTGAGGGAGTGCCGCACTGTCAGAGGGTCAGTGCTGAGGGTATGCCGCACTGTCAGAGGGTCAGTGCTGAGGGAGTGCCGCACTGTCAGAGGGTCAGTGCTGGGGGAGTGCAGCACTGTCGGAGGGTCAGTGCTGAGGGAGTGCCGCACTGTCAGAGGGTCAGTGCTGAGGGAGGGCCAAATTGTCGGAGGGTCAGTGCTGAGGGAGTGTCGCACTGTCGGAGGGTCAGTGCTGAGGGAGTGTCACACTATGGGAGGGTCAGTGCTGAGGGAGTGTCGCACTGTCGGAGGGTCAGTGCTGAGGGAGTGTCGCACTGTGGGAGGGTCAGTGCTGAGGGAGTGCCGCACTGTCGGAGGTTCAGTGCTGAGGGAGTGTCACACTATGGGAGGGTCAGTGCTGAGGGAGTGTCACACTATTGGAGGGTCAGTGCTGAGGGAGTGGGCACTGTCGGAGGGTCAGTGCTGAGGGAGTGTCGCACTGTCGGAAGGTCAGTGCTGAGGGTATGCCGCACTGTCGGAGGGTCAGTGCTGAGGGAGTGTCGCACTGTGGGACAGTGAGTGGTGAGGGAGTGCTGCATTGTCAGAGGGTCAATGCTGAGGGAGTGCCGCACTGTTGGAGGGTCAGTGCTGAGGGAGTGCCGCACTGTCGGAGGTTCAGTGCTGAGGGAGCGTCACACTATGGGAAGGTCAGTGCTGAGGGAGTGTCACACTATTGGAGGGTCAGTGCTGAGGGAGTGGGCACTGTCGGAGGGTCAATGCTGAGGGAGTGTCGCACTGTCAGAGGGTCAGTGCTGAGGGAGTGTTGCACTGTTGGAGGATCAGTGCTGAGGGAGTGTCACACTGTGGGACAGTGAGTAGTGAGGGAGTGCCGCACTGTCGGAGGGTCAGTGCTGAGGGAGTGCCGCACTGTCGGAGGGTCAGTGCTGGGGGAGGGCTGCACTGTCGGAGGGTCAGTGCTGAGGGAGTATCGCAATGTCAGAGGCTCTGTGCTGAGGGAGGGCCGCACTGTCAGAGGGTCAGTGCTGTGGGAGTTTCTCACTGTTGGAGAGTCAGTGCTGAGGGGGTGTCACACTATGGGAGGGTCAGTGCTGAGGGAGTGCCGCACTGTCAGAGGGTCAGTGCTGAGGGAGTGCCGCACTGTCGAAGGGTCAGTGCTGAGGGAGTGTCATACTATGGGAGGGCCAGTGCTGAGGGAGTGTCGCACTGTCGGAGGAACAATACTGAGGGAGTGTCGCACTGTGGGACAGTGAGTGGTGAGGGAGTGCTGCATTGTCAGAGGGTCAATGCTGAGGGAGTGCCACACTGTCAGAGGGTCAATGCTGAGGGAGTGTCGCACTGTCGGAGGGTCAGTGCTGAGGGAGTGTCACACTATGGGAGGGTCAGTGCTGAGGGAGTGTCGCACTGTCGGAGGGTCAGTGCTGAGGGAGTGTCGCACTGTGGGAGGGTCAGTGCTGAGGGAGTGCCGCACTGTCGGAGGGTCAGTGCTGAGGGAGTGCCGCACTGTCAGAGGGTCAGTGCTGAGGGAGTGTCACACTGTCGGAGGGTCAGTGCTGAGGGAGTGGGCACTATTGGAGGGTCAGTGCTGAGGAAGTGCCGCACTGTTGGAGGGTCAGTGCTGAGGGAGTGTCGCACTGTCGGAGGGTCAGTGCTGAGGGAGTGTCACACTATGGGAGGGTCAGTGCTGAGGGAGTTTCGCAATGTCAGAGGCTCTGTGCTGAGGAAGGGCCGCACTGTCGGAGGGTCAGTGCTGAGGGAGTGGCAATGTCCGAGGGTCAGCGCTGAGGGAGTGTTGCACTGTTGGAGGATCAGTGCTGAGGGAGTGTCGCACTGTGACACAGTGAGTGGTGAGGGAGTGCCGCACTGTCGGAGGGTCAGTGCTGAGGGAGTTGGCACTGTCGGAGGGTCAGTGCTGGGGGAGTGCTGCACTGTCAGAGGGTCAGTGCTGAGGGAGTGCCGCACTGTCGGAGGGTCAGTGCTGAGGGAGTGCTGCAGTGTCGGAGGGGTCAGTGCTGAGGGAGTGGGCACTGTCGGAAGGTCAGTGCTGAGGGAGTGCCGCACTGTCAGAGGGTCAGTGCTGAGGGAGTGACGCACTGTCAGAGGGTCAGTGCTGGGGGAGCGCCGCACTGTCGGAGGGTCAGTGCTGAGGGAGTGCCGCACTGTCAGAGGGTCAGTGCTGAGGGAGTGACGCACTGTCAGAGGGTCAGTGCTGAGGGAGGGCCAAATTGTCGGAGGGTCAGTGCTGAGGGAGTGTCATACTATGGGAGGGCCAGTGCTGAGGGAGTGCCGCACTGTCAGAGGGTCAATGCTGAGGGAGTGCCACACTGTCAGAGGGTCAGTGCTGAGGAAGTGCCGCACTGTTGGAGGGTCAGTGCTGAGGGAGTGCCGCACTGTCGGAGGGTCAGTGCTGAGGGAGTGCCGCACTGTCAGAGGGTCAGTGCTGAGGGAGTGTCGCACTGTCGGAGGGTCAGTGCTGAGGGAGTGCTGCACTGTCGGAGGTTCAGTGCTGAGAGAGTGGGCACTATTGGAGGGTCAGTGCTGAGGAAGTGCCGCACTGTCAGAGGGTCAGTGCTGAGGGAGTGCCGCACTGTCAGAGGGTCAGTGCTGAGGGAGTGTCGCACTGTCGGAGGGTCAGTGCTGAGGGAGTGTCACACTGTCGGAGGGTCAGTGCTGAGGGAGTGGGCACTATTGGAGGGTCAGTGCTGAGGAAGTGCCGCACTGTTGGAGGGTCAGTGCTGAGGGAGTGTCGCACTGTCGGAGGGTCAGTGCTGAGGGAGTGTCACACTATGGGAGGGTCAGTGCTGAGGGAGTGTCGCACTGTCGGAGGGTCAGTGCTGAGGGAGTGTCGCACTGTGGGAGGGTCAGTGCTGAGGGAGTGCCGCACTGTCGGAGGTTCAGTGCTGAGGGAGTGTCACACTATGGGAGGGTCAGTGCTGAGGGAGTGTCACACTATTGGAGGGTCAGTGCTGAGGGAGTGGGCACTGTCGGAGGGTCAGTGCTGAGGGAGTGTCGCACTGTCGGAAGGTCAGTGCTGAGGGTATGCCGCACTGTCGGAGGTTCAGTGCTGAGGGAGTGTCGCACTGTGGGACAGTGAGTGGTGAGGGAGTGCTGCATTGTCAGAGGGTCAATGCTGAGGGAGTGCCGCACTGTTGGAGGGTCAGTGCTGAGGGAGTGCCGCACTGTCGGAGGTTCAGTGCTGATGGAGCGTCACACTATGGGAGGGTCAGTGCTGAGGGAGTGTCACACTATTGGAGGGTCAGTGCTGAGGGAGTGGGCACTGTCGGAGGGTCAATGCTGAGGGAGTGTCGCACTGTCAGAGGGTCAGTGCTGAGGGAGTGGGCACTATTGGAGGGTCAGTGCTGAGGAAGTGCCGCACTGTCGGAGGGTCAGTGCTGAGTGAGTGCCGCACTGTCGGAGGGTCAGTGCTGAGGGAGTGCCGCACTGTCAGAGGGTCAGTGCTGAAGGAGTGTCGCACTGTCGGAGGGTCAGTGCTGAGGGAGTGTCACACTGTCGGAGGGTCAGTGCTGAGGGAGTGGGCATCATTGGAGGGTCAGTGCTGAGGAAGTGCCGCACTGTTGGAGGGTCAGTGCTGAGGGAGTGTCGCACTGTCGGAGGGTCAGTGCTGAGGGAGTGTCGCAGTGTTGGAGGGTCAGTGCTGAAGGAGTGCTGCACTGTCCAAGGGTCAGTGCTGAGGGAGTGCCGCACTGTCAGAGGGTCAGTGCTGAGGGAGTGCTGCACTGTCGGAGGGTCAGTGCTGAGGGAGTGCCGCACTGTCGGAAGGTCAGTGCTGAGGGAGTGCCGCACTGTCAGAGGGTCAGTGCTGAGGGAGTGTCGCACTGTCGGAGGGTCAGTGCTGAGGGAGTGGCAATGTCCGAGGGTCAGCGCTGAGGGAGTGTTGCACTGTTGGAGGATCAGTGCTGAGGGAGTGTCGCACTGTGGGACAGTGAGTGGTGAGGGAGTGCCGCACTGTCGGAGGGTCAGTGCTGAGGGAGTGCCGCACTGTCGGAGGGTCAGTGCTGGGGGAGGGCTGCACTGTCGGAGGGTCAGTGCTGAGGGAGTATCGCAATGTCAGAGGCTCTGTGCTGAGGGAGGGCCGCACTGTCAGAGGGTCAGTGCCGAGGGAGAGCCGCACTGTCGGAAGGTCAGTGCTGGGGGAGTGCTGCACTGTCGGAGGGTCAGTGCTGAGGGAGTGTCGCACTGTGGGAGGGTCAGTGCTGAGGGAGTGCCGCACTGTCGGAGGGTCAGTGCTGAGGGAGTTTCGCAATGTCAGAGGCTCTGTGCTGAGGAAGGGCCGCACTGTCGGAAGGTCAGTGCTGAGGGAGTGCCGCACTGTCAGAGGGTCAGTGCTGAGGGTATGCCGCACTGTCAGAGGGTCAGTGCTGAGGGAGTGCTGCACTGTCAGAGGGTCAGTGCTGGGGGAGTGCAGCACTGTCGGAGGGTCAGTGCTGAGGGAGTGCCGCACTGTCAGAGGGTCAGTGCTGAGGGAGGGCCAAATTGTCGGAGGGTCAGTGCTGAGGGAGGGCAAAACTGTCAGAGAGTCAGTGCTGAGGGAGGGGCGCACTGTCGGAGGGTCAGTGCTGAGGGAGTGCCGCACTGTCGGAGGGTCAGTGCTGAGGGAGTGCCGCACTGTCGGAGAGTCAGTGCTGGGGGAGTGGGCACTGTTGGAGGGTCAGTGCTGAGGGAGTTTCGCAATGTCAGAGGCTCTGTGCTGAGGGAGGGCCGCACTGTTGGAGGGTCAGTGCTGAGGGAGTGGCAATGTCCGAGGGTCAGCGCTGAGGGAGTGTTGCACTGTTGGAGGATCAGTGCTGAGGGAGTGTCGCACTGTGGGACAGTGAGTGGTGAGGGAGTGCCGCACTATCGGAGGGTCAGTGCTGAGGGAGTGCCGCACTGTCGGAGGGTCAGTGCTGAGGGAGTGCCGCACTGTCGGAGGGTCAGTGCTGGGGGAGGGCTGCACTGTCGGAGGGTCAGTGCTGAGGGAGTATCGCAATGTCAGAGGCTCTGTGCTGAGGGAGGGCCGCACTGTCAGAGGGTCAGGGCTGTGGGAGTTTCTCACTGTTGGAGAGTCAGTGCTGAGGGGGTGTCACACTATGGGAGGGTCAGTGCTGAGGGAGTGCCGCACTGTCAGAGGGTCAGTGCTGAGGGAGTGCCGCACTGTCGAAGGGTCAGTGCTGAGGGAGTGTCATACTATGGGAGGGCCAGTGCTGAGGGAGTGTCGCACTGTCGGAGGATCAATACTGAGGGAGTGTCGCACTGTGGGACAGTGAGTGGTGAGGGAGTGCTGCATTGTCAGAGGGTCAGTGCTGAGGGAGTGTCGCACTGTCGGAGGGTCAGTGCTGAGGGAGTGTCGCACTGTCAGAGGGTCAGTGCTGAGGGAGTGTCGCACTGTCGGAGGGTCAGTGCTGAGGGAGTGTCACACTGTCGGAGGGTCAGTGCTGAGGGAGTGGGCACTATTGGAGGGTCAGTGCTGAGGAAGTGCCGCACTGTTGGAGGGTCAGTGCTGAGGGAGTGTCGCACTGTCGGAGGGTCAGTGCTGAGGGAGTGTCACACTATGGGAGGGTCAGTGCTGAGGGAGTGTCGCACTGTCGGAGGGTCAGTGCTGAGGGAGTGTCGCACTGTGGGAGGGTCAGTGCTGAGGGAGTGCCGCACTGTCGGAGGTTCAGTGCTGAGGGAGTGTCACACTATGGGAGGGTCAGTGCTGAGGGAGTGTCACACTATTGGAGGGTCAGTGCTGAGGGAGTGGGCACTGTCGGAGGGTCAGTGCTGAGGGAGTGTCGCACTGTCGGAAGGTCAGTGCTGAGGGTATGCCGCACTGTCGGAGGGTCAGTGCTGAGGGAGTGTCGCACTGTGGGACAGTGAGTGGTGAGGGAGTGCTGCATTGTCAGAGGGTCAATGCTGAGGGAGTGCCGCACTGTTGGAGGGTCAGTGCTGAGGGAGTGCCGCACTGTCGGAGGTTCAGTGCTGAGGGAGCGTCACACTATGGGAGGGTCAGTGCTGAGGGAGTGTCACACTATTGGAGGGTCAGTGCTGAGGGAGTGGGCACTGTCGGAGGGTCAATGCTGAGGGAGTGTCGCACTGTCAGAGGGTCAGTGCTGAGGGAGTGGGCACTATTGGAGGGTCAGTGCTGAGGAAGTGCCGCACTGTCGGAGGGTCAGTGCTGAGTGAGTGCCGCACTGTCGGAGGGTCAGTGCTGAGGGAGTGCCGCACTGTCAGAGGGTCAGTGCTGAAGGAGTGTCGCACTGTCGGAGGGTCAGTGCTGAGGGAGTGTCACACTATGGGAGGGTCAGTGCTGAGGGAGTGGGCATCATTGGAGGGTCAGTGCTGAGGAAGTGCCGCACTGTTGGAGGGTCAGTGCTGAGGGAGTGTCGCACTGTCGGAGGGTCAGTGCTGAGGGAGTGTCACACTGTGGGAGGGTCAGTGCTGAGGGAGTGTCGCAGTGTTGGAGGGTCAGTGCTGAAGGAGTGCTGCACTGTCCAAGGGTCAGTGCTGAGGGAGTGCCGCACTGTCGGAGGGTCAGTGCTGAGGGAGTGCTGCACTGTCGGAGGGTCAGTGCTGAGGGAGTGCCGCACTGTCGGAGGGTCAGTGCTGAGGGAGTGCCGCACTGTCAGAGGGTCAGTGCTGAGGGAGTGTCGCACTGTCGGAGGGTCAGTGCTGAGGGAGTGGCAATGTCCGAGGGTCAGCGCTGAGGGAGTGTTGCACTGTTGGAGGATCAGTGCTGAGGGAGTGTCGCACTGTGGGACAGTGAGTGGTGAGGGAGTGCCGCACTGTCGGAGGGTCAGTGCTGAGGGAGTGCCGCACTGTCGGAGGGTCAGTGCTGGGGGAGGGCTGCACTGTCGGAGGGTCAGTGCTGAGGGAGTATCGCAATGTCAGAGGCTCTGTGCTGAGGGAGGGCCGCACTGTCAGAGGGTCAGTGCCGAGGGAGAGCCGCACTGTCGGAAGGTCAGTGCTGGGGGAGTGCTGCACTGTTGGAGGGTCAGTGCTGAGGGAGTGCCGCACTGTCAGATGGTCAGTGCTGAGGGTATGCCGCACTGTCAGAGGGTCAGTGCTGAGGGAGTACCGCACTGTCAGAGGGTCAGTGCTGAGGGAGTGCCGCACTGTCGGAGGGTCAGTGCTGAGGGAGTGTCGCACTGTCGGAAGGTCAGTGCTGAGGGTATGCCGCACTGTCGGCGGGTCAGTGCTGAGGGAGTGTCACACTGTGGGACACTGAGTGGTGAGGGAGTGCCGCATTGTCAGAGGGTCAGTGCTGAGGGAGTGTAGCACTGTCGGAGGGTCAGTGCTGAGGGAGGGGCACACTGTCGGAGGGTCAGTGCTGAGGGAGTGTCACAATGTCAGGGGCTCTGTGCTGAGGGAGGGCCGCACTGTTGGTGGGTCAGTGCTGAGGGAGTGCCGCATGTCGGAGGGTCAGTGCTGACGGGGTGTCACACTATGGGAGGGTCAGTGCTGAGGGAGTGCCACACTGTCGGAGGGTCAGTGCTGAGGGAGTGCCGCACTGTCGGAGGGTCAGTGCTGAGGGAGTGCCGCACTGTCGGAGAGTCAGTGCTGAGGGAGTGGGCAACATCTGATGGTGAGCGCTCAGGGAGTGCCGCACTGTCGGAGGGTCAGTGCCGAGGCAGCGCCGCACTGTCAGAGGCTCTGTGCTGAGGGAGGGCCGCACTGTTGGAGGGTCAGTGCTGAGGGAGTGGCAATGTCCGAGGGTCAGCGCTGAGGGAATGTTGCACTGTGGGACAGTGAGTGGTGAGGGAGTGCCGCACTGTCGGAGGGTCAGTGCTGAGGGAGTGCCGCACTGTCGAAGGGTCAGTGCTGAGGGAGTGTCATACTATGGGAGGGCCAGTGCTGAGGGAGTGTCGCACTGTCGGAGGATCAATACTGAGGGAGTGTCGCACTGTGGGACAGTGAGTGGTGAGGGAGTGCTGCATTGTCAGAGGGTCAGTGCTGAGGGAGTGTCGCACTGTCGGAGGGTCAGTGCTGAGGGAGTGCCGCAATGTCAGAGGCTCTGTGCTGAGGGAGGGCCGCACTGTCAGAGGGTCAGGGCTGTGGGAGTTTCTCACTGTTGGAGAGTCAGTGCTGAGGGGGTGTCGCACTGTGGGAGGGTCAGTGCTGAGGGAGTGCCGCACTGTCGGAGGGTCAGTGCTGAGGGAGTGCCGCACTGTCGGAGGGTCAGTGCTGAGGGAGTGCCGCACTGTCGAAGGGTCAGTGCTGAGGGAGTGCCGCACTGTCGGAGGGTCAGTGCTGAGGGAGTGTCACACTATGGGAGGGTCAGTGCTGAGGGAGTGTGGCACTGTCGGAGGGTCAGTGCTGAGGGAGTGGGCACTGTCATAGGGTAAGTGCTGAGGGAGTGTCACACTATGGGAGGGTCAGTGCCGAGGCAGCGCCGCACTGTCGCACGATCAGTGCTGAGGAAGAGGGCACTGTAGGAGGGTCAGTGCTGAGGGAGTGGTGCAGTGTCGGAGGGTCAGTGCTGAGGGAGTGGGCACTGTCAGAGGGTCAGTGCTGAGGGTATGCGGCACTGTCGGAGGGTCAGTGCTGAGGGAGTGCCGCACTGTCAGAGGGTCAGTGCTGGGGGAGTGCAGCACTGTCGGAGGGTCAGTGCTGAGGGAGTGCCACACTGTCAGAGGGTCAGTGCTGAGGGAGTGCCGCACTGTTGGAGGGTCAGTGCTGAGGGAGTGCCGCAGTGTTGGAGGGTCAGTGCTGAAGGAGTGCTGCACTGTCCAAGGGTCAGTGCTGAGTGAGTGCCGCACTGTGGGACAGTGAGTGGTGAGGGAGTGCTGCATTGTCAGAGGGTCAATGCTGAGGGAGTGCCACACTGTCAGAGGGTCAGTGCTGAGGGAGTGCCGCACTGTTGGAGGGTCAGTGCTGAGGGAGTGCCGCAGTGTTGGAGGGTCAGTGCTGAAGGAGTGCTGCACTGTCCAAGGGTCAGTGCTGAGTGAGTGCCGCACTGTTGGAGGGTCAGTGCTGAGGGAGTGCCGCACTGTCAGAGGGTCAGTGCTGAGGGAGTGCCGCACTGTCGGAGGGTCAGTGCTGAGGGAGTGCCGCACTGTCAGAGGGTCAGTGCAGAGGGAGTGTCGCACTGTCGGAGGGTCAGTGCTGAGGGAGTGCTGCACTGTCGGAGGGTCAGTGCTGAGGGAGTGTCGCACTGTCGGAGGGTCAGTGCTCAGGGAGTGCCGCACTGTCGGAGGGTCAGTGCTGAGGGAGCGCTGCACTGTCAGAGGGTCAGTGCTGAGGGGTTTTCTCACTGTCGGAGGGTCAGTCTGAGGGAGTGCCGCAGTGTTGGAGGGTCAGTGCTGAATGAGTGCTGCACTGTCCGAGGGACAGTGCTGAGTGAGTGCCGCAGTGTCGTAGGGTCAGTGCTGAGGGAGTGCCGCACTGTCGTCGGGTCAGTGCTGAGGGAGTGCCGCACTGTCGGAGGGTCAGTGCTGAGGGAGTGCCACACTGTCGGAGGGTCAGTGCTGAGGGTGTGTCACACTATGGGTGGGTCAGTGCTGAGGAAGTGCCACACTGTCAGAGGGTCAGTGCTGAGGGAGTACCGCACTGTCGGAGGGTCAGTGCT
This sequence comes from Chiloscyllium punctatum, assembly GCF_047496795.1. Taxonomy (NCBI): domain Eukaryota; kingdom Metazoa; phylum Chordata; class Chondrichthyes; order Orectolobiformes; family Hemiscylliidae; genus Chiloscyllium; species Chiloscyllium punctatum. The sequence goes on along the minus strand of NC_092787.1, from coordinate 30,282,820 downwards.
GAGGGAGTGCCGCACTGTCGGAGAGTCAGTGCTGGGGGAGTGGGCACTGTCGGAAGGTCAGCGCTGGGGGAGTGTCGCACTGTCGGAGGGTCAGTGCTGAGGGAGTGTCACACTATGGGAGGGTCAGTGCTGAGGGAGTGTCATACTATGGGATGTCAGAGGCTCTGTGCTGAGGGAGGGCCGCACTGTCAGAGGGTCAGTGCTGAGGGAGTGGCAATGTCCGAGGGTCAGCGCTGAGGGAGTGTCGCACTGTCGGAGGGTCAGTGCTGAGGGTATGTCGCACTGTGGGAGGGTCAGTGCTGAGGGAGTGGGCACTGTCATAGGGTCAGTGCTGAGGGAGTGGGCACTGTCAGAGAGTCAGCGCTGAGGGAGTGCCACACTGTCAGAGGGTCAGTGCTGAGGGAGTGGGCACTGTCATAGGGTCAGTACTGAGGGAGTGGGCACTGCCAGAGGGTCAGTGCTGAGGGAGTGCCGCACTGTCGGAGGGTCAGTGCTGAGGGAGTGCCGCACTGTCAGAGGGTCAGCGCTCAGGGAGTGCCGCACTGTCGGAGGGTCAGTGCTGAGGGAGCGCTGCACTGTCAGAGGGTCAGTGCTGAGGGAGTGCCGCACTGTCGGAGGGTCAGTGCTGAATGAGTGCTGCACTGTCCGAGGGTTAGTGCTGAGTGAGTGCCGCACTGTCGGAGGGTCAGTGCTGAGGGAGTGCCGCACTGTCGTAGGGTCAGTGCTGAGGGAGTGCCGCACTGTCGTAGGGTCAGTGCTGAGGGAGTGCCGCACTGTCGGAGGGTCAGTGCTGAGGGAGTGCCGCACTGCTGGAGGGTAAGTGCTGAGGGAGTGCCGCACTATGGGAGGGTCAGTGCTGAGGGAGTGTCATACTATGGGATGTCAGAGGCTCTGTGCTGAGGGAGGGCCGCACTGTCGGAGGGTCAGTGCTGAGGGAGTGGCAATGTCCAAGGGTCAGCGCTGAGGGAGTGTCGCACTGTCGGAGGGTCAGTGCTGAGGGAGTGTCGCACTGTCGGAGGGTCAGTGCTGAGGAAGTGCCACACTGTTGGAGGGTTAGTGCTGAGGGAGTGCCACACTATGGGAGGGTCAGTGCTGAGGGAGTGTCATACTATGGGAGGGCCAGTGCTGAGGGAGTGCCGCACTGTCGAAGGGTCAGTGCTGAGGGAGTGCCGCACTATCGGAGGATCAATACTGAGGGAGTGTCTCACTGTGGGACAGTGAGTGGTGAGGGAATGCTGCATTGTCTGAGGGTCAATGCTGAGGGAGTGCCACACTGTCGGAGTGTCAGTGCTGAGGGAGTGGCACACTGTCAGAGGGTCAGTGCTGAGGGAGTGGGCACTGTCGGAGGGTCAGTGCTGAGGGAGTGCCGCATTGTCGGAGGATCATTGCTGAGGGAGTGTCACACTATGGGAGGGTCAGTGCTGAGGAAGTGCCTCACTGTCAGAGGGTCAGTGCTGAGGGAGTGCCGCACTGTCGGAGGGTCAGTGCTGAAGGAGTGTCGCACTGTCGGAGGGTCAGTGCTGAGGGAGTGGTCACTGTCATAGGGTCAGTACTGAGGGAGTGGGCACTGCCAGAGGGTCAGTACTGAGGGAGTGCCGCACTGTCGGAGGGTCAGTGCTGAGGGAGTGCCGCACTGTCAGAGGGTCAGCGCTCAGGGAGTGCCGCACTGTCGGAGGGTCAGTGCTGAGGGAGCGCTGCACTGTCAGAGGGTCAGTGCTGAGGGGTTTTCTCACTGTCGGAGGGTCAGTCTGAGGGAGTGCCGCAGTGTTGGAGGGTCAGTGCTGAATGAGTGCTGCACTGTCCGAGGGTTAGTGCTGAGTGAGTGCCGCACTGTCGGAGGGTCAGTGCTGAGGGAGTGCCGCACTGTCGTAGGGTCAGTGCTGAGGGAGTGCCGCACTGTCGGAGGGTCAGTGCTGAGGGAGAGGCGCACTGTCGGAAGGTCAGCGCTAGGGGAGTGTCGCACTGTCGGAGGGTCAGTGCTGAGGGAGTGCCGCACTGTTGGAGGGTAAGTGCTGAGGGAGTGCCGCACTATGGGAGGGTCAGTGCTGAGGGAGTGTCATACTATGGGATGTCAGAGGCTCTGTGCTGAGGGAGGGCCGCACTGTCGGAGGGTCAGTGCTGAGGGAGTGGCAATGTCCGAGGGTCAGCGCTGAGGGAGTGTCGCACTGTCGGAGGGTCAGTGCTGAGGGAGTGTCGCACTGTCGGAGGGTCAGTGCTGAGGAAGTGCCACACTGTTGGAGGGTTAGTGCTGAGGGAGTGCCACACTATGGGAGGGTCAGTGCTGAGGGAGTGTCATACTATGGGAGGGCCAGTGCTGAGGGAGTGTCGCACTATCGGAGGATCAATACTGAGGGAGTGTCGCACTGTGGGACAGTGAGTGGTGAGGGAATGCTGCATTGTCTGAGGGTCAATGCTGAGGGAGTGCCACACTGTCGGAGTGTCAGTGCTGAGGGAGTGGCACACTGTCAGAGGGTCAGTGCTGAGGGAGTGGGCACTGTCGGAGGGTCAGTGCTGAGGGAGTGCCGCATTGTCGGAGGATCATTGCTGAGGGAGTGTCACACTATGGGAGGGTCAGTGCTGAGGAAGTGCCGCACTGTCAGAGGGTCAGTGCTGAGGGAGTGCCGCACTGTCGGAGGGTCAGTGCTGAGGGAGTGCAGCACTGTCGGAGAGTCGGTGCTGGGGGAGTGGGCACTGTTGGAGGGTCAGTGCTGAGGGAGTTTCGCAATGTCAGAGGCTCTGTGCTGAGGGAGGGCCGCACTGTTGGAGGGTCAGTGCTGAGGGAGTGGCAATGTCCGAGGGTCAGTGCTGAGGGAGTGTTGCACTGTTGGAGGATCAGTGCTGAGGGATTGTCGCACTGTGACACAGTGAGTGGTGAGGGAGTGCCGCACTGTCGGAGGGTCAGTGCTGAGGGAGTTGGCACTGTCGGAGGGTCAGTGCTGGGGGGAGTGCTGCACTGTCAGAGGGTCAGTGCTGAGGGAGTGCCGCACTGTCGGAGGGTCAGTGCTGAGGGAGTGCCACACTGTTGGAAGGTCAGTGCTGAGGGAGTGTCACACTATGGGAGGGTCAGTGCTGAGGGAGTGTCATACTATGGGATGTCAGAGGCTCTGTGCTGAGGGAGGGCCGCACTGTCGGAGGGTCAGTGCTGAGGGAGTGGCAATGTCCGAGGGTCAGCGCTGAGGGAGTGTCGCACTGTCGGAGGGTCAGTGCTGAGGGAGTGTCGCACTGTCGGAGGGTCAGTGCTGAGGAAGTGCCACACTGTTGGTGGGTCAGTGCTGAGGGAGTGCCGCACTATGGGAGGGTCAGTGCTGAGGGAGTGTCATACTATGGGAGGGCCAGTGCTGAGGGAGTGTCGCACTGTCGGAGGATCAATACTGAGGGAGTGTCGCACTGTGGGACAGTGAGTGGTGAGGGAATGCTGCATTGTCTGAGGGTCAATGCTGAGGGAGTGCCACACTGTCGGAGTGTCAGTGCTGAGGGAGTGGCACACTGTCAGAGGGTCAGTGCTGAGGGAGTGGGCACTGTCGGAGGGTCAGTGCTGAGGGAGTGCCGCACTGTCGGAGGATCATTGTTGAGGGAGTGTCACACTATGGGAGGGTCAGTGCTGAGGAAGTGCCGCACTGTCAGAGGGTCAGTGCTGAGGGAGTGCCGCACTGTCGGAGGGTCAGTGCTGAGGGAGTGCCGCACTGTCGGAGAATCGGTGCTGGGGGAGTGGGCACTGTTGGAGGGTCAGTGCTGAGGGAGTTTCGCAATGTCAGAGGCTCTGTGCTGAGGGAGGGCCGCACTGTTGGAGGGTCAGTGCTGAGGGAGTGGCAATGTCCGAGGGTCAGCGCTGAGGGAGTGTTGCACTGTTGGAGGATCAGTGCTGAGGGATTGTCGCACTGTGACACAGTGAGTGGTGAGGGAGTGCCGCACTGTCGGAGGGTCAGTGCTGAGGGAGTTGGCACTGTCGGAGGGTCAGTGCTGGGGGGAGTGCTGCACTGTCAGAGGGTCAGTGCTGAGGGAGTGCCGCACTGTCGGAGGGTCAAGTGCTGAGGGAGTGCTGCAGTGTCGGAGGGTCAGTGCTGAGGGAGTGTCACACTATGGGAGGGTCAGTGCTGAGGGAGTGTCATACTATGGGATGTCAGAGGCTCTGTGCTGAGGGAGGGCCGCACTGTCAGAGGGTCAGTGCTGAGGGAGTGGCAATGTCCGAGGGTCAGCGCTGAGGGAGTGTCGCACTGTCGGAGGGTCGGTGCTGAGGGTATGTCGCACTGTGGGATGGTCAGTGCTGAGGGAGTGGGCACTGTCATAGGGTCAGTGCTGAGGGAGTGGGCACTGTCAGAGAGTCAGCGCTGAGGGAGTGCCACACTGTCAGAGGGTCAGTGCTGAGGGAGTGGGCACTGTCATAGGGTCAGTACTGAGGGAGTGGGCACTGCCAGAGGGTCAGTGCTGAGGGAGTGCCGCACTGTCGGAGGGTCAGTGCTGAGGGAGTGCCGCACTGGCAGAGGGTCAGCGCTCAGGGAGTGCCGCACTGTCGGAGGGTCAGTGCTGAGGGAGCGTCGCACTGTCGGAGGGTCAGTGCTGAGGGAGTGCCGCAGTGTTGGAGGGTCAGTGCTGAAGGAGTGTCACACTGTCGGAGGGTCAGTGCTGAGGGAGCGTCGCACTGTCGGAGGGTCAGTGCTGAGGGAGTGCCGCACTGTTGGAGGGTCAGTGCTGAGGAAGTGCCGCACTGTCAGAGGGTCAGTGCTGAGGGGGTGCCGCACTGTCAGAGGGTCAGTGCTGAGGGAGTGCCGCACTGTCGGAGAGTCAGTGCTGGGGGAGTGGGCACTGTCGGAGGGTCAGTGCTGAGGGAGTGGCAATGTCCGAGGGTCAGCGCTGAGGGAGTGTCGCACTGTCGGAGGATCAGTGCTGAGGGAGTGTCGCACTGTGGGACAGTGAGTTGTGATGGAGTGCCGCATTGTCAGAGGGTTACTGTTGAAGGAGTGCCACACTGTCGGAGGGTCAGTGCTGAGGGAGTGCCGCACTGTCAGAGGGTCAGTGCTGAGGGAGTGCCGCACTGTCAGAGGGTCAGTGTTGAGGGAGTTTCTCACTGTCGCACGATCTGTGCTGAGGAAGAGGGCACTGTAGGAGGGTCAGTGCTGAGGGAGTGGGCAACACCTGAGGGTGAGCGCTCAGGGAGTGCCGCACTGTCAGAGGGTCAGTGCTGAGGGAGTGGGCACTGTTGGAAGGTCAGTGCTGAGGGAGTGTTGCACTGTCGGAGGGTCAGTGCTGAGGGAGTGCCGCACTGTCGGAGGGTCAGTGCTGAGGGAGTGTCATACTATGGGAGGGTCAGTGCTGAGGGAGTGCCGCACTGTCGGAGGGTCAGTGCTGAGGGAGTGTCATACTATGGGAGGGTCAGTGCTGAGGGAGTGCCGCACTGTCGGAGGGTCAGTGCTGAGGGAGTGCCGCACTGTCAGAGGGTCAGTGCTGAGGGAGTGTCACACTATGGGAGGGTCAGTGCTGAGGGAGTGCCGCACTGTCGGAGGGTCAGTGCTGAGGGAGTGCCGCACTGTCGGAGGGTCAGTGATGAGGGAGTGTCACACTATGGGAGGGTCAGTGCTGAGGGAGTTTCTCACTGTCGCACGGTCAGTGCTGAGAAAGTGGGCACTGTAGGAGGGTCAGTGCTGAGGGAGTGGGCAACATCTGAGGGTGAGCTCTCAGGGAGTGCCACACTGTCGGAGGGTCAGTGCTGAGGGAGTGCCGCACTGTCGGAGGGTCAGTGCTGAGGGAGTGTGGCACTGTCGGAGGGTCAGTGCTGAGGGAGTGTCGCACTGTCGGAGGGTCAGTGCTGAGGGAGTGCCGCACTGTCGGAGGGTCAGTGCTGAGGGAGTGTGGCACTGTCGGAGGGTCAGTGCTGAGGGAGTGTCGCACTGTCGGAGGGTCAGTGCTGAGGGAGTGCCGCACTATCGGAGGGTCAGTGCTGAGGGAGTGTCGCACTGTCAGAGGGTCAGTGCTGAGGGAGTGTCACACTATGGGAGGGTCAGTGATGAGGAAGTGCCGCACTGTCAGAGGGTCAGTGCTGAGGGAGTGCAGCACTGTCGGAGAGTCAGTGCTGGGGGAGTGCGCACTATTGGAGGGTCAGTGCTGAGGGAGTGTCGCACTGTCGGAGGGTCAGTGCTGAGGAAGTGCCGCACTATTGAAGGGTCAGTGCTGAGGGAGTGCCACACTGTCGGAGGGTCATTGCTGAGTGTGTGTCACACTATGGGAGGGTCAGTGCTGAGGGAGTGTCAAACTATGGGAGGGTCAGTGCTGAGGGAGTGTCGCACTGTCGAAGGATCAATGCTGAGGGAGTGTCGCACTGTGGGACAGTGAGTGGTGAGAGAGTGCCGCACTGTCAGAGGGTCAGTGCTGAGGGAGTGCCGCACTGTCGAAGGGTCAGTGCTGGGGGAGTGGGCACTGTTGGAGGGTCAGTGCTGAGGGAGTGTCGCAATGTCAGAGGCTCTGTGCTGAGGGAGGGCCGCACTGTTGGAGGGTCAGTGCTGAGGGAGTGTCGCACTGTCGGAGGGTCAGTGCTGAGGAAGAGGGCACTGTAGGAGGGTCAGTGCTGAGGGAGTAGGCAACATCTGATGGTGAGCGCTCAGGGAGTGCCGCACTGTCGGAGGGTCAGTGCTGAGGGAGTGCCGCACTGTCGGAGGGTCAATACTGAGGGAGTGTCGCACTGTGGGACAGTGAGTGGTGAGGGAATGCTGCATTGTCAGAGGGTCAGTGCTGAGGGAGTGGCACACTGTCAGAGGGTCAGTGCTGAGGGAGTGGGCACTGTCGGAGGGTCAGTGCTGAGGGAGTGCCGCATTGTCGGAGGATCATTGCTGAGGGAGTGTCACACTATGGGAGGGTCAGTGCTGAGGAAGTGCCTCACTGTCAGAGGGTCAGTGCTGAGGGAGTGCCGCACTGTCGGAGGGTCAGTGCTGAGGGAGTGCCGCACTGTCGGAGAGTCGGTGCTGGGGGAGTGGGCACTGTTGGAGGGTCAGTGCTGAGGGAGTTTCGCAATGTCAGAGGCTCTGTGCTGAGGGAGGGCCGCACTGTTGGAGGGTCAGTGCTGAGGGAGTGGCAATGTCCGAGGGTCAGCGCTGAGGGAGTGTTGCACTGTTGGAGGATCAGTGCTGAGGGATTGTCGCACTGTGACACAGTGAGTGGTGAGGGAGTGCCGCACTGTCGGAGGGTCAGTGCTGAGGGAGTTGGCACTGTCGGAGGGTCAGTGCTGGGGGGAGTGTTGCACTGTCAGAGGGTCAGTGCTGAGGGAGTGCTGCACTGTCGGAGGGTCAGTGCTGAGGGAGTGCCGCACTGTCAGAGGGTCAGTGCTGAGGGAGTGCAGCACTGTCAGAGGGTCAGTGCTGGGGGAGTGCAGCACTGTCGGAGGGTCAGTGCTGGGGGAGTGCAGCACTGTCGGAGGGTCAGTGCTGAGGGAGGGCCAAACTGTCGGAGAGTCAGTGCTGAGGGAGTGCCGCACTGTTGGAGGGTCAATGCTGAGGGAGTGCCGCAGTCTTGGAGGGTCAGTGCTGAAGGAGTGCTGCACTGTCCGAGGGTCAGTGCTGAGTGAGTGCCGCACTGTTGGAGGGTCAGTGCTGAGGGAGTGCCGTACTGTCGGAGGGTCAGTGCTTTGGGAGTTTCTCCCTGTCGCACGGTCAGTGCTGAGGAAGAGGGCACTGTTGGAGGGTCAGTGCTGAGGGAGTGGGCAACATCTGAGGGTGAGCGCTCAGGGAGTGCCGCACTGTTGGAGGGTCAGTGCTGAGGGAGTGGGCACTGTCAGAGGGTCAGTTCTGAGGGAGTGCCGCACTGTCGGAGGGTCAGTGCTGAGTGGTTTTCTCACTGTTGGAGGGTCAGTGCTGAGGGAGTGCCGCAGTGTCGGAGGGTCAGTGCTGAAGGAGTGCTGCACTGTCCGAGGGTCAGTGCTGAGTGAGTGCCGCACTGTCGGAGGGTCAGTGCTGAGGGAGGGTCGCACTGTCGGAGGGTCAGTGCTGAAGGAGTGCCGCACTGTCGGAGGGTCAGTGCTGAAGGAGTGTCACACTGTCGGAGGGTCAGTGCTGAGGGAGCGTCGCACTGTCGGAGGGTCAGTGCTGAGGGAGTGCCGCACTGTTGGAGGGTCAGTGCTGAGGAAGTGCCGCACTGTCAGAGGGTCAGTGCTGAGGGGGTGCCGCACTGTCAGAGGGTCAGTGCTGAGGGAGTGCCACACTTTCGGAGAGTCAGTGCTGGGGGAGTGGGCACTGTCGGAGGGTCAGTGCTGAGGGAGTGGCAATGTCCGAGGGTCAGCGCTGAGGGAGTGTCGCACTGTCGGAGGATCAGTGCTGAGGGAGTGTCGCACTGTGGGACAGTGAGTTGTGATGGAGTGCCGCATTGTCAGAGGGTTACTGTTGAAGGAGTGCCACACTGTCGGAGGGTCAGTGCTGAGGGAGTGCCGCACTGTCAGAGGGTCAGTGCTGAGGGAGTGCCGCACTGTCAGAGGGTCAGTGTTGAGGGAGTTTCTCACTGTCGCACGATCTGTGCTGAGGAAGAGGGCACTGTAGGAGGGTCAGTGCTGAGGGAGTGGGCAACATCTGAGGGTGAGCGCTCAGGGAGTGCCGCACTGTCAGAGGGTCAGTGCTGAGGGAGTGGGCACTGTTGGAAGGTCAGTGCTGAGGGAGTGTCGCACTGTCGGAGGGTCAGTGCTGAGGGAGTGCCGCACTGTCGGAGGGTCAGTGCTGAGGGAGTGTCATATTATGGGAGGGTCAGTGCTGAGGGAGTGCCGCACTGTCGGAGGGTCAGTGTTGAGGGAGTGTCATACTATGGGTGGGTCAGTGCTGAGGGAGTGCCGCACTGTCGGAGGGTCAGTGCTGAGGGAGTGCCGCACTGTCAGAGGGTCAGTGCTGAGGGAGTGTCACACTATGGGACGGTCAGTGCTGAGGGAGTGCCGCACTGTCGGAGGGTCAGTGCTGAGGGAGTGCCGCACTGTCGGCGGGTCAGTGATGAGGGAGTGTCACACTATGGGAGGGTCAGTGCTGAGGGAGTTTCTCACTGTCGCACGGTCAGTGCTGAGGAAGTGGGCACTGTCAGAGGGTCAGGGCTGAGGGAGTGCCGCACTGTCAGAGGGTCAGTGTTGAGGGAGTTTCTCCCTGTCGCAAGGTCAGTGCTGAGGAAGAGGGCACTGTAGGAGGGTCAGTGCTGAGGGAGTGGGCAACATCTGAGGGTGAGCGCTCAGGGAGTGCCGCACTGTCAGAGGGTCAGTGCTGAGGGAGTGGGCACTGTTGGAAGGTCAGTGCTGAGGGAGTGTCGCACTGTCGGAGGGTCAGTGCTGAGGGAGTGCCGCACTGTCGGAGGGTCAGTACTGAGGGAGTGTCATACTATGGGAGGGTCAGTGCCGAGGGAGTGCCGCACTGTCGGAGGGTCAGTGCTGAGGGAGTGTCATACTATGGGAGGGTCAGTGCTGAGGGAGTGCCGCACTGTCGGAGGGTCAGTGCTGAATGAGTGCCGCACTGTCAGAGGGTCAGTGCTGAGGGAGTGTCACACTATGGGAGGGTCAGTGCTGAGGGTGTGCCGCACTGTCGGAGGGTCAGTGCTGAGGGAGTGCCGCACTGTCGGAGAGTCGGTGCTGGGGGAGTGGGCACTGTTGGAGGGTCAGTGCTGAGGGAGTTTCGCAATGTCAGAGGCTCTGTGCTGAGGGAGGGCCGCACTGTTGGAGGGTCAGTGCTGAGGGAGTGGCAATGTCCGAGGGTCAGCGCTGAGGGAGTGTTGCACTGTTGGAGGATCAGTGCTGAGGGATTGTCGCACTGTGACACAGTGAGTGGTGAGGGAGTGCCGCACTGTCGGAGGGTCAGTGCTGAGGGAGTTGGCACTGTCGGAGGGTCAGTGCTGGGGGGAGTGCTGCACTGTCAGAGGGTCAGTGCTGAGGGAGTGCCGCACTGTCGGAGGGTCAGTGCTGAGGGAGTGCCACACTGTTGGAAGGTCAGTGCTGAGGGAGTGTCACACTATGGGAGGGTCAGTGCTGAGGGAGTGTCATACTATGGGATGTCAGAGGCTCTGTGCTGAGGGAGGGCCGCACTGTCGGAGGGTCAGTGCTGAGGGAGTGGCAATGTCCGAGGGTCAGCGCTGAGGGAGTGTCGCACTGTCGGAGGGTCAGTGCTGAGGGAGTGTCGCACTGTCGGAGGGTCAGTGCTGAGGAAGTGCCACACTGTTGGAGGGTCAGTGCTGAGGGAGTGCCACACTATGGGAGGGTCAGTGCTGAGGGAGTGTCATACTATGGGAGGGCCAGTGCTGAGGGAGTGTCGCACTGTCGGAGGATCAATACTGAGGGAGTGTCGCACTGTGGGACAGTGAGTGGTGAGGGAATGCTGCATTGTCTGAGGGTCAATGCTGAGGGAGTGCCACACTGTCGGAGTGTCAGTGCTGAGGGAGTGGCACACTGTCAGAGGGTCAGTGCTGAGGGAGTGGGCACTGTCGGAGGGTCAGTGCTGAGGAAGTGCCGCACTGTCAGAGGGTCAGTGCTGAGGGAGTGCCGCACTGTCGGAGGGTCAGTGCTGAGGGAGGGCCGCACTGTCGGAGGGTCAGTGCTGAGGGAGTGGCAATGTCCGAGGGTCAGCGCTGAGGGAGTGTCGCACTGTCGGAGGGTCAGTGCTGAGGGAGTGTCGCACTGTCGGAGGGTCAGTGCTGAGGAAGTGCCACACTGTTGGAGGGTCAGTGCTGAGGGAGTGCCACACTATGGGAGGGTCAGTGCTGAGGGAGTGTCATACTATGGGAGGGCCAGTGCTGAGGGAGTGTCGCACTGTCGGAGGATCAATACTGAGGGAGTGTCGCACTGTGGGACAGTGAGTGGTGAGGGAATGCTGCATTGTCTGAGGGTCAATGCTGAGGGAGTGCCACACTGTCGGAGTGTCAGTGCTGAGGGAGTGGCACACTGTCAGAGGGTCAGTGCTGAGGGAGTGGGCACTGTCGGAGGGTCAGTGCTGAGGAAGTGCCGCACTGTCAGAGGGTCAGTGCTGAGGGAGTGCCGCACTGTCGGAGGGTCAGTGCTGAGGGAGTGCCGCACTGTCGGAGAGTCGGTGCTGGGGGAGTGGGCACTGTTGGAGGGTCAGTGCTGAGGGAGTTTTGCAATGTCAGAGGCTCTGTGCTGAGGGAGGGCCGCACTGTTGGAGGGTCAGTGCTGAGGGAGTGGCAATGTCCGAGGGTCAGCGCTGAGGGAGTGTTGCACTGTTGGAGGATCAGTGCTGAGGGATTGTCGCACTGTGACACAGTGAGTGGTGAGGGAGTGCCGCACTGTCGGAGGGTCAGTGCTGAGGGAGTTGGCACTGTCAGAGGGTCAGTGCTGGGGGGAGTGCTGCACTGTCAGAGGGTCAGTGCTGAGGGAGTGCCGCACTGTCGGAGGGTCAGTGCTGAGGGAGTGCTGCAGTGTCGGAGGGGTCAGTGCTGAGGGAGTGGGCACTGTCAGAGGGTCTGTGCTGAGGGAGGGCCAAATTGTCGGAGGGTCAGTGCTGAGGGAGGGCAAAACTGTCAGAGAGTCAGTGCTGAGGGAGGGGCGCACTGTCGGAGGGTCAGTGCTGAGGGAGTGCCGCACTGTCGGAGGGTCAGTGCTGAGGGAGTGCCGCACTGTCGGAGGGTCAGTGCTGAGGGAGTGGGCACTGTTGGAGGGTCAGTGCTGAGGGAGTTTCGCAATGTCAGAGGCTCTGTGCTGAGGGAGGGCCGCACTGTTGGAGGGTCAGTGCTGAGGGAGTGGGCACTGTTGGAGGGTCAGTGCTGAGGGAGTTTCGCAATGTCAGAGGCTCTGTGCTGAGGGAGGGCCGCACTGTCGGAGAGTCAGTGCTGGGGGAGTGGGCACTGTTGGAGGGTCAGTGCTGAGGGAGTTTCGCAATGTCAGAGGCTCTGTGCTGAGGGAGGGCCGCACTGTTGGAGGGTCAGTGCTGAGGGAGTGGCAATGTCCGAGGGTCAGCGCTGAGGGAGTGTTGCACTGTTGGAGGATCAGTGCTGAGGGAGTGTCGCACTGTGGGACAGTGAGTGGTGAGGGAGTGCCGCACTGTCGGAGGGTCAGTGCTGAGGGAGTGGGCACTGTCAGAGGGTCAGTGCTGAGGGAGTGGGCACTGTAGGAGGGTCAGTGCTGAGAGGTTTTCTCACTGTCGGAGGTTCAGTGCTGAGGGAGTGTCGCATTGTCGGAGGGTCAGTGCTGAGGGAGTGCCGCACTGTCGGAGGGTCAGTGCTGAGGGAGTGCCGCACTGTCAGAGGGTCAGTTCTGAGGGAGTGCCGCACTGTCGGAGGGTCAGTGCTGAGGAAGAGGGCACTGTAGGAGGGTCAGTGCTGAGGGAGTGTGCAACATCTGAGGGTGAGCGCTCAGGGAGTGCCGCACTGTTGGAGGGTCAGTGCTGAGGGAGTGGGCACTGTCAGAGGGTCAGTGCTGAGTGAGTGCCGCACTGTCGGAGGGTCAGTGCTGAGGAAGAGGGCACTGTAGGAGGGTCAGTGCTGAGGGAGTGTGCAACATCTGAGGGTGAGCGCTCAGGGAGTGTCGCACTGTCGGAGGGTCAGTGCTGAGGAAGAGGGCACTGTAGGAGGGTCAGTGCTGAGGGAGTAGGCAACATCTGATGTTGAGCGCTCAGGGAGTGCCGCACTGTCGGAGGGTCAGTGCTGAGGGAGTGCCGCACTGTCGGAGGGTCAGTGCTGAGGGAGTGCCGCACTGTCGGAGGGTCAGTGCTGAGGGAGTGCCGCACTGTCGGAGGTTCAGTGCTGAGGGAGTGCCGCACTGTCGGAGGGTCAGTGCTGAGGGAGCGCTGCACTGTCAGAGGGTCAGTGCTGAGGGGTTTTCTCACTGTCGGAGGGTCAGTCTGAGGGTGTGCCGCAGTGTTGGAGGGTCAGTGCTGAATGAGTGCTGCACTGTCCGAGGGTCAGTGCTGAGTGAGTGCCGCACTGTCGGAGGGTCAGTGCTGAGGGAGTGCCGCACTGTCGTAGGGTCAGTGCTGAGGGAGTGCCGCACTGTCGGAGGGTCAGTGCTGAGGGAGAGTCGCACTGTCGGAGGGTCAGTGCTGAGGGAGTGCCACACTGTCGGAGGGTCAGTGCTGAGGGTGTGTCACACTATGGGTGGGTCAGTGCTGAGGAAGTGCCACACTGTCAGAGGGTCAGTGCTGAGGGAGTACCGCACTGTCGGAGGGTCAGTGCTGAGGGAGTGCCGCACTGTCGGAGAGTCAGTGCTGGGGGAGTGGGCACTGTCGGAAGGTCAGCGCTGGGGGAGTGTCGCACTGTCGGAGGGTCAGTGCTGAGGGAGTGCCGCACTGTCGGAGGATCATTGCTGAGGGAGTGCCGCACTGTCGGAGGGTCAGTGCTGAGGGAGTGCCGCACTGTCGGAGGGTCAGTGCTGAGGGAGTGCCGCACTGTCGGAGGGTCAGTGCTGAGGGAGTGCTGCACTGTCGCACGGTCAGTGCTGAGGGAGTGGGCACTGTCAGAGGGTCAGTGCTGAGTGAGTGGGCACTGTAGGAGGGTCAGTGCTGAGGGAGTGGGCAACATCTGAGGGTGAGTGCTCAGGGAGTGCCGCACTGTTGGAGGGTCAGTGCTGAGGGAGTGGGCACTGTCAGAGGGTCAGTGCTGAGGGAGTGGGCACTGTAGGAGGGTCAGTGCTGAGAGGTTTTCTCACTGTCGGAGGTTCAGTGCTGAGGGAGTGTCGCATTGTCGGAGGGTCAGTGCTGAGGGAGTGCCGCACTGTCGGAGGGTCAGTGCTGAGGGAGTGCCGCACTGTCAGAGGGTCAGTTCTGAGGGAGTGCCGCACTGTCGGAGGGTCAGTGCTGAGGAAGAGGGCACTGTAGGAGGGTCAGTGCTGAGGGAGTGTGCAACATCTGAGGGTGAGCGCTCAGGGAGTGCCGCACTGTTGGAGGGTCAGTGCTGAGGGAGTGGGCACTGTCAGAGGGTCAGTGCTGAGTGAGTGCCGCACTGTCGGAGGGTCAGTGCTGAGGAAGAGGGCACTGTAGGAGGGTCAGTGCTGAGGGAGTAGGCAACATCTGATGGTGAGCGCTCAGGGAGTGCCGCACTGTCGGAGGGTCAGTGCTGAGGGAGTGCCGCACTGTCGGAGGGTCAGTGCTGAGGGAGTGCCGCACTGTCGGAGGGTCAGTGCTGAGGGAGTGCCGCACTGTCGGAGGGTCAGTGCTGAAGGAGTGTCGCACTGTCGGAGGATCAGTGCTGAGGGAGTGTCGCACTGTGGGATAGTGAGTTGTGAGGGAGTGCCGCATTGTCAGAGGGTTACTGTTGAGGGAGTGCCACACTGTCGGAGGGTCAGTGCTGAGGGAGTGCCACACTGTCGGAGGGTCAGTGCTGAGGGAGTGTCGCACTGTCGGAGGGTCAGTGCTGAGGGAGTGCCGCACTGTCGGAGGGTCAGTGCTGAGGGAGTGTCATACTATGGGAGGGTCAGTGCTGAGGGAGTGTCGCACTGTCGGAGGGTCAGTGCTGAGGGAGTGTCATACTATGGGAGGGTCAGTGCTGAGGGAGTGCCGCACTGTCGGAGGGTCAGTGCTGAGGGAGTGCCGCACTGTCAGAGGGTCAGTGCTGAGGGAGTGTCACACTATGGGAGGGTCAGTGCTGAGGGAGTGCCGCACTGTCGGAGGGTCAGTGATGAGGGAGTGTCACACTATGGGAGGGTCAGTGCTGAGGGAGTTTCTCACTGTCGCACGGTCAGTGCTGAGGAAGTGGGCACTGTAGGAGGGTCAGTGCTGAGGGAGTGGGCAACATCTGAGGGTGAGCTCTCAGGGAGTGCCACACTGTCGGAGGGTCAGTGCTGAGGGGGTGCCGCACTGTCGGAGGGTCAGTGCTGAGGGAGTGTGGCACTGTCGGAGGGTCAGTGTTGAGGGAGAGGGCACTGTCAGAGGGTCATGTTGAGGGAGTGCTGCACTATTTGAGATGACGCTGAGCCTGCATCAATGATTGAGATTAGAATTGTGATGGTAACCTCTGCTGTGTCTTGTATTTTACCCCAGCAATCACAAACTGCAGGCCCCTTTCACAATGACGTTGCAGTTTGTGGAATCTTGCTGTGCACAGATTGCGAGCATTTCCCCACTCCAACAGAGGCGGCACCGCAGATATGGCAGTGAGTGGATATGTGACACAGAAAGGTGCTAGAGCAATGCAAGTTCCTCCTTGCTGCAGTTGGGTGTACTGTGGGTCTGAGCATGTGCCCTGAGTCGGGGAGAGGGTCGGGGGGTGGTGGGAGTGAGCAGGAGCAAGTGGACCCTGGCTGGGACTGGGGTGGGTGTGTGTGAGAGTGGGGATGTGTTTGCTCCTGCTCTCTGACTGCAGCTGACAGGCTGCTCTCATTAATCACCAAGAAAACAGGCGTCTCCAAGGATCTGGCCTTTCCCCACGACAGCCTTCCAAGCAGTTTGATTTTGTTGGGAACATCCTGGGAGTGAGCGATGGGGGGAGTGAGGCACCGTGATGGTCCTCTACAGGAACTGCAGTCGTGAGCACACAGACACACAGCACTCCACCATCACAAACACATCCTGCTTTACTGCAGCTGCTGCTGCTGCACCCTCAGGGCATTTGCTCCCCAGCCCTAACCCTAACCCAAACAGTCAGCACCCCAGAAACCGACAGTGTCCCAGCCACAGGCACTGGATACTTACCCATCAGCTCCAGCACTGAGAGAGTGGGCACTGTCAGAGGGTCTGACCCTAACCCTGATCCTAGCCCTGTCCCTGACCCTGACCCTGACCTTAACCCTGACCCTGACCCTGACCCTGACCCTGACCCTGACCCTGTCCCTGACCCTAGCCCTGACCCTGAGCTTAATCCTGACCCTGATCCTAGCCCTGATCCTGACCCTAGCCATGACCCTAACCCTAACCCTGACCCAGACCCTGACCCCGACCATGTCCCTGACCCTACACCGACCCTAACCCTGACCCTGACCCTGACCCTAGTCCTGACCCGAACCCTGACCCTGACCCTAACCCTGACCCTGACCTTAACCCTGACGCTAGCCCTGTCCCTGACCCTGACTCTGACCCGAACCCTGACCCTGACCCTGACCCTGACCATAACCCTGACCCTAACCCTGACCCTAACCCTAACCCTGATCCTGACCCTAGCTCGGACCCGAACCCTGGCCCTGACCCTAATCCTAACCCTGACCCTAGCCATGATTCTAACCCTGACCCTAACCCTGACCCTAGTCCTGACCTGAACCCTGACCCTGACCCTAACCCTGACCCTGACCCTAGCCCTAACCCTGACCCTAGCCCTGACCCTAACCCTGACCCTGACCCTAACCCTGACGCCAATCATGACCCTAACCCTAACCCTGACCCTAGCCCTGACCCTAGCTTGGACCCGAACCCTGACCCTGACCCTACCCCAGTCCTACGCATTGATTCTGACCCTAACCCTAACCTTGACCCTAACCCTGACCCTAGCCCTGTCCCTGACCCTGACCCTAGCCCTGACCCTAACCCTGACCCTGACCCAAACCCTGACCCTGACCATGACCCTGACCCTGACCCTAACCCTAACCCTGACCCTGATCCTGACCCTAGCTCGGACCCGAACCTTGACCCTGACCCTAGCCCTGACCCTGAGCTTAATCCTGACCCTGACCCAAGCCCTGACCCTGATCCCGACCCTGTCCCTGACACTAGTCCTGACCCTGACTCTAACCCTAACCCTGACCCTGACCCTGACCCTAACCCTGACCCTGACCCTAACCCTGACCCTAGCCCTGACCCTGACACTAGCCCTGACCCTGACTCTAACCCTAATCCTGACCCTGACCCTGACCCTGTCCCTGATCCTAACCCTGACCCTGTCCCCAACCCTGTCCCCAACCCTGTCCCTGACCCTGACCCTAGCCCTGACCCTAACCCTGACCCTGACCCAAACCCTGACCCTGACCATGACCCTGACCCTGACCCTAACACTAACCCTGACCCTGATCCTGACCCTAGCTCGGACCCGAACCTTGACCCTGACCCTAGCCCTGACCCTGAGCTTAATCCTGACCCTGACCCAAGCCCTGACCCTGATCCCGACCCTGTCCCTGACACTAGTCCTGACCCTGACTCTAACCCTAACCCTGACCCTGACCCTGACCCTAACCCTGACCCTGACCCTAACCCTGACCCTAGCCCTGACCCTGACACTAGCCCTGACCCTGACTCTAACCCTAATCCTGACCCTGACCCTGACCCTGTCCCTGATCCTAACCCTGACCCTGTCCCCAACCCTGTCCCCGACCCTGTCCCTGAACCTGACCCTAGCCCTGTCCCTGACCTTAACCCTGTCACTGACCCTAATCCTGACCCTAGCCTTGTCCCTGACCCTAATCCTGTTCCTGACCCTAACCCTGACCCTAATCCTGACACTGACCCTAACCCTGTCCCTGACCCTAACACTGATCCTGACCCTAATCCTGACCCTGAACCTGAACCGAACCCTGACCCTAACCATAGATCTGAACCTAAACCTGACCCTAACCCTGATCCTAGCCCTGACCCTGACTCTAACACTGACCCTGACCATAGCCCTGATCCTGACCCTATCCCTGACCCTGTCCTTGTCCCTAACACTGACCGTGTCCCTGACCCTAACCCTAACACTGACCCTGATCCTAATCGTGATCCTAGCTTTGACCCTGACCCTGACCATAACTCTGACCCTACCCCTATCCTTGACCCTAGCCTGACCCTGACCCTAACCCTGTCTCTGACCCTGACCCTAGCCCAGTCGCTGACCCTAGCCTTGAACCTGACCCTAACCCTGTCCCTGACCCTGACCCTGTCCCTGACCCTAACCCTGACCCTGACCCTAATCGTGACCCTAGCCCTGGCCCTGACCCTAACTCTGACCCTAACCCTGTACCTGATCCTGACCCCAGCCCTGTCCCTGACCCTAACCCTGTCCCTGACCCTAACACTGACCCTAGCCCTGACTCTGACACTGAACCGAACCGTGACCCTAGTCCTGACCCTAACCCTGATCCTAATCCTAGCCCTGACCCTGACCTATCCCTGTGTCTGACCCTAGCCCTGACCCCAACCCTGACCCTAAAACTAAAGGTGACCCTAGCCCTGATCCAAACCCTGACCCTGACCCTGACCCTAACCCTGAACCTACCCCTAACCCTGACCCTAGCCCTGACCCTAACCCTGTCCCTGACCCTAACCACGACACTGTCCCAACCCTGACCCTAACCCTGACCCTGACCCTAACCCTGCCCCTTCTCCTGACCCTGACCCTAGTCCTGACCCTGCCCCTGCCCCTGACCCTGACCCTAGTCCTGACTCTGCCCCTGCCCCTGACCCTGAACCTAGTCCTGACCTGGACCCTAACCCTGTCCATGACCCTAACCCTGACCCTAGCCCTGACCCTGTCCCTGACCCTAACCCTGACCCGAGCCCTGACCCTAACCCTGACCCTAACCCTAGCCCTGACCCTGAACATAACCCTAACCCTAGCCCTGACCCTAACCATAACCCTGACCCTGACCCTGACCCTAACACTGACCCTGACCAGCACCCTGACCCTGAACCTAACCGTGTCACTGACCCTAACCCTGACCCTAGCCCTGACCCTAATCCTGACCCGGACCCTAACCTGTACCCTAACCCTAACCCTGACCCTAGCTCTGACCCTAACACTGTCCCTAACCCTGACCCTGACCCTAACCATAGATCTGAGCCCAAACCTGACCCTAACCCTGATCCTAGCCCTGTCCTTGTCCCTAACACTGACCGTGTCCCTGACCTTGACCCTGACACTGCCCTGACACTGTCCCTGACCCTAACACTGACTCTGACCCAAATCATGACCCTAGTCCTGACCCTGACCCTGACCCTACCTCTGACATATCCCTGACCCTAGCCCTGACCCTGACCCTAACCTGTGTCACTGACCCTGACACTGACACTGTCCCTGACCCTAACCCTGACCCTGACCCTAATGATGACCCCAGCCCTGTCCCTGACCCTGACCCTGTCCCTGACCCTAACCCTAACCCTGTCCCAACCCTGACCCTAACCCTGACCCTGACCCTAACCCCGACCCTGTCCCAACCCTGACCCTAACCCTAACCCTGCCCCTGATCCTGACCCTAGCCCTGACCCTGACCCTAGCCTTCACCGTGACCCTTCTCCTGACCCTGACCCTAGTCCTGACCCTAGTCCTGACCCTGACCCTGACCCTAGCCCTGACCCTGACCCTAGTCCTGACCCTAGCCCTGACCCTGACCCTAGTCCTGAGCCTGCCCCGCTCCTGACCCTGAACCTAGCCCTGACCTGGACACTAACCCTATCCCTGACCCTAACCCTAACCCTAACCTTGACCCTAGCTCTGACCCTAACCCTGACCATATCCCTGACACTGACCCTAACCATAGCCCTGACCCTGACCCTGTCCCTGACCCTAACCCTAACCCTAGCCCTGACCCTGACCCTGTCCCTGACCCTAACCCTAACCCTAGCCCTGACCCTGATCCTGCCCCTGACCCTAGCCCTGACCCTAACCCTGACCCTGACCCTGACCCTGACCCTAACCCTGACCCTAACCCTGACCCTGACCCTAACCGTGATCCTAGCCCTGACCCTGACCCTAGCACTGACCCTAGACCTGACCCTGTCCTTGTCCCTAACTCTGACCGTGTCCCTGACCCTGACACTGTCCCTGATCCTGACCCTAATCATGACCCTAGCCCTGACCCTGACCCTGACCCTAACTCTGATCCTAACCCTGTCCCTGACCCTAACACTGACCCTAGCCCTGGCCCTGACCCTGACACTGAACCTAACCCTGACCTTAACCCTAATCCTAGCCCTGTCCCTGACCCTAACCCTGACCCTGACCTTGAACCTAATCCTGACCGTAGCCGTGACCCTAACCCTGACCCTGACCTTGAACCTAATCCTGACCCTAGCCCGGACTCTAGCCCTGACCCTCACACTGTCCCTGACCCTAGCCGTGCCCCTATCCCTGAACCTGACCCTAACCCTGTCCCTGACCCTAACCCTGACCCTGACCCTAATCGTGACCCTAGCCCTGGCCCTGACCATAACTCTGACCCTAACCCTGTCCCTGATCCAGACCCTAGCCCTGTCCCTTACCCTAACCCTGTCCCTGACCCTAACACTGACCCTAGCCCTGGCCCTGACACTGAACTGAACCCTGACCCTAGCCCTGACCCTAACCCTGACCCTAATCCTAGCCCTGACCCTGACCTATCCCTGTCACTGACCCTAGCCCTGACCCCGACACTGACCCTGAACCTAAAGGTGACGCTAGCACTGATCCAAACCCTGACCCTGACCCTAACCCTGAACCTACCCCTAACCCTGACCCTAGCCCTGACCCTAACCCTGTCCCCTACCCTAACCCCGACACTGTCCCTAACCCTGACCTTAACCCTGACCTGACACTAAACCTGCCCCTGATCCTGACCCTATCCCTGACCCTGACCTTAGTCCTGACCCTGACCATGACCCTGACCCTATCCCTGACCCTGACCCTAGTCCTGACCCTAGCCCTGACCCTGACCTTAGTCCTGACCCTGCCCCTGCTCCTGACCCTGAACCTAGCCCTGACCTGGACACTAGCCCTATCCCTGACCCTAACGCTGACCCTATCCCTGACCCTAACCCTAACCCTAACCCTGACCCTAGCTCTGACCGTAACCCTGACCATATCCCTGACCCTGACCATAACCCTAGCCCTGACCCTGAACGTGACCCTGACCCTGCCCCTGACCCTTGCCCTGACCCTAACCCTGTCCCTAACCCTAGCCCTGACCCTAACCCTGTCCCTGACCCTAACCCTGACCCTAACCCTGACCCTGACCCTAACCCTAATCCTAGCCCTGACCCTGACCCTAGCAGTGACCCTGTCCCAGACCCTAGACCTGACCCTATCCCTGACCCTAGTCCTGACCCTGTCCTTGACCCTAACTCTGACCGTGTCCCTGACCCTAACCCTGACCCTGACCCTAAACATGACCCTAGCCCTGACCCTGACCCTAACCCTGACCCTGACCTTGAACCTAATCCTGATCGTAGCCCAGACCCCAACCCTGACCCTGACCTTGAACCTAATCCTGACCCTAGCCCGGACTCTAGCCCTGACCCTCACACTGTCCCAGACCCTAGCCGTGCCCCTTTCCCTGAACCTGACCCTAACCCTGTCCCTGACCCTAACCCTGATCCTGACCCTAATCGCGACCCTAGCCCTGGCCCTGACCCTAACTCTGACCCTAACCCTGTCCCTGACCCTAACACTGACCCTAGCCCTGACCCTGATACTGAACTGAACCCTGACCCTAGCCCTGACCCTAACCCTGACCCTAATCCTAGCCCTGACCCTGACCTATCCCTGTCCCAGACCCCAGCCCTGACCCCGACCCTGACCCTGAACCTAAAGGTGACGCTAGCACTGATCCAAACCCTGACCCTGACCCTAACCCTGAACCTACCCCTAACCCTGACCCTAGCCCTGACCCTAACCCTGTCCCTGATCCTAACCCCGACACTGTCCCTAACCCTGACCCTAAACCTGCCCCTGATCCTGACCCTAGCCCTGATCTTGACCCTAGCCCTCACTGTGACCTTTCCCTGACCCTTTCCCTAGTCCTGACCCTGACCCTGATCCTAGCCCTGACCCTGACCCTAGTCCTGACTCTAGCCCTGACCCTGACCTTAGTCCTGACCCTGCCCCTGCTCCTGACCCTGAACCTAGCCCTGACCTGGACACTAACTCTATCCCTGGCCCTAACACTGACCCTAACCCTGACCCTAACCCTAACCCTAACCCTAACCCTGACCCTAGCTCTGACCCTAACCCTGACCATATCCCTGACCCTGACCATAACCCTAGCCCTGACCATGAATGTGACCATGACCCTGCCCCGACCCTTGCCCTGACCCTAGCCCTGACCCTAACCCTGTCCCTGACCCTAACCCTGACCCTAACCCTGACCCTGACCCTAACCCTGATCCTAGCCCTGTCCCAGACCCTATCCCTGACCCTAGACCTGACCCTATCCCTGACCCTAGACCTGACCCTGTCCTTGACCCTAACTCTGACTGTGTCCCTGACCCTGACACTGTCCCTGACCCTAACGCTGACCCTGACCCTAATCATGACCCTAGCCCTGACCCTGACCCTAACTCTGATCCTAACCTTGTCCCTGACCCTAACACTGACCCTAATATAGCCCTGTCCCTGACCCTGACCTTGAACCTAATCCTGACTGTAGCCCTGAGCCTAACCCTGACCCTAGCCCCGACCCTAGCCCTGACCCTAACCCTGACCCTAACCCTAACCCTGTCCCTAGCCCTGTCCCTGACCCTAACCCTGTCCCTAGCCCTGACCCTGACCTTGACCCTGACCCTAACCCTGACCCTGAACCTAACTCTGACCCTAACCCTGACCCTGACCCTAACCCTGTCCCTAACCCTGACCCCAGCCTTGACCCTGACCCTAGCCCTGACCATAGCTCTGACCCTGACCCTGACCCTAGCCCTGAACCTGACCCTGACCCTGACCCTAGCCCTGTCCCTGACCCTGACCTTGAACCTAATCCTGACTGTAGCCTGAGCCTAACCCTGACCCTAGCCCTGACCCTAACCCTGACCCTAGCCCTGTCCCTAACCCTGACCCTAACCCTAACCCTGTCCCTAGCCCTGTCCCTGACCCTGCCCCTAACCCTGACCCTGACCCTAACCCTGACCCTGAACCTAACTCTGACCCTAACCTTGACCCTGACCCTAACCCTGTCCCTAACCCTGACCCCAGCCTTGACCCTGACCCTAGCCCTGACCCAAGCCCTGACCCTGACCCTGACCCTAGTCCTGACCATAGCTCTGACCCTGACCCTGACCCTAGCCCTGAACCTGACCCTGACCCTGACCCTAGCCCTGACCCTAGTCCTGACCCTGCCACTGACCCTGACCCTGACCCTAGCCCTGATCCTGACCCCAGTCCTGACCCTAGCCCTGACCCTGACCCTAGCCCTGACCCTGACCCTGACCCTAGCCCTGAACCTGACCCTAGTCCTGACCCTAGCCCTGATCCTAGTCCTGACCCTGACCCTGACCCTAGCCCTGATCCTGACCCTAGCCCTGACCCTAGCCCTGACCCTGACCCTAGCCCTGACCCTGACCCTAGCCCTGACCCTATCACATCCCCTGTTCTGTCCCTGTCTGACCCTGACCCTAACTCTGATCCTAACTGTCTGACCATTTCCGTGGCTGCTCCACCCCATTGCTGTGGGTCAGGAGTCACATGAAGGCCAGGCCGGGCAGGGATTGCTGATTGCCTTTTCTGAAGCTGACCCTGTGACCTTCCACTTGTTCATCAGAGTACAACAGAAGGCCATTCAGCCCGTCAGCTCCATTCTGGTTCTTTGAGGAGCAATCCTATTGGGCCCATCCCCCATCTTGCCTCCCTGCTGTGCCCATCTAATTCTCACAGACCCGCCGAGTTCCACACAAAAGACCCTTCAACCCATCTAGTCTGTACCAGTGAGAAACAAGCACCAAACAGATCTGATCCCACTTCCCAGGAGAAAATCTCCACCCCCCTCTGCCCCTCGCCCTGGTTCTCCAAGGTCAGTGAGCTCCAGCTACTGGCTGCATCAAAGCGCCCCCCCCCTCCCCCACCCACTCCTCCAGCTCCCCCTGCCCCCTCAGACCCGATGTCTGGGTCCCCTCGAATCCGGATGCTCTCAGCCAATGGGAGGCTTTCTTTGTGAGGATCCAATCTCCCAGCAGCCTCTGCCCTGGGATGTCCTTCCTGTTTATGGGAACGCCCCCGTGTTACCCACACAGCTTCACTGCCTTGTCATACCTCAATCCTCTCCCCGGCCCCACCCCGACCTGCACCCTCCCTCCCCTCGTGCTGCCATTGATCAGCTGGGCCAGGGCATGGACTAAAATACTGGGAGCCTGTGATCAATGATCACGGGTTAACTTTGACCTAACTATAAACTGGGAAAATCTGATTGGCTGTAGAAGCCAGGATGAGGGTGGGAGGGAATGCTTTCGGGATAGTTTCTTACAGCAACACATTTAGGGACTGACCAAAGAGCTGGTCATAGTATCCTTGGCATTGTGTGATGTTTTTATGCACTAATGGGATGTGGGTGTTAATGGCTTGGCCAGTATTTATTGCCTGTCCCTAGTTGCCCCTTGAGAAGGTGGGGGTGAGCTGCCTTCTTGAACCAGTGGCAGTGAAAGAACGGCGATATATTTCCAAGTCAGGATGGTGAGGGGCTTGGAGGGGACCTTACAGGGGGTGGTGTTCCCATGTATCTGCTGCCCCTTGTCCTTCCAGATGGAAGTGGCCGTGGGTTTGAAAGGTGCTGTTTGGGGAGGGGAAGGCAGCCTTGATGAAAGATCTCAGAATAAGGGCACCCTCAGACTGTACCAGCGAGAAAAGGATTGAACTTTATATTGGCTGTGAACAGGAGAAGATTGAGTCCAAATCTCGTGTTTTAAATGTAATAAAGGTAGCTATGTCGGCATAAGCTGGAAATGAACTGGGATGCTGGGTTAGGGGATAGATCAATGAAGACGCAGTGGAAGATATTTAAGGGAACATGTCAGAATAAGTACACTCACATTCTTGTGGTGTGTTGGTAGTGTCCGTCTCTCTGAACCAGAAAGCCTGGGTTCAAGTCCCACCTGCTCCAGAGAGGTGTCAGAATGTCTCCCTGAACAGGTAGGTGGAAGGACCTCTTCCTACAATGAAGGGCAAGTTCTAAAGGTAACTGCCCCTGCCCCACCCCCCCCAACCCCAACCCACACCCCTACCCCAGCCCCCCAAACCCCCACCCCCATGCCCCACCCCCCCAACCCCACACCCCCACACCCCCACCCCAGCCCCCCAAACCCCCACCCCCCATGCCCCATCTTAGAGAAAGTCCAATCACAAGGGAAGTGGTGCTGATCAAACAGGTGGAGCTGTGGCTGACACATCTCTGGGTCCAAATGGACATTGTCCTCGGTTTACGAAAGCGGTATACTGAGGTAGGAGATAGGTGGTGTTAACTTTTCAAACTTCCCTTGATTTTGAAACACTCCATCAGACTGGAAAGTAGCAGTTTATTGGAGTAATTTGAAAGAGTAACATGTGCTACAGATAAAGGAGAGCCTGGAGTTACACTGGAGTTGGATCTCCAGAAAACATTTGATAAAGTGTCTCTCTCTCTCTCTCTCTCTCTCCCTCTCTCTCTCTCGCTCTGTGTGAGCTGTGGGGATCCAGTCTCTCTCTCTCTCTTTCTGTGAGCTGTGTTGATCCTGTCTCTCTTTCTCTCTCTCTCTCTCTCTCTCTCTGTCTCTCTCTCTCTCTCTCTCTCTGCCTCTCTCTGTCTCTCTCTCTCTCTCTCTGTCTCTCTCTCTCTGTCTCTGAACTTCCTTTGTGAATCAGGGATAGTGGGTTTGCCTTTAGAACTTTCCCTTTATTGTAGGAAGAGTTATTTTCACCCACCTGTTCAGGGAGATATTAATGACACCCTTCTAGAGCAGGTGGGACTTGAACCCAGACCTCCTGGCTTAGAGGGATGGACACTACGACAATGATTATTGTGCAGAATAAGCTTTCTTGGGAACGGGGTAACAGCTCAGACTGGATAGAAGACTGGCTGGTTGGCAGAAAACAGAGAGGATGTAGAAATGGCCTTTTGTCTGATGTGTCGAACAGGGTCACACAGAGGTCAGGCTGTGACAAACCCAACCACAATGACCTGGACAAGGCGGGTGAAGGCTGAATTTGCAGCTGATACCTCAGTAGCTGCAGAGAGATGGTGGAAAAAGGCACAAGGGCAGTAGTGATGGATAGAGGCAGGGTGAGTGAGTGGGAAAAGCATGTGTCAGGTGGCGTATAGGGTGGAAAAATGTCAGAGTTTTTATAGGAAGAGTATTATCAAAAATGTAGAACAGTTGGAGAATTCTGAGTTGCATAGGGATCAGGGTGGTTATAGTGCATGAGTCACAAAGATTATTACGCAGCTACAGCAAGTGATTGAAAAGCTAATGGGGTGATATCCTTTATTATCAGCAGATTTGAACACAAAGGGGAATGATCAGAAACAGAAATGGCTGGAGAAACTTCGCAAGTCTGTGAAGGGAGAAATAGAGTCAATGTTTCAGGTTGATGAAGGGTCATTGGAGATGAATTATTAACTGTTTCTCTCTCCACAGACGCTGCTGGATTTGCTGAATTTCTCCAGCAAGTTCTGTTTTTGTGTCAGATTTGCAGCATCGGCAGTTCTTTGTTTTACAGAGATGCACCTGTTATGCTTCAGTTGTACAGGGTATTGATGAGGCCACTTTGACCTCTTTATTGAAGGAAGGATACAGATATACTGGAGGCAGTTAAGAGGGGTTTACCAGATTGAGAGCTGGAATAAGTGGGCTGTTTTATGGGGAAAAGTCAGATAGATTGGGCTTGTTTGTACTGGAATTTAGAAGAGCAAAGGGTCCCTGAAGTGTATTAGATCGTGAATGGTCTTGACAAGGTGGATTTGGAAAGGATGTTTCCTCTTGACCATCAGTCTGAAACTCTCCGACAGTGCCCACTCCCTCAGCACTGACCCTCCGACAGTGCCCACTCCCTCAGCACTGACCCTCCGACAGTGCAGCACTCCCTCAGCACTGACCGTCCGACAGTGCAGCACTCCCTCAGCACTGACCGTTCGACAGTGCCCACTCCCTCAGCACTGACCCTCCGACAGTGCAGCACTCCCTCAACACTGACCGTTCGACAGTGCCCACCCCCTCAGCACTGACCCTCCGACAGTGCCCACTTCCTCAGCACTGAGCCTCTGACAGTGCCCACTCCCTCAGCACTGACCCTCCAATAGTGCCCACTTCCTCAGCACTGACCCTCCAACAGCGCGGCACACCCTCAGCACTGACCCTCCAACAGTGCCCACTCCCTCAGCACTGACCCTCCGACAGTGCCCACTCCCTCAGCACTGACCCTCCGACAGTGTGGCACTCCCTCAGCACTGACCCTCTGACAGTGCAGCGCTCCCTCAGCACTGACCCTCCAACAGTGTGGCACTCCCTCAACACTGACCCTCCGACAGTGCCCACTCCCTCAACACTGACCCTCCGACAGTGTCCACTCCCTCAGCACTGACCCTCCGACAGTGCCCACTCCCTCAGCATTGACCCTCCGACAGTGCGGCACTCCCTCAGCACTGACCCTCCAACAATGCCCACTCCCTCAGCATTGACCCTCCGACAGTGCGGCACTCCCTCAGCACTGACCCTCCGACAGTGCCCACTCCCTCAGCACTGACCCTCCCACAGTGCCCACTCCCTCAGCACTGACCCTCCGACAGTGTGACACGCCCTCAGCACTGACCGTTCGACAGTGCCCACTCCCTCATCACTGACCCTCCCACAGTGCCAACTCCCTCAGCACTGACCCTCCGACAGTGCAGCACTCCCTCAACACTGACCGTTCGACAGTGCCCACCCCCTCAGCACTGACCCTCCGACAGTGCCCACTTCCTCAGCACTGAACCTCCGACAGTGCCCACTCCCTCAGCACTGACCCTCCGTCAGTGCCCACTCCCTCAGCACTGACCCTCCAATAGTGCCCACTTCCTCAGCACTGACCCTCCAACAGCGCGGCACACCCTCAGCACTGACCCTCCAACAGTGCCCACTCCCTCAGCACTGACCCTCCGACAGTGCCCACTCCCTCAGCACTGACCCTCCGACAGTGCCCACTCCCTCAGCACTGACCCTCCGACAGTGTGGCACTCCCTCAGCACTGACCCTCCGACAGTGTGGCACTCTCTCAGCACTGACCCTCCGACAGTGCCCACTCCCTCAGCACTGACCCTCTGACAGTGCGGCAATCCCTCTGTGCTATCTTGAGTGTCATTTGTCCAAACCTTCCCAATAACTGTTTGGCCATCGGTGGACGGAGGTGATATTTTCTCCTTAAATATGAATCTATTAGGATGTGGGTCTGCAACTGCAAACAGTAGCCTGATGATCTTGTGAAATTGTATCGAGAGGAGTGAGAAATAGAGAAACACTGGGCAGTGATTTGTTGCTGAGTTTAAGATGCAGAACAGCAGGTCCCTGGGAGTATTACTGGAGCTGACTGCAGTGGGGTAGGCTGTGGACAGAGTGAGAGAGGGAGGGAGAGGGAGAGGGAGAGAGAGAGAGAGAGAGAGAGTGACAGAGCGGGGGATGAGAGAGAGATAGAGGGGGCGAGAGTACAGAGAGAGGGGAGGAAGAGAGAGAGAAAGAGAAAGGGGGGGTGGAGAGCGAGAGAGGACAGCATTTCAGAGGAACACACACAGACACACACACAGACACAGACACACACACAGACACACTCACACAGACACACACACAGACACACACATACAGACACACACATGCAGACACACACACACAACACATACACACAGACACAGACACACACAGACACACACACAACACATACACACACAGAGACACAGACACACACACACACAGACACACACATATACACACACACACAGACACACACACTCACACAAACACACACAGACACACAGCACATACACAGACACAGACACGCACACACACATACACAGACACACACACGCACACACATACACACACATATACACACACACACACATAATCAGACACACATACACACGCACACAGACATATACATAAACACATACACACACATGCACAGACATACACACGTGCGCACACATATGCACAGACACACACGAACACACACATACACATGCAAACTTACATACACATACGCACACATACACAGACACACACACAGACACACACATACACATACACAGACACACGCACACGCACACACACATACACAGACACACACATGCACACACATACACACACGCACACATACACACACATATACACAGACACACACACATAATCAGACACGCACACAGACACATACACAAACACATACACACGCACACACATACACAGACACACACATGCACGCACAAATATACACAGACACACATGCACGCACACACATACCCACACATATACACACACACATAATCAGACACACATACACACAGACACATACACAAACACATACACACACACATACACAGACACACACGCGCGCACACATATACACAGACACACACGAACACACACACATACACGCAAACTTACATACACATACACAGACACACACACAGTCACGCACACAGACACACACACAGACACACACACAGACACACACAGGCACAGACACATACAGACACACACACAGACACACACACACACACAGACACACACATACACAGACACAAGCACACGCACACACACATACACAGACACACACATGCACACACATACACACATGCATACACACATATACACACATATACACAGACACACACACATAATCAGACACACACACACATAGTCAGACACACATACACACACACACAGACACATACACAAACACATACACACACATACACACACACACATGCACGCACAAATATACAGACACACATGCACGCACACACATACACACACAAACTCACATACACATACACAGACACACATACACAGACACACACACACACAAACACACATACACGCACACATACACAGACATACACACAATCACACATACAATGACACACATGCACACACACATGCACATACACATATACACACATATACACAGACACACACACATGCACACACACACATACACAGGCAACACACAGACATGCACACACACACTCGCACACACAAACATACACACACACTCATAGACACACACATACACACACAGATACACACACATACACAGATACACACACTTGCACACACATATACACACAGACACACACACACACACACGCACATACACAGACACACACACATACAGGGACACACACACATAAACACCCACACACATACACACACACACGCATGCACACAGACACACACATACATACACACAGAGATGCGCGCACACACATACAGACACCCACACATACACACACATACGCATACACAGACACACACATACACATACACACACACATACACACCCACATACACACACACACAGACATACACACACACATACACACGCACACACACACATATACACACACACACACACGCACACACACACACAGCCATGCAGTCATACACGAGAAGGGAGAATTGGAAGTGTCAGTATTGCAGTTGAACAAAGGGAACTATGGAGCTATGAGGGAGGAGCTGGCCAAAGTTCAATGGTGCAATACCCTAGCAGGGATGGCAGTGGAGGAACAATGGCAGGTATTTCTGGGTGTAATGCAGAAGATGCAGGATCAGTTCATTCCAAAAAGGAAGAAAGATCCTAAGGGGAGGCAGGGGTGGCTGTGGCTGACGAGGGAAGTTAAGGACCATATAAAGACAAAAGGGAAATAGTAGAACATAGCAAAGATGAGTGGGAAATCGGAGGTCTGGGAAGCTTTTAAAGGACAACAGAGGATAACTAAAAAGGAAATACGCAAAGAAAACATAAGGTACGAAGGTAAACTGGCCAAAAATATAAAGGAGGATAGTAAAGGCTTTTTTACGTATGTAAAAAAAAACAAGGTTAAGACTAAAATTGGGCCCTTGAAGACAGAAACGGGTGAATTTATTTTGGGGAACAAAGAAATGGCAGAGGAGTTGAATTGGTACTTTAGATCTGTCTTCACTGGGGAAGACACGAGCAATCTCCCAGATGTAATAGTGGCTGAAGGACCTGAACTGAAGGGAACTTATATTAGACAGGAAATGGTGTTAGATAGACTGTTAGGTCAGTGTGGGGGAGGAGGGGCTCAGTGCGGGGTGGGGGGGTTCAGTGTGGGGGAGGAGGGGCTCAGTGCAGGGGGGGGTCAGTGTGGGGGAGGAGGGGCTCAGTGCAGAGGGGAGGGGGGTCAGTGGGGGGGAGGAGGGGCTCAGTGCAGGGGGGGGTCAGTGGGGGGGAGGAGGGGCTCAGTGCAGAGGGGAGGGGGTTCAGTGGGGGGGAGGAGGGGCTCAGTGCGGGGTGGGGGGGGTCAGTGGGGGGGAGGAGGGGCTCAGTGCAGGGGGAGGGGGTCAGTGTGGGGGAGGAGGGGCTCAGTGCAGAGGGGAGGGGGGTCAGTGGGGGGGAGGAGGGGCTCAGTGCGGGGTGGGGGGGTCAGTGGGGGGGAGGAGGGGCTCAGTGCGGGGTGGGGGGTCAGTGGGGGGGAGGAGGGGCTCAGTGCAGAGGGGAGGGGGTCAGTGTGGGGGAGGAGGGGCTCAGTGCAGAGGGGAGGGGGGTCAGTGGGGGGGAGGAGGGGCTCAGTGCGGGGTGGGGGGGTCAGTGGGGGGGAGGAGGGGCTCAGTGCAGAGGGGAGGGGGTCAGTGTGGGGGAGGAGGGGCTCAGTGCAGAGGGGAGGGGGGTCAGTGGGGGGGAGGAGGGGCTCAGTGCGGGGTGGGGGGGTCAGTGGGGGGGAGGAGGGGCTCAGTGCGGGGTGGGGGGTCAGTGGGGGCGAGGAGGCGCTCAGTGCAGAGGGGAGGGGGTCAGTGTGGGGGAGGAGGGGCTCAGTGCAGAGGGGAGGGGGGGTCAGTGGGGGGGAGGAGGGGCTCAGTGCAGTGGGGGTCAATGTGGAGGAGGAGGGGGTCAGTGCAGAGAGGAGGGGGGTCAGTGTTGGGGAGGAGGGGCTCAGTGCGGGGTGGGGGGGGGAGGTGGGGGGGTGGGGGGGTCAGTGTGGGGGAGGAGGGGCTCAGTGCAGAGGGGAGTCAATGTGGGGGAGGAGGGGTTCAGTGCAGAGAGGAGGGGGGTCAGTGTTGGGGAGGAGGGGCTCAGTGCAGAGGGGAGGGGGGTCAGTGTGTGGGGGAGGAGGGGCTCAGTGCAGAGGGGAGGGGGGTCAATGTGGAGGAGGAGGGGCTCAGTGCAGAGAGGAGGGGGGTCAGTGTGGAGAAGGAGGGGCTCAGTGCAGATGGGAGGGGGGTCAGTGTGGGGGAGGAGGGGCTCAGTGCAGCGGGGAGGGGGGGGTCAGTGTGGGGGAGGAGGGGCTCAGTGCAGAGGGGAGGGGGGGTCAGTGGGGGGGAGGAAGGGCACAGTGCAGAGGGGAGGGGGGGTCAGTGGGGGGGAGGAGGGGCACAGTGCAGAGGGGAGGGGGGGTCAGTGGGGGGGAGGAGGGGCTCAGTGCAGGGGGGTGTCAATGTGGAGGAGGAGGGGTTCAGTGCAGAGAGGAGGGGGGTCAGTGTTGGGGAGGAGGGGCTCAGTGCGGGGTGGGGGGGGAGGTGGGGGGGTGGGGGGGTCAGTGTGGGGGAGGAGGGGCTCAGTTCAGGGGGGGTCAATGTGGAGGAGGAGAGGTTCAGTGCAGGGGGGGTCAATGTGGAGGAGGAGGGGGTCAGTGCAGAGGGGGGGGTCAGTGTGGGGGAGGAGGGGGTCAGTGCAGAGGGGGGGGTCAGTGTGGGGGAGGAGGGGCTCGGTGCAGAGGGGAGTCAATGTGGGGGAGGAGGGGTTCAGTGCAGAGGGGAGGGGGGTCAATATGGAGGAGGTGGGGCTCAGTGCAGAGAGGAGGGGGGTCAGTGTGGGGGAGGAGGGGCTCAGTGCCGAGGGGAGGGAGGGAGGGTCAGTGTGGGGGAGGAGGGGCTCAGTGCAGAGGGGAGGGGGGGTTCAGTGTGGGGGAGGAGGGGCTCAGTGCAGAGGGGAGGGGGGGTCAGTGGGGGGGAGGAGGGGTTCAGTGCAGAGAGGAGGGGGGTCAGTGTTGGGGAGGAGGGGCTCAGTGCGGGGTGGGGGGGGAGGTGGGGGGGTGGGGGGGTCAGTGTGGGGGAGGAGGGGCTCAGTTCAGGGGGGGTCAATGTGGAGGAGGAGAGGTTCAGTGCAGGGGGGGTCAATGTGGAGGAGGAGGGGGTCAGTGCAGGGGGGGTCAATGTGGAGGAGGAGGGGGTCAGTGCAGAGGGGGGGTCAGTGTGGGGGAGGAGGGGGTCAGTGCAGAGGGGGGGTCAGTGTAGGGGAG
The DNA here is from genome assembly GCF_047496795.1 of Chiloscyllium punctatum. NCBI lineage: Eukaryota > Metazoa > Chordata > Chondrichthyes > Orectolobiformes > Hemiscylliidae > Chiloscyllium > Chiloscyllium punctatum. Next base: position 30,249,882 of record NC_092787.1, on the reverse strand, counting down.
GAGGGGCTCGGTGCAGAGGGGAGTCAATGTGGAGGAGGAGGGGCTCAGTGCAGAGGGGAGGGGGGTCTGTGTGTGGGGGAGGAGGGGCTCAGTGCAGAGGGGAGGGGGGTCAGTGTGTGGGGGAGGAGGGACTAAGTGCAGAGGGGAGGGGGGTCAATGTGGAGGAGGAGGGTGTCAGTGCAGAGGGGAGGGGGGCTCAGTGCAGAGGGGAGGGGGGTCAGTGTGGGGGAGGAGGGGCTCAGTGCAGAGGGGAGGGGGGTCAGTGTGTGGGGGAGGAGGGGCTCAGTGCAGAGGGGAGGGGGGTCAGTGTGTGGGGGAGGAGGGGCTCAGTGCAGAGGGGAGGGGGGTCAGTGTGGGGGAGGAGGGGTTCAGTGCAGAGAGGAGGGGGTCAGTGTGGGGGAGGAGGGGTTCAGTGCCGAGGGGAGGGAGGGAGGGTCAGTGTGGGGGAGGAGGGGCTCAGTGCAGAGGGGAGGGGGGGTCAGTGTGGGGGAGGAGGGGCTCAGTGCAGAGGGGAGGGGGGGTCAGTGGGGGGGAGGAAGGGCACAGTGCAGAGGGGAGGGGGGGGTCAGTGGGGGGGAGGAGGGGCACAGTGCAGAGGGGAGGGGGGGTCAGTGGGGGGGAGGAGGGGCTCAGTGCAGGGGGGTGTCAATGTGGAGGAGGAGGGGTTCAGTGCAGAGAGGAGGGGGGTCAGTGTTGGGGAGGAGGGGCTCAGTGCGGGGTGGGGGGGGAGGTGGGGGGGTGGGGGGGTCAGTGTGGGGGAGGAGGGGCTCAGTTCAGGGGGGGTCAATGTGGAGGAGGAGAGGTTCAGTGCAGGGGGGGTCAATGTGGAGGAGGAGGGGGTCAGTGCAGAGGGGGGGGTCAGTGTGGGGGAGGAGGGGGTCAGTGCAGAGGGGGGGTCAGTGTGGGGGAGGAGGGGCTCGGTGCAGAGGGGAGTCAATGTGGGGGAGGAGGGGTTCAGTGCAGAGGGGAGGGGGGTCAATATGGAGGAGGAGGGGCTCAGTGCAGAGAGGAGGGGGGTCAGTGTGGGGGAGGAGGGGCTCAGTGCCGAGGGGAGGGAGGGAGGGTCAGTGTGGGGGAGGAGGGGCTCAGTGCAGAGGGGAGGGGGGGTTCAGTGTGGGGGAGGAGGGGCTCAGTGCAGAGGGGAGGGGGGGTCAGTGGGGGGGAGGAGGGGTTCAGTGCAGAGAGGAGGGGGGTCAGTGTTGGGGAGGAGGGGCTCAGTGCGGGGTGGGGGGGGAGGTGGGGGGGTGGGGGGGTCAGTGTGGGGGAGGAGGGGCTCAGTTCAGGGGGGGTCAATGTGGAGGAGGAGAGGTTCAGTGCAGGGGGGGTCAATGTGGAGGAGGAGGGGGTCAGTGCAGGGGGGGTCAATGTGGAGGAGGAGGGGGTCAGTGCAGAGGGGGGGTCAGTGTGGGGGAGGAGGGGGTCAGTGCAGAGGGGGGGTCAGTGTAGGGGAGGAGGGGCTCGGTGCAGAGGGGAGTCAATGTGGAGGAGGAGGGGCTCAGTGCAGAGGGGAGGGGGGTCTGTGTGTGGGGGAGGAGGGGCTCAGTGCAGAGGGGAGGGGGGTCAGTGTGTGGGGGAGGAGGGACTAAGTGCAGAGGGGAGGGGGGTCAATGTGGAGGAGGAGGGTGTCAGTGCAGAGGGGAGGGGGGCTCAGTGCAGAGGGGAGGGGGGTCAGTGTGGGGGAGGAGGGGCTCAGTGCGGAGGGGAGGGGGTCAGTGTGGGGAAGGAGGGGTTCAGTGCAGAGGGGGGGTCAGTGCAGAGGGGGGTCAGTGTGGGGGAGGAGGGGTTCAGTGCAGAGGGGGGTCAGTGTGGGGGAGGAGGGGTTCAGTGCGGCGGGAAGGGGGGTCAGTGTGGGGGAGGAGGGGCTCAGTGCGGAGGGGAGGGGGTCAGTGTGGGGGAGGAGGGGTTCAGTGCAGAGGGGGGGTCAGTGTGGGGGAGGAGGGGTTCAGTGCAGAGGGGGGTCAGTGTGGGGGAGGAGGGGCTAAGTGCGGCGGGAAGGGGGGTCAGTGTGGGGGAGGAGGGGCTCAGTGCAGAGGGGAGGGGGATGTGTCAGCCCATTGGGTCTGTATTGTCAAAACTGCACTCCTCCCTACACCAGTCCCACTGTCCCACACTCTGCCCACAGCCTTGAATGTTATGACACTGGGTGCTCATGCAAATATTTTTTAAAGGTTGGGAGGTTTCCTGCCTCCACTCTCCTCCCAGAAGGGTTTGCTGATCCCAATGCCCTATCAGTGAAAAGGTTTTTCCTCAAATCCCCTCGAAATCTCTTGCCTTTCCTTTTAAAACCATGTTCTCAATAGGTATCAAGTTGCTTGCTGTTTAATTATGCAGCCATCCTGGTTCAACCAGTTCTGTCTCAGTGCAGTTTCTCAAAACACAAACGTAAGAAAGACATGGCCCTCAGAGTGGCCACTGACGACGTTTCGGAGCAGTCTGTCCTCTCAATGCAACATTCGGACAAGACAGCGTCGCAGCATCCAAATTGGAAAGGAGCCAGAGGTGAGACTGCTCTCCTTTGACCTCACAGCATCCCAGTGGCTCCATCCGGGAGAGGTCACCCTGCTCGAACAAACCCAGACCACCCGACACCTGGTGATGGCGTCCAAACATTCCCGGAACAATTCCAGGATTTGGGGAAGTTTATCCCATATGTTGTTCCACACTGGCCATGAAGAGGAACCTCTTGATATTCCCTCTTAATGTATCATCCGACCTCGTTCCCAGGCCCTCGGTTTATTCAGGTTTAGCATTTATCCTGATGAAATTCAGGCTGTTCTGAAGCAGACCCATGTCAGATATGAGACCGACACTAAAATAGAAACAAAATCATCTGCGGATACTGGAAATCCGAAACCACACCAGAAGTTGCTGGAAAAGCTCAGCAGGTCTGGCAGCAGCTGTGGAGAGAAATCCGAGTTACCGTTTTTTTAATATCTGTGATAAAGCAGCAGTCAATCCTGCCCCCCATAACTAAACCCCAATCCTCTCCCCTCATCAGCTGTTAATAAAAGTGTGACAAGGGGTATAACCTTCCTCAATCCCCCACCCCAGTCTGTTCTAAAGGGGTGGTAAAATGAAATGAAATCCTTTCACTTATTCTAGAATTAACCAGGAATAATTTATTCATCTAACTCCAACAGTGAACAAATTTACAAAAACAACACTACAAACTGAACAGTTCCCCTCTCACAATGAACGAGCTTAGATTTTCAAGACGCCAAACATTAACTCGGATTTCGCTCCACAGATGCTGAGCTTTTCCAGCAATTTCTGTTTTTGTATGTGAGAGACAGATGTAGGAGAAAGTGAGGACTGCAGATGCTGGAGGTCAGAGTCGAGAGTGTGGTGCTGGAAAAGCGCAGCAGGTCAGGCAGCATCTGAGGAGCAGGAGAATCGACGTTTTCGGGCAAAAGCCCTTCATCAGGAATGACTTTTGCCAGAAGCATCGACTCTCCTGCTCCTCGGAGGCTGCCTGACCTGCTGTGCTTTTCCAGCAACACACTCTCGACTGAGAGACAGGTGCGCTTTGTTAAAATTGAGAGTGGGCCTGCTCTCTCACAGCTCAGGACAGGGGGGCGAGGACTGGGTAGCAGTTAAAGCCTAGGGTCACCATCCCTCCGGCCAGCTACTAAACCTGGATCCCTTCACAAGAACTCCAGCCAATGGAGGAACTGAACACACACTGTTGGTGTCACGCTGCGTTACAATACAGCTATCCAGCCAGCTGAGCTAACCACCAGCCGCTTGGGCAGAAAAGATGGCAGGGAGACTGCCTAATACTTAGCTGACAACTACACATCCCCTCGCGGGTCATCACTGTGGGATCATTACCTCGCTGCTGTTGTTGGGATCTTGCTTTGTGTAAATTGGCTGTCATGGTTCCTGAAGAAGGGCTGATCCCCGAAACGTCGATTCTCCTGTTCCTTGGATGCTGCCTGACCTGCTGCGCTTTTCCAGCAACACATTTTCAGCTCTGATCTCCATCATCTGCAGTCCTCACTTTCTCCTGTCATGGTTCCTGCAGAGCAGCAGCAGCCACATTTCACCCACTGCAAAAGCACTTTGGGATATCCTGGAAGGTGCTACAGAAATGCAACACCTTCCTTTCCTGCAGGAAAATATTGAAAGGGGACAGGAGTGAGCCAGCACAGAGCTCGCCTGATTCCTGCCGCCATGAGGTTTCCATAGTGAAGGATCATGTGACAGGCCAGTGTTCTGCTGGCAAGACTGAAGGGAATTCAGAGAGTAACCATGAGGTTTTAGTTTTAAAATGTAGATGATGTGAGAAACAGTGAGGTCTCCCTGGACCTTAAGTCAGGAAGGATTTACAGGATTAAGCACAGATCCGTCTGAGTGTAGACAGAGTGCAGGTTAGTGCAGGCCAAGTGCAGGTTGAATCCGGGTCGAGTGCAGGCTGAGTGCAGGTTGAGTACAGACCGAGTGAAGGCCAAGTGCAGGGTGAGTGCAGGTCGAGTGCAGGTTGAGTACAGTCCGAGTGCAGGTTGAGTGCAGGTCGAGTGCAGTTGAGTACAGGCCGAGTGCAGGCCGAGTACAGGTTGAGTACAGGCCGAGTGCAGGTTGAGTACAGGCCGAGTGCAGGTTGAGTACAGGCCAAGTGCAGGCCGAGTACAGGTTGAGTACAGGCCGAGTGCAGGTTGAGTACAGGCCGAGTGCAGGTTGAGTACAGGCCGAGTGCAGGTTGAGTACAGGCTGAGTGCAGAGTGAGTGCAGGTCGAGTGCAGGTTGAGTGCAGGTCGTGTGCAGGTTGAGTACAGGCCGAGTGCAGGTTGAGTACAGGCCGAGTGCAGGTTGAGTACAGGCTGAGTGCAGAGTGAGTGCAGGTCGAGTGCAGGTTGAGTGCAGGTCGAGTGCAGGTTGAGTACAGGCCGAGTGTAGGCCGAGTGCAGGTCGAGTGCAGGTTGAGTACAGGCCGAGTGCAGGTTGAGTACAGGCCGAGTGCAAGTTGAGTACAGGCCGAGTGCAGGTTGAGTACAGGCCGAGTGCAGGTTGAGTACAGGCCGAGTGCAGGTTGAGTACAGGCCGAGTGCAGAGTGAGTGCAGATCGAGTGCAGGTTGAGTACAGGCCGAGTGCAGGTTGAGTACAGGCCGAGTGCAGGTTGAATGCTGGCCGAGTGCAGTTGAGTACAGGCCGAGTGCAGGTTGAGTACAGGCCGGGTGCAGAGTGAGTGCAGATCGAGTGCAGGTTGAGTACAGGCCGAGTGCAGGTTGAGTGCAGGTCAAGTGCAGTTGAGTACAGGCCGAGTGCAGGTTGAGTACAGGCCGAGTGCAGGTTGAGTGCAGGTTGAGTGCAGTTGAGTACAGGCCGAGTGCAGGTTGAGTACAGGCCGAGTGCAGGCCGAGTACAGGTTGAGTACAGGCCGAGTGCAGGTCAAGTGCAGGTTGAGTGCAGTTGAGTACAGGCCGAGTGCAGGTTGAGTACAGGCCGAGTGCAGACGGGTACAGGTTGAGTACAGGCCGAGTGCAGGTCAATTGCAGGTTGAGTGCAGGTTGAGTACAGGCCAAGTGCAGGTTGAGTACAGGCCGAGTGCAGGTTGAGTACAGGCCGAGTGCAAGTTGAGTACAGGCCGAGTGCAGGTTGAGTACAGGCCGAGTGCAGGTTGAGTACAGGCTGAGTGCAGGTTGAGTACAGGCCGAGTGCAGAGTGAGTGCAGGTCGAGTGCAGGTTGAGTGCAAGTTGAGTACAGGCCGAATGCAGGTTGAGTACAGGCCAAGTGCAGGTTGAGTACAGGCCGAGTGCAGGTTGAGTACAGGCCGAGTGCAGAGTGAGTGCAGGTCGAGTGCAGGTTGAGTACAGGCCGAGTGCAGGTTGAGTACAGGCCGAGTGCAAATTGAGTACAGGCCGAGTGCAGAGTGAGTGCAGGTCGAGTGCAGATCGAGTGCAGGTTGAGTACAGGCCGAGTGCAGGTTGAGTACAGGCCGAGTGCAGGTTGAGTACAGGTCGAGTGCAGAGTGAGTGCAGGTCGAGTGCAGATCGAGTGCAGGTTGAGTACAGGCCGAGTGCAGGTTGAGTGCAGACCGAGTGCAGGTTGAGTACAGGCCGAGTGCAGGTTGAGTACAGGCCGAGTGCAGGTTGAGTACAGGCCGAGTGCAGAGTGAGTGCAGGTCGAGTGCAGGGTGAGTGCAGATCGAGTGCAGGTTGAGTACAGGCCGAGTGCAGGTTGAGTACAGGCCGAGTGCAGGTTGAGTGCAGGTCAAGTGCAGGTTGAGTACAGGCCGAGTGCAGGTTGAGTACAGGCCGAGTGCAAGTTGAGTAGAGGCCAAGTGCAGGTTGAGTACAGGCCGAGTGCAGGTTGAGTGCAGGTCAAGTGCAGGTTGAGTACAGGCCGAGTGCAGGTTGAGTACAGGCCGAGTGCAAGTTGAGTACAGGCCAAGTGCAGGTTGAGTACAGGCCGAGTGCAGGTTGAGTACAGGCCGAGTGCAGGTTGAGTACAGGCCGAGTGCAGGTTGAGTGCAGGTCAAGTGCAGGTTGAGTACAGGCCGAGTGCAGGTTGAGTACAGGCCAAGTGCAGGTTGAGTGCAGGTCAAGTGCAGGTTGAGTACAGGCCGAGTGCAGGTTGAGTACAGGCCGAGTGGAGGTTGAGTGCAGGTCAAGTGCAGGTTGAGTACAGGCCGAGTGCAGGTTGAGTACAGGCCGAGTGCAAGTTGAGTACAGGCCAAGTGCAGGTCAAGTGCAGGTTGAGTACAGGCCGAGTGCAGGTCAAGTGCAGGTTGAGTACAGGCCGAGTGCAGGTTGAGTACAGGCCGAGTGCAAGTTGAGTACAGGCCAAGTGCAGGTCAAGTGCAGGTTGAGTACAGGCCGAGTGCAGGTTGAGTACAGGCCGAGTGCAGGTTGACTGCAGGTTGAAACCTGTTGTGGTAGAAGGTGGAATGATTACCGAACATAAACTTGGACCATGCCTGTTTTAATGCAACAAAATCATTCATCGTCATTTGTGGACTCAGCCTACCAGACCGGGGGGCATTGAGGTTCACAAGGAAGAGGTATTAGAAATCCTGCAGAGTGTGAAAATAGATAAGTCCCCTGGGCCGGATGGGATTTATCCTAGGATCCTCTGGGAAGCCAGGGAGGAGATTGCCAAGCCTTTGGCATTGATCTTTAAAACGTCATTGTCTACAGGAATAGTGCCAGAAGACTGGAGGATAGCAAATGTGGTTCCCCTGTTCAAGATGGGTAATAGAGACAACCCTGGTAATTATAGACCAGTGAGCCTTACTGCGGTTATGGGTAAAGTGTTGGAAAAGTTTATAAGAGATAGGATTTATAATCATCTAGAAAAGACTAATTTGATTAGGGATAGTCAGCACAGTTTTGTGAAGGGTAGGTCGTGCCTCACAAACCTTATTGAGTTCTTTGAGAAGGTGACCAAACAGGTAGATGAGAGTAAACCGGTTGATGTGGTGTATATGGATTTCAGCAAGGTGTTCGACAAGGTCCCCCACAGTAGGCTATTGTACAAAATGAAGAGGAATGGGATTGTGGGAGATGTAGCAGTTTGGATCAGTAATTGGCTTGCTGAAAGAAGACAGAGGGTGGTGGTTGATGGGAAATGTTCATCCTGGAGTCCAGTTACCAGTGGTGTACCGCAAGGGTCGGTGTTGGGTCCACTGCTGTTCGTCATTTTTATAAACGACATGGATGAGGGTGTAGAAGGGTGGGTTAGTAAATTTACAGATGACACTAAGGTTGGTGGAATTGTGGATAGTGACGAAGGATGTTGTAGGTTACAGAGAGACATAGAGAAGCTGCAGAGCTGCGCTGAGAGGTGGCAAATGGAGCTTAATGTTGACAAGTGTGAGGTGATTCACTTTGGTCGGAGTAACTGGAATGCAAAGTACTGGGCTCATGGTAAGATTCTTGGTAGTGTAGATGAGCAGAGAGATCTCGGTGTCCAGGTACACAGATCCTTGAAAGTTGCCACCCCAGGTTGACAAGGCATACAGTGTTTTAGCTTTTATTAATAGAGGGATCGAGTTCCGGAACCATGAGATTATACTGCAGCTGTACAAAACTCTGGTGCGGCCGCACTTGGAGTATTGTGTACAGTTCTGGTCACCGCATTATAAGAAGGATGTGGAAGCTTTGGAAAGGGTGCAGAGGAGATTTACTAGGATGTTGCCTGGTATGGAGGTAGGAAGGTCTTACGAGGAAAGGCTGAGGGACTTGAGGCAGTTTTCGTTAGAGAGAAGAAGGTTGAGAGGTGACTTAATAGAGACATATAAGATAATCAGAGGGTTAGATAGGGTGGACAGGGAGAGCCTTTTTCCAGGTATGGGGACGGCGAGCACGAGGGGGCATAGCTTTAAATGGAGGGGTGATAGATATAGGACAGATGTCAGAGGCCGTTTATTTACTCAGAGAGTAGTAAGGGTATGGAATGCTTTGCCTGCAGTGGTAGTAGATTCGCCAAGTTTAAGTACATTTAAGTCGTCATTGGACAAGCATATGGACGTACATGGAATAGTGTAGATGGGATGGGCTTCAGATTGGTATGATAGGTCGGTGCAACATCGAGGGCCGAAGGGCCTGTACTGCGCTGTAATGTTCTATGTTCTATAACTTCCTGCCTGGTTTAAAATTTAAACAAAGCCCGGTTGTAAGCTGTCAATCATCATCAATTGCTGTATTCTCTGTAGCAATGCCTCAACCTGTCAGAGTCCACATGGCAACCAATCAGCACTCCCCTTGGACTGGGTATTCTTGGAAATGATCCTGACAATGTAAGGCACAAAGTTTCCAATCCATGTATCTTTCCTCAGACCAATCACTGCACTATGTTCCAGATCCCAGAATGCTCAAATTGTTCCTGCTCACAAGGAGACTATTCAACCAATTGAATTTCTCCTAGCCCACTAATTCACATCGTGCACCTCCCCTTACCATGTCCCCACAACCCTCCTGCTCAGATATACAGGAAATGTAGAAACATTACCAGATAGAAGGAGACCACTCTGCCCACCATGTCCATGCTGTTCCCTGCCTTCCCAAGCTTGGGTCCTGCCCTCCAGCTGCTGCTCCAAGACACCTTTTAAATGAAGTCAGGGTTTTGTGTCTCTTTGACTCAATCAGGAATTGAGTTTCAGGCCCAACCAGCCTCTGAACGAAAGCCACCTAACAATCCACTGCACAGTCCCAGAGGGCAGCACTGTCATCCAGGAGACAGAGAGAGAGAGAGAGACAGGGAGACAGACAGACAGAGAGAGAGAGAGAGAGAGAGCAACAGAAAGAGAGAGAAAAAATCATCCAGCAATAGAGACAGTCAGTGACAGACAGAGAGAGAGAGAGAGAGAGCAACAGAGAGAGAGAAAAAAAAATCATCCAGCAATAGAGACAGTCAGTGACAGAGAGAGAGAGAGAGAGAGAGAAAGAGACAGAGACAGATACAAAGAGAGAGAGGGAGAAAGAGGCAGAGAGAGAAAGACAGAGTGAGTGAGAGGGAGAGACAGAGGGAGAGAAAAAGAAAGAGAGAGGGACAGAGAGGCAGAAACAGAGGGAGAGAGAGAGACAGAGAGATGGAGTGAGTGAGAGACACAGAAAATGAAAGAGGGAAACAGATACAGATACAGAGAGTGTGAGAGACAGATACAGACAGAGAAAGAGCGAGGAATACAATGTTCCAGTTGCAGAGAAGGTGCACAAACAGCAAGATCAATATTAAACTTAAAATCTGAGCAGTCCATTCAGATGTCCAGTAACAGTGGGGAAGAAGCTATCCTTAAATCTGTTGGTGTGTGTGTTTAAGCTTCTGTATCTTCTGCCTGATGGAAGAGGTGGGAGAGATTATAACCAGGGGTGGGACGGGAGGGGTGGGAGGGGTGGGAGGGGTGGGGGTCTTTGATGATGTTGGCTGCCTTCCCCAGGCAGTGGGGGATATAGATGGATGGGAGGCTGGTGTGTGTGATGGACCGGGCTGTGTTCACAACTCTCTATCGCCTCTCATGGTCCTGGGCAGAGCGGTTACTGTACCAGGCCGTTATGCAGCTTGACAGGATGTTCTCTTTGTAGCATCTGTAGACGTTGGTGAGAGCCCTTCTGGACATGGTGAATATCCTGAGCTGTCTGAGGAACAAGAGGACCTGTTGTCTCCTTGACTGTTGCACCTACGTGGGAAGGTGTCGGTTACCGTTACCCTGAGGAACTTGGCGCTCTCCATCCTCTCACCCCAGCTCCATTGGTGTAGGTTCACTGACATTGAGTGAGAGATTGTTATCTTTGTCCTCTCTGCTCGGGACGGAGATGATAAGATTGTTTCATTAATGAAAGATCCCGGACGAGCCTCCAAGTTTACTGTTGTGGAAATTAAATCGACTCAACTCAAATGCTAGCAAGAGCAAAGAAAAAGCTTTATTTTTTAGCCTCTGCATGCAGGGGGACAATACACTTGGCAAAGATGCCTTGTGTAAGGGTTCTGTACAAAATTCACAAATTCTTTTATGCCATTCTTATCACATGATCAAGGACCAGGGCTGAGAAACATTCGCGTTCTTATTTTCTCATTCCCTTGCCATGGACATAACTGTCTTTATGTTTTCCTTAGCTTTTGATAAATTTGACTGCTCGGAAAGCCAGGTTGAATGTTTGCAAATTTCAGCAAAGCCAAGCTGTCTCCGCTGCAGAATTCAGCAAACTGTTTGCAAAGTTCAGCGAAGGAAAAAATTTAGCAAAGTATTCTCTTTCAGATTTCACATTAAATCTTAATGTTGTTAATCTTCCATTGCAGTCATCAATCCCTCTATCTCCTTCCCTGTATTCTGAGTCATCTTGTTTGAAATCCAGCCTATAACAGTGAACCTGCAGGTGGAGATTGGGTGAAATTTGCCATGGGTGTGCAGGGAGTAGGGGGCTGGGAACGCATTGTAGGGGATCTCCAGTATTGAGTGTTATTGTGGTGGACGTGCTGTTGTCTATCTTCATTGATTGTGGTCAGGAAGCTGAGGACCCAGTTGCAGTGGCTGGGGCTGAGACCATGGTCCCGGAGTTTTGAGACCAGTCTTTAGGGGATAATGGTGTTGAAGGTGGAGCTGCAGTCCATGACATACATGTCGGTGTTGTCCAGATGTTCCAAGGATGAGTACGGGGCTAGGGAAATATCATCTGCTGTCGATGGCAAATTGCAGGGGATGGAGGCAGGCTGGGAGTTTAGCGATGTGGAGGGCCATGCCCAGCCTCTCGAAGCACTTGATAGTTTCTGGAGGTCAGGGTGACTGGGCGGTAGTAACTAAGGCACCTTGCTTGACCTTTCTTAGGTCCTGGGGATACTAATGGGGGAGTGCCTGTGGTGGACAACACAGAGGCTGTGGGATAGCTGGCTGATACTATGGGCCATCATGTGGAAACACCGTGATGATAACGTAAATAAACCTCTTCAGAAGGTTAAAAATGTTTGGTCACCTCTCAGTTCTGTCTCTCTGGTTTGTTCAGTCTTTCCTGAAAACGATAATCGGTCCATCCTGGAAACTATCCTCACCAATCCGTTCCCTCACTGTCCCCCCCACTGTACATCCTCATCAATCCGTTCCCTCACTGTCTCCCCTGTACATCCTCATCAATCCGTTCCCTCACTGTCCCCCCTTGTACATCCTCATCAATCTGTTCCCTCACTGTCCCCCCCTGTACATCCTCATCAATCCGTTCCCTCACTGTCCCCCCCTGTACATCCTCATCAATCAGTTCCCTCACTGTCTCCCCCTGTACATCCTCATCAATCAGTTCCCTCACTGTCTCCCCCTGTACATCCTCATCAATCAGTTCCCTCACTGTCTCCCCTTGTACATCCTCATCAATCAGTTCCCTCACTGTCTCCCCCTGTACATCCTCATCAATCAGTTCCCTCACTGTCTCCCCCTGTACATCCTCATCAATCAGTTCCCTCACTGTCCCCCCTGTACATCCTCATCAATCCGTTCCCTCACTGTCCCCCCCCAGTACAGCCTCATCAATCCGTTCCCTCACTGTCCCCCTGTACATCCTCATCAATCCGTTCCCTCACTGTCCCCCTGTACATCCTCATCAATCAGTTCCCTCACTGTCTCCCCTGTACATCCTCATCAATCCGTTCCCTCACTGTCCCCCCTGTACATCCTCATCAATCAGTTCCCTCACTGTCCCCCCCCTGTACATCCTCATCAATCAGTTCCCTCACTGTCACCCCCCTGTACATCCTCATCAATCCGTTCCCTCACTGTCACCCCCCTGTACATCCTCATCAATCAGTTCCCTCACTGTCACCCCCCTGTACATCCTCATCAATCAGTTCCCTCACTGTCACCCCCCTGTACATCCTCATCAATCAGTTGCCTCACAGTCACCCCCCTGTACATCCTCATCAATCAGTTCCCTCACTGTCACCCCCCTGTACATCCTCATCAATCAGTTCCCTCACTGTCACCCCCCTGTACATCCTCATCAATCAGTTCCCTCACTGTCCCCCTGTACATCCTCATCAATCAGGTCCCTCACTGTCACCCCCCTGTACATCCTCATCAATCAGTTCCCTCACTGTCACCCCCCTGTACATCCTCATCAATCAGTTCCCTCACTGTCACCCCCCTGTACATCCTCATCAATCAGTTCCCTCACTGTCTCCCCCGCTCTACATCCTCATCAATCAGTTCCCTCACTGTCACCCTGTACATCCTCATCAATCAGTTCCCTCACTGTCCCCCTGTACATCCTCATCAATCAGGTCCCTCACTGTCACCCCCCTGTACATCCTCATCAATCAGTTCCCTCACTGTCACCCCCCTGTACATCCTCATCAATCAGTTCCCTCACTGTCACCCCCCTGTACATCCTCATCAATCAGGTCCCTCACTGTCACCCCCCTGTACATCCTCATCAATCAGTTCCCTCACTGTCACCCCCCTGTACATCCTCATCAATCAGTTCCCTCACTATCCCCCCCCTGTACATCCTCATCAATCAGTTCCCTCACTGTCACCCCCCTGTACATCCTCATCAATCAGTTCCCTCACTGTCCCCCTGTACATCCTCATCAATCAGTTCCCTCACTGTCACCCCCCTGTACATCCTCATCAATCGGTTCCCTCACTGTCACCCCCCTGTACATCCTCATCAATCAGTTCCCTCACTGTCCCCCCCCTGTACATCCTCATCAATCAGTTCCCTCACTGTCACCCCCCTGTACATCCTCATCAATCAGTTCCCTCACTGTCACCCCGCCGTACATCCTCATCAATCAGTTCCCTCACTATCCCCCCCGTACATCCTCATCAATCAGTTCCCTCACTGTCACCCCCCTGTACATCCTCATCGATCAGTTCCCTCACTGTCTCCCCTGTACATCCTCATCAATCAGTTCCCTCACTGTCCCCCTGTACATCCTCATCAATCAGTTCCCTCACTGTCTCCCCTGTACATCCTCATCAATCAGTTCCCTCACTGTCTCCCCCCTGTACATCCCCATCAATCAGTTCCCTCACTATCCCCCCCCGTACATCCTCATCAATCAGTTCCCTCACTGTCTCCCCTGTACATCCTCATCAATCAGTTCCCTCACTGTCCCCCTGTACATCCTCATCAATCAGTTCCCTCACTGTCTCCCCTGTACATCCTCATCAATCAGTTCCCTCACTGTCCCCCTGTACATCCTCATCAATCAGTTCCCTCACTGTCTCCCCTGTACATCCTCATCAATCAGTTCCCTCACTGTCCCCCCCCTGTACATCCTCATCAATCAGTTCCCTGACTGTCCCCCTGTACATCCTCATCAATCAGTTCCCTCACTGTCCCCCTGTACATCCTCATCAATCAGTTCCCTCACTATACCCCACCGTACATCCTCATCAATCAGTTCCCTCACTGTCCCCCTGTACATCCTCATCAATCAGTTCCCTCACTGTCCCCCTGTACATCCTCATCAATCAGTTCCCTCACTATACCCCCCCGTACATCCTCATCAATCAGTTCCCTCACTGTCACCCCCTGTACATCCTCATCAGTCAGTTCCCTCACTGTCCCCCCCCTGTACATCCTCATCAATCAGTTCCCTCACTGTCCCCCTGTACATCCTCATCAATCCGTTCCCTCACTGTCCGACCGTACATCCTCATCAATCAGTTCCCTCACTGTCCCCCTGTACATCCTCATCAATCAGTTCCCTCACTATCCCCCTGTACATCCTCATCAATCAGTTCCCTCACTGTCACCCCCCTGTACATCCTCATCAATCAGTTCCCTCACTGTCACCCCCCCGTACATCCTCATCAATCAGTTCCCTCACTGTCACCCCCCTGTATATCCTCATCAATCAGTTCCCTCACTGTCACCCCCCCGTACATCCTCATCAATCAGTTCCCTCACTGTCACCCCCCTGTACATCCTCATCAATCAGTTCCCTCACTGTCCCCCCCCCTGTACATCCTCATCAATCAGATCCCTCACTGTCACCCCCCTGTACAACCTCATCAATCAGTTCCCTCACTGTCGCCCTGTACATCCTCATCAATCAGTTCCCTCACTGTCACCCCCCTGTACATCCTCATCAATCAGTTCCCTCACTGTTCCCCTGTACATCCTCATCTATCCGTTCCCTCACTGTCCCCCTGTTCATCCTCATCAATCAGTTCCCTCACTGTCTCCCCCGTACATCCTCATCAATCCGTTCCCTCACTGTCCCCCTGTACATCCTCATCTATCCGTTCCCTCACTGTCCCCCTGTTCATCCTCATCAATCAGTTCCCTCACTGTCCCCCCCCCGTACATCCTCATCAATCAGATCCCTCACTGACACCCCCCTGTACAGCCTCATCAATCCGTTCCCTCACTGTCCCCCTGTACATCCTCATCTATCCGTTCCCTCACTGTCCCCCTGTACATCCTCATCAATCAGTTCCCTCACTGTCACCCCCCTGTACATCCTCATCAATCCGTTCCCTCACTGTCCCCCTGTACATCCTCATCAATCAGTTCCCTCACTGTCCCCCTGTTCATCCTCATCAATCAGTTCCCTCACTGTCTCCCCCGTACATCCTCATCAATCCGTTCCCTCACTGTCCCCCTGTACATCCTCATCAATCAGTTCCCTCACTGTCCACCCCTGTACATCCTCATCAATCAGTTCCCTCACTGTCCCCCCCTGTACATCCTCATCAATCAGTTCCCTCACTGTCCCCCTGTACATCCTCATCAATCCGTTCCCTCACTGTCCCCCTGTACATCCTCATCTATCCGTTCCCTCACTGTCCCCCTGTACATCCTCATCAATCAGTTCCCTCACTTTCTCCCCTGTACATCCTCATCAATCCGTTCCCTCACTGTCTCCCCTGTACATCCTCATCAATCCGTTCCCTCACTGTCTCCCCCTGTACATCCTCATCAATCCGTTCCCTCACTGTCCCCCTGTACATCCTCATCTATCCGTTCCCTCACTGTCCCCCTGTTCATCCTCATCAATCAGTTCCCTCACTGTCTCCCCCGTACATCCTCATCAATCCGTTCCCTCACTGTCCCCCTGTACATCCTCATCTATCCGTTCCCTCACTGTCCCCCTGTTCATCCTCATCAATCAGTTCCCTCACTGTCTCCCCCGTACATCCTCATCAATCCGTTCCCTCACTGTCCCCCTGTACATCCTCATCTATCCGTTCCCTCACTGTCCCCCTGTACATCCTCATCAATCAGTTCCCTCACTTTCTCCCCTGTACATCCTCATCAATCCGTTCCCTCACTGTCTCCCCTGTACATCCTCATCAATCCGTTCCCTCACTGTCTCCCCCTGTACATCCTCATCTATCCGTTCCCTCACTGTCCCCCTGTACATCCTCATCAATCAGTTCCCTCACTTTCTCCCCTGTACATCCTCATCAATCCGTTCCCTCACTGTCTCCCCTGTACATCCTCATCAATCAGTTCCCTCACTGTCCCCCTGTACATCCTCATCAATCAGTTCCCTCACTGTCCCCCTGTACATCCTCATCAATCAGTTCCCTCACTGTCCCCCTGTACATCCTCATCAATCCGTTCCCTCACTGTCCCCCCCCCTCTACATCCTCATCAATCAGTTCCCTCACTGTCCCCCCCTGTACATCCTCATCAATCAGTTTCCTCACTGTCCCCCTGTACATCCTCATCAATCAGTTCCCTCACTGTCACCCCCCCGTACATCCTCATCAATCAGTTCCCTCACTATCCCCCCTGTACATCCTCATCAATCAGTTCCCTCACTGTCCCCCTGTACATCCTCATCAATCAGTTCCCTCACTGTCCCCCCCCTGTACATCCTCATCAATCAGTTCCCTCACTGTCCCCCTGTACATCCTCATCAATCAGTTCCCTCACTGTCCCCCCCCGTACATCCTCATCAATCAGTTCCCTCACTGTCCCCCTGTACATCCTCATCAATCAGTTCCCTCACTGTCACCCCCCCGTACATCCTCATCAATCAGTTCCCTCACTGTCCCCCTGTACATCCTCATCAATCAGTTCCCTCACTGTCCCCCCATGTACATCCTCATCAATCCGTTCCCTCACTGTCCCCCCCCTGTACATCCTCATCAATCAGTTCCCTCACTATCCCCCCCCTGTACATCCTCATCAATCAGTTTCCTCACTGTCCCCCTGTACATCCTCATCAATCAGTTCCCTCACTGTCCCCCTGTACATCCTCATCAATCAGTTCCCTCACTGTCCCCCTGTACGTCCTCATCAATCAGTTTCCTCACTGTCCCCCTGTACATCCTCATCAATCAGTTCCCTCACTGTCACCCCCCCGTACATCCTCATCAATCAGTTCCCTCACTGTCACCCCCCCGTACATCCTCATCAATCAGTTCCCTCACTGTCACCCCCCTGTACATCCTCATCAATCAGTTCCCTCACTGTCCCCCCCCCCGTACATCCTCATCAATCAGATCCCTCACTGTCACCCCCCTGTACAGCCTCATCAATCAGTTCCCTCACTGTCCCTCTGTACATCCTCATCAATCAGTTCCCTCACTGTCACCCCCCCGTACATCCTCATCAATCCGTTCCCTCACTGTCCCCCTGTACATCCTCATCTATCCGTTCCCTCACTGTCCCCCTGTTCATCCTCATCAATCAGTTCCCTCACTGTCTCCCCCGTACATCCTCATCAATCCGTTCCCGCACTGTCCCCCTGTACATCCTCATCTATCCGTTCCCTCACTGTCCCCCTGTTCATCCTCATCAATCAGTTCCCTCACTGTCTCCCCCGTACATCCTCATCAATCCGTTCCCTCACTGTCCCCCTGTACATCCTCATCTATCCGTTCCCTCACTGTCCCCCTGTTCATCCTCATCAATCAGTTCCCTCACTGTCTCCCCCGTACATCCTCATCAATCCGTTCCCTCACTGTCCCCCTGTACATCCTCATCAATCCGTTCCCTCACTGTCCCCCTGTTCATCCTCATCAATCAGTTCCCTCACTGTCTCCCCCGTACATCCTCATCAATCCGTTCCCTCACTGTCCCCCTGTACATCCTCATCAATCCGTTCCCTCACTGTCCCCCCCTGTACATCCTCATCAATCAGTTCCCTCACTGTCCCCCTGTACATCCTCATCAATCCGTTCCCTCACTGTCCCCCTGTACATCCTCATCTATCCGTTCCCTCACTGTCCCCCTGTACATCCTCATCAGTCAGTTCCCTCACTTTCTCCCCTGTACATCCTCATCAATCCGTTCCCTCACTGTCTCCCCTGTACATCCTCATCAATCCGTTCCCTCACTGTCTCCCCCTGTACATCCTCATCAATCCGTTCCCTCACTGTCCCCCTGTACATCCTCATCTATCCGTTCCCTCACTGTCCCCCTGTTCATCCTCATCAATCAGTTCCCTCACTGTCTCCCCCGTACATCCTCATCAATCCGTTCCCTCACTGTCCCCCTGTACATCCTCATCTATCCGTTCCCTCACTGTCCCCCTGTTCATCCTCATCAATCAGTTCCCTCACTGTCTCCCCCGTACATCCTCATCAATCCGTTCCCTCACTGTCCCCCTGTACATCCTCATCTATCCGTTCCCTCACTGTCCCCCTGTACATCCTCATCAATCAGTTCCCTCACTTTCTCCCCTGTACATCCTCATCAATCCGTTCCCTCACTGTCTCCCCTGTACATCCTCATCAATCCGTTCCCTCACTGTCTCCCCCTGTACATCCTCATCTATCCGTTCCCTCACTGTCCCCCTGTACATCCTCATCAATCAGTTCCCTCACTTTCTCCCCTGTACATCCTCATCAATCCGTTCCCTCACTGTCTCCCCTGTACATCCTCATCAATCCGTTCCCTCACTGTCCCCCTGTTCATCCTCATCAATCAGTTCCCTCACTGTCCCCCCCCCGTACATCCTCATCAATCAGATCCCTCACTGACACCCCCCTGTACAGCCTCATCAATCCGTTCCCTCACTGTCCCCCTGTACATCCTCATCTATCCGTTCCCTCACTGTCCCCCTGTACATCCTCATCAATCAGTTCCCTCACTGTCCCCCTGTTCATCCTCATCAATCAGTTCCCTCACTGTCCCCCCCCCGTACATCCTCATCAATCAGATCCCTCACTGACACCCCCCTGTACATCCTCATCAATCCGTTCCCTCACTGTCCCCCTGTACATCCTCATCAATCAGTTCCCTCACTGTCCCCCTGTTCATCCTCATCAATCAGTTCCCTCACTGTCTCCCCCGTACATCCTCATCAATCCGTTCCCTCACTGTCCCCCTGTACATCCTCATCAATCAGTTCCCTCACTGTCCACCCCTGTACATCCTCATCAATCAGTTCCCTCACTGTCCCCCCCTGTACATCCTCATCAATCAGTTCCCTCACTGTCCCCCTGTACATCCTCATCAATCCGTTCCCTCACTGTCCCCCTGTACATCCTCATCTATCCGTTCCCTCACTGTCCCCCTGTACATCCTCATCAATCAGTTCCCTCACTTTCTCCCCTGTACATCCTCATCAATCCGTTCCCTCACTGTCTCCCCTGTACATCCTCATCAATCCGTTCCCTCACTGTCTCCCCCTGTACATCCTCATCAATCCGTTCCCTCACTGTCCCCCTGTACATCCTCATCTATCCGTTCCCTCACTGTCCCCCTGTTCATCCTCATCAATCAGTTCCCTCACTGTCTCCCCCGTACATCCTCATCAATCCGTTCCCTCACTGTCCCCCTGTACATCCTCATCTATCCGTTCCCTCACTGTCCCCCTGTTCATCCTCATCAATCAGTTCCCTCACTGTCTCCCCCGTACATCCTCATCAATCCGTTCCCTCACTGTCCCCCTGTACATCCTCATCTATCCGTTCCCTCACTGTCCCCCTGTACATCCTCATCAATCAGTTCCCTCACTTTCTCCCCTGTACATCCTCATCAATCCGTTCCCTCACTGTCTCCCCTGTACATCCTCATCAATCCGTTCCCTCACTGTCTCCCCCTGTACATCCTCATCTATCCGTTCCCTCACTGTCCCCCTGTACATCCTCATCAATCAGTTCCCTCACTTTCTCCCCTGTACATCCTCATCAATCAGTTCCCTCACTGTCCCCCCCCTGTACATCCTCATCAATCAGTTCCCTCACTGTCACCCCCCTGTACATCCTCATCAATCCGTTCCCTCACTGTCACCCCCCTGTACATCCTCATCAATCAGTTCCCTCACTGTCACCCCCCTGTACATCCTCATCAATCAGTTCCCTCACTGTCACCCCCCTGTACATCCTCATCAATCAGTTGCCTCACAGTCACCCCCCTGTACATCCTCATCAATCAGTTCCCTCACTGTCACCCCCCTGTACATCCTCATCAATCAGTTCCCTCACTGTCACCCCCCTGTACATCCTCATCAATCAGTTCCCTCACTGTCCCCCTGTACATCCTCATCAATCAGGTCCCTCACTGTCACCCCCCTGTACATCCTCATCAATCAGTTCCCTCACTGTCACCCCCCTGTACATCCTCATCAATCAGTTCCCTCACTGTCACCCCCCTGTACATCCTCATCAATCAGTTCCCTCACTGTCTCCCCCGCTCTACATCCTCATCAATCAGTTCCCTCACTGTCACCCTGTACATCCTCATCAATCAGTTCCCTCACTGTCCCCCTGTACATCCTCATCAATCAGGTCCCTCACTGTCACCCCCCTGTACATCCTCATCAATCAGTTCCCTCACTGTCACCCCCCTGTACATCCTCATCAATCAGTTCCCTCACTGTCACCCCCCTGTACATCCTCATCAATCAGGTCCCTCACTGTCACCCCCCTGTACATCCTCATCAATCAGTTCCCTCACTGTCACCCCCCTGTACATCCTCATCAATCAGTTCCCTCACTATCCCCCCCCTGTACATCCTCATCAATCAGTTCCCTCACTGTCACCCCCCTGTACATCCTCATCAATCAGTTCCCTCACTGTCCCCCTGTACATCCTCATCAATCAGTTCCCTCACTGTCACCCCCCTGTACATCCTCATCAATCGGTTCCCTCACTGTCACCCCCCTGTACATCCTCATCAATCAGTTCCCTCACTGTCCCCCCCCTGTACATCCTCATCAATCAGTTCCCTCACTGTCACCCCCCTGTACATCCTCATCAATCAGTTCCCTCACTGTCACCCCGCCGTACATCCTCATCAATCAGTTCCCTCACTATCCCCCCCGTACATCCTCATCAATCAGTTCCCTCACTGTCACCCCCCTGTACATCCTCATCGATCAGTTCCCTCACTGTCTCCCCTGTACATCCTCATCAATCAGTTCCCTCACTGTCCCCCTGTACATCCTCATCAATCAGTTCCCTCACTGTCTCCCCTGTACATCCTCATCAATCAGTTCCCTCACTGTCTCCCCCCTGTACATCCCCATCAATCAGTTCCCTCACTATCCCCCCCCGTACATCCTCATCAATCAGTTCCCTCACTGTCTCCCCTGTACATCCTCATCAATCAGTTCCCTCACTGTCCCCCTGTACATCCTCATCAATCAGTTCCCTCACTGTCTCCCCTGTACATCCTCATCAATCAGTTCCCTCACTGTCCCCCTGTACATCCTCATCAATCAGTTCCCTCACTGTCTCCCCTGTACATCCTCATCAATCAGTTCCCTCACTGTCCCCCCCCTGTACATCCTCATCAATCAGTTCCCTGACTGTCCCCCTGTACATCCTCATCAATCAGTTCCCTCACTGTCCCCCTGTACATCCTCATCAATCAGTTCCCTCACTATACCCCACCGTACATCCTCATCAATCAGTTCCCTCACTGTCCCCCTGTACATCCTCATCAATCAGTTCCCTCACTGTCCCCCTGTACATCCTCATCAATCAGTTCCCTCACTATACCCCCCCGTACATCCTCATCAATCAGTTCCCTCACTGTCACCCCCTGTACATCCTCATCAGTCAGTTCCCTCACTGTCCCCCCCCTGTACATCCTCATCAATCAGTTCCCTCACTGTCCCCCTGTACATCCTCATCAATCCGTTCCCTCACTGTCCGACCGTACATCCTCATCAATCAGTTCCCTCACTGTCCCCCTGTACATCCTCATCAATCAGTTCCCTCACTATCCCCCTGTACATCCTCATCAATCAGTTCCCTCACTGTCACCCCCCTGTACATCCTCATCAATCAGTTCCCTCACTGTCACCCCCCCGTACATCCTCATCAATCAGTTCCCTCACTGTCACCCCCCTGTATATCCTCATCAATCAGTTCCCTCACTGTCACCCCCCCGTACATCCTCATCAATCAGTTCCCTCACTGTCACCCCCCTGTACATCCTCATCAATCAGTTCCCTCACTGTCCCCCCCCCTGTACATCCTCATCAATCAGATCCCTCACTGTCACCCCCCTGTACAACCTCATCAATCAGTTCCCTCACTGTCGCCCTGTACATCCTCATCAATCAGTTCCCTCACTGTCACCCCCCTGTACATCCTCATCAATCAGTTCCCTCACTGTTCCCCTGTACATCCTCATCTATCCGTTCCCTCACTGTCCCCCTGTTCATCCTCATCAATCAGTTCCCTCACTGTCTCCCCCGTACATCCTCATCAATCCGTTCCCTCACTGTCCCCCTGTACATCCTCATCTATCCGTTCCCTCACTGTCCCCCTGTTCATCCTCATCAATCAGTTCCCTCACTGTCCCCCCCCCGTACATCCTCATCAATCAGATCCCTCACTGACACCCCCCTGTACAGCCTCATCAATCCGTTCCCTCACTGTCCCCCTGTACATCCTCATCTATCCGTTCCCTCACTGTCCCCCTGTACATCCTCATCAATCAGTTCCCTCACTGTCACCCCCCTGTACATCCTCATCAATCCGTTCCCTCACTGTCCCCCTGTACATCCTCATCAATCAGTTCCCTCACTGTCCCCCTGTTCATCCTCATCAATCAGTTCCCTCACTGTCTCCCCCGTACATCCTCATCAATCCGTTCCCTCACTGTCCCCCTGTACATCCTCATCAATCAGTTCCCTCACTGTCCACCCCTGTACATCCTCATCAATCAGTTCCCTCACTGTCCCCCCCTGTACATCCTCATCAATCAGTTCCCTCACTGTCCCCCTGTACATCCTCATCAATCCGTTCCCTCACTGTCCCCCTGTACATCCTCATCTATCCGTTCCCTCACTGTCCCCCTGTACATCCTCATCAATCAGTTCCCTCACTTTCTCCCCTGTACATCCTCATCAATCCGTTCCCTCACTGTCTCCCCTGTACATCCTCATCAATCCGTTCCCTCACTGTCTCCCCCTGTACATCCTCATCAATCCGTTCCCTCACTGTCCCCCTGTACATCCTCATCTATCCGTTCCCTCACTGTCCCCCTGTTCATCCTCATCAATCAGTTCCCTCACTGTCTCCCCCGTACATCCTCATCAATCCGTTCCCTCACTGTCCCCCTGTACATCCTCATCTATCCGTTCCCTCACTGTCCCCCTGTTCATCCTCATCAATCAGTTCCCTCACTGTCTCCCCCGTACATCCTCATCAATCCGTTCCCTCACTGTCCCCCTGTACATCCTCATCTATCCGTTCCCTCACTGTCCCCCTGTACATCCTCATCAATCAGTTCCCTCACTTTCTCCCCTGTACATCCTCATCAATCCGTTCCCTCACTGTCTCCCCTGTACATCCTCATCAATCCGTTCCCTCACTGTCTCCCCCTGTACATCCTCATCTATCCGTTCCCTCACTGTCCCCCTGTACATCCTCATCAATCAGTTCCCTCACTTTCTCCCCTGTACATCCTCATCAATCCGTTCCCTCACTGTCTCCCCTGTACATCCTCATCAATCAGTTCCCTCACTGTCCCCCTGTACATCCTCATCAATCAGTTCCCTCACTGTCCCCCTGTACATCCTCATCAATCAGTTCCCTCACTGTCCCCCTGTACATCCTCATCAATCCGTTCCCTCACTGTCCCCCCCCCTCTACATCCTCATCAATCAGTTCCCTCACTGTCCCCCCCTGTACATCCTCATCAATCAGTTTCCTCACTGTCCCCCTGTACATCCTCATCAATCAGTTCCCTCACTGTCACCCCCCCGTACATCCTCATCAATCAGTTCCCTCACTATCCCCCCTGTACATCCTCATCAATCAGTTCCCTCACTGTCCCCCTGTACATCCTCATCAATCAGTTCCCTCACTGTCCCCCCCCTGTACATCCTCATCAATCAGTTCCCTCACTGTCCCCCTGTACATCCTCATCAATCAGTTCCCTCACTGTCCCCCCCCGTACATCCTCATCAATCAGTTCCCTCACTGTCCCCCTGTACATCCTCATCAATCAGTTCCCTCACTGTCACCCCCCCGTACATCCTCATCAATCAGTTCCCTCACTGTCCCCCTGTACATCCTCATCAATCAGTTCCCTCACTGTCCCCCCATGTACATCCTCATCAATCCGTTCCCTCACTGTCCCCCCCCTGTACATCCTCATCAATCAGTTCCCTCACTATCCCCCCCCTGTACATCCTCATCAATCAGTTTCCTCACTGTCCCCCTGTACATCCTCATCAATCAGTTCCCTCACTGTCCCCCTGTACATCCTCATCAATCAGTTCCCTCACTGTCCCCCTGTACGTCCTCATCAATCAGTTTCCTCACTGTCCCCCTGTACATCCTCATCAATCAGTTCCCTCACTGTCACCCCCCCGTACATCCTCATCAATCAGTTCCCTCACTGTCACCCCCCCGTACATCCTCATCAATCAGTTCCCTCACTGTCACCCCCCTGTACATCCTCATCAATCAGTTCCCTCACTGTCCCCCCCCCCGTACATCCTCATCAATCAGATCCCTCACTGTCACCCCCCTGTACAGCCTCATCAATCAGTTCCCTCACTGTCCCTCTGTACATCCTCATCAATCAGTTCCCTCACTGTCACCCCCCCGTACATCCTCATCAATCCGTTCCCTCACTGTCCCCCTGTACATCCTCATCTATCCGTTCCCTCACTGTCCCCCTGTTCATCCTCATCAATCAGTTCCCTCACTGTCTCCCCCGTACATCCTCATCAATCCGTTCCCGCACTGTCCCCCTGTACATCCTCATCTATCCGTTCCCTCACTGTCCCCCTGTTCATCCTCATCAATCAGTTCCCTCACTGTCTCCCCCGTACATCCTCATCAATCCGTTCCCTCACTGTCCCCCTGTACATCCTCATCTATCCGTTCCCTCACTGTCCCCCTGTTCATCCTCATCAATCAGTTCCCTCACTGTCTCCCCCGTACATCCTCATCAATCCGTTCCCTCACTGTCCCCCTGTACATCCTCATCAATCCGTTCCCTCACTGTCCCCCTGTTCATCCTCATCAATCAGTTCCCTCACTGTCTCCCCCGTACATCCTCATCAATCCGTTCCCTCACTGTCCCCCTGTACATCCTCATCAATCCGTTCCCTCACTGTCCCCCCCTGTACATCCTCATCAATCAGTTCCCTCACTGTCCCCCTGTACATCCTCATCAATCCGTTCCCTCACTGTCCCCCTGTACATCCTCATCTATCCGTTCCCTCACTGTCCCCCTGTACATCCTCATCAGTCAGTTCCCTCACTTTCTCCCCTGTACATCCTCATCAATCCGTTCCCTCACTGTCTCCCCTGTACATCCTCATCAATCCGTTCCCTCACTGTCTCCCCCTGTACATCCTCATCAATCCGTTCCCTCACTGTCCCCCTGTACATCCTCATCTATCCGTTCCCTCACTGTCCCCCTGTTCATCCTCATCAATCAGTTCCCTCACTGTCTCCCCCGTACATCCTCATCAATCCGTTCCCTCACTGTCCCCCTGTACATCCTCATCTATCCGTTCCCTCACTGTCCCCCTGTTCATCCTCATCAATCAGTTCCCTCACTGTCTCCCCCGTACATCCTCATCAATCCGTTCCCTCACTGTCCCCCTGTACATCCTCATCTATCCGTTCCCTCACTGTCCCCCTGTACATCCTCATCAATCAGTTCCCTCACTTTCTCCCCTGTACATCCTCATCAATCCGTTCCCTCACTGTCTCCCCTGTACATCCTCATCAATCCGTTCCCTCACTGTCTCCCCCTGTACATCCTCATCTATCCGTTCCCTCACTGTCCCCCTGTACATCCTCATCAATCAGTTCCCTCACTTTCTCCCCTGTACATCCTCATCAATCCGTTCCCTCACTGTCTCCCCTGTACATCCTCATCAATCCGTTCCCTCACTGTCCCCCTGTTCATCCTCATCAATCAGTTCCCTCACTGTCCCCCCCCCGTACATCCTCATCAATCAGATCCCTCACTGACACCCCCCTGTACAGCCTCATCAATCCGTTCCCTCACTGTCCCCCTGTACATCCTCATCTATCCGTTCCCTCACTGTCCCCCTGTACATCCTCATCAATCAGTTCCCTCACTGTCCCCCTGTTCATCCTCATCAATCAGTTCCCTCACTGTCCCCCCCCCGTACATCCTCATCAATCAGATCCCTCACTGACACCCCCCTGTACATCCTCATCAATCCGTTCCCTCACTGTCCCCCTGTACATCCTCATCAATCAGTTCCCTCACTGTCCCCCTGTTCATCCTCATCAATCAGTTCCCTCACTGTCTCCCCCGTACATCCTCATCAATCCGTTCCCTCACTGTCCCCCTGTACATCCTCATCAATCAGTTCCCTCACTGTCCACCCCTGTACATCCTCATCAATCAGTTCCCTCACTGTCCCCCCCTGTACATCCTCATCAATCAGTTCCCTCACTGTCCCCCTGTACATCCTCATCAATCCGTTCCCTCACTGTCCCCCTGTACATCCTCATCTATCCGTTCCCTCACTGTCCCCCTGTACATCCTCATCAATCAGTTCCCTCACTTTCTCCCCTGTACATCCTCATCAATCCGTTCCCTCACTGTCTCCCCTGTACATCCTCATCAATCCGTTCCCTCACTGTCTCCCCCTGTACATCCTCATCAATCCGTTCCCTCACTGTCCCCCTGTACATCCTCATCTATCCGTTCCCTCACTGTCCCCCTGTTCATCCTCATCAATCAGTTCCCTCACTGTCTCCCCCGTACATCCTCATCAATCCGTTCCCTCACTGTCCCCCTGTACATCCTCATCTATCCGTTCCCTCACTGTCCCCCTGTTCATCCTCATCAATCAGTTCCCTCACTGTCTCCCCCGTACATCCTCATCAATCCGTTCCCTCACTGTCCCCCTGTACATCCTCATCTATCCGTTCCCTCACTGTCCCCCTGTACATCCTCATCAATCAGTTCCCTCACTTTCTCCCCTGTACATCCTCATCAATCCGTTCCCTCACTGTCTCCCCTGTACATCCTCATCAATCCGTTCCCTCACTGTCTCCCCCTGTACATCCTCATCTATCCGTTCCCTCACTGTCCCCCTGTACATCCTCATCAATCAGTTCCCTCACTTTCTCCCCTGTACATCCTCATCAATCCGTTCCCTCACTGTCTCCCCTGTACATCCTCATCAATCAGTTCCCTCACTGTCCCCCTGTACATCCTCATCAATCAGTTCCCTCACTGTCCCCCTGTACATCCTCATCAATCAGTTCCCTCACTGTCCCCCTGTACATCCTCATCAATCCGTTCCCTCACTGTCCCCCCCCCTCTACATCCTCATCAATCAGTTCCCTCACTGTCCCCCCCTGTACATCCTCATCAATCAGTTTCCTCACTGTCCCCCTGTACATCCTCATCAATCAGTTCCCTCACTGTCACCCCCCCGTACATCCTCATCAATCAGTTCCCTCACTATCCCCCCTGTACATCCTCATCAATCAGTTCCCTCACTGTCCCCCTGTACATCCTCATCAATCAGTTCCCTCACTGTCCCCCCCCTGTACATCCTCATCAATCAGTTCCCTCACTGTCCCCCTGTACATCCTCATCAATCAGTTCCCTCACTGTCCCCCCCCGTACATCCTCATCAATCAGTTCCCTCACTGTCCCCCTGTACATCCTCATCAATCAGTTCCCTCACTGTCACCCCCCCGTACATCCTCATCAATCAGTTCCCTCACTGTCCCCCTGTACATCCTCATCAATCAGTTCCCTCACTGTCCCCCCATGTACATCCTCATCAATCCGTTCCCTCACTGTCCCCCCCCTGTACATCCTCATCAATCAGTTCCCTCACTATCCCCCCCCTGTACATCCTCATCAATCAGTTTCCTCACTGTCCCCCTGTACATCCTCATCAATCAGTTCCCTCACTGTCCCCCTGTACATCCTCATCAATCAGTTCCCTCACTGTCCCCCTGTACGTCCTCATCAATCAGTTTCCTCACTGTCCCCCTGTACATCCTCATCAATCAGTTCCCTCACTGTCACCCCCCCGTACATCCTCATCAATCAGTTCCCTCACTGTCACCCCCCCGTACATCCTCATCAATCAGTTCCCTCACTGTCACCCCCCTGTACATCCTCATCAATCAGTTCCCTCACTGTCCCCCCCCCCGTACATCCTCATCAATCAGATCCCTCACTGTCACCCCCCTGTACAGCCTCATCAATCAGTTCCCTCACTGTCCCTCTGTACATCCTCATCAATCAGTTCCCTCACTGTCACCCCCCCGTACATCCTCATCAATCCGTTCCCTCACTGTCCCCCTGTACATCCTCATCTATCCGTTCCCTCACTGTCCCCCTGTTCATCCTCATCAATCAGTTCCCTCACTGTCTCCCCCGTACATCCTCATCAATCCGTTCCCGCACTGTCCCCCTGTACATCCTCATCTATCCGTTCCCTCACTGTCCCCCTGTTCATCCTCATCAATCAGTTCCCTCACTGTCTCCCCCGTACATCCTCATCAATCCGTTCCCTCACTGTCCCCCTGTACATCCTCATCTATCCGTTCCCTCACTGTCCCCCTGTTCATCCTCATCAATCAGTTCCCTCACTGTCTCCCCCGTACATCCTCATCAATCCGTTCCCTCACTGTCCCCCTGTACATCCTCATCAATCCGTTCCCTCACTGTCCCCCTGTTCATCCTCATCAATCAGTTCCCTCACTGTCTCCCCCGTACATCCTCATCAATCCGTTCCCTCACTGTCCCCCTGTACATCCTCATCAATCCGTTCCCTCACTGTCCCCCCCTGTACATCCTCATCAATCAGTTCCCTCACTGTCCCCCTGTACATCCTCATCAATCCGTTCCCTCACTGTCCCCCTGTACATCCTCATCTATCCGTTCCCTCACTGTCCCCCTGTACATCCTCATCAGTCAGTTCCCTCACTTTCTCCCCTGTACATCCTCATCAATCCGTTCCCTCACTGTCTCCCCTGTACATCCTCATCAATCCGTTCCCTCACTGTCTCCCCCTGTACATCCTCATCAATCCGTTCCCTCACTGTCCCCCTGTACATCCTCATCTATCCGTTCCCTCACTGTCCCCCTGTTCATCCTCATCAATCAGTTCCCTCACTGTCTCCCCCGTACATCCTCATCAATCCGTTCCCTCACTGTCCCCCTGTACATCCTCATCTATCCGTTCCCTCACTGTCCCCCTGTTCATCCTCATCAATCAGTTCCCTCACTGTCTCCCCCGTACATCCTCATCAATCCGTTCCCTCACTGTCCCCCTGTACATCCTCATCTATCCGTTCCCTCACTGTCCCCCTGTACATCCTCATCAATCAGTTCCCTCACTTTCTCCCCTGTACATCCTCATCAATCCGTTCCCTCACTGTCTCCCCTGTACATCCTCATCAATCCGTTCCCTCACTGTCTCCCCCTGTACATCCTCATCTATCCGTTCCCTCACTGTCCCCCTGTACATCCTCATCAATCAGTTCCCTCACTTTCTCCCCTGTACATCCTCATCAATCCGTTCCCTCACTGTCTCCCCTGTACATCCTCATCAATCCGTTCCCTCACTGTCCCCCCCCCTCTACATCCTCATCAATCAGTTCCCTCACTGTCCCCCCCTGTACATCCTCATCAATCAGTTTCCTCACTGTCCCCCTGTACATCCTCATCAATCAGTTCCCTCACTGTCACCCCCCCGTACATCCTCATCAATCAGTTCCCTCACTATCCCCCCTGTACATCCTCATCAATCAGTTCCCTCACTGTCCCCCTGTACATCCTCATCAATCAGTTCCCTCACTGTCCCCCCCCTGTACATCCTCATCAATCAGTTCCCTCACTGTCCCCCTGTACATCCTCATCAATCAGTTCCCTCACTGTCCCCCCCCGTACATCCTCATCAATCAGTTCCCTCACTGTCCCCCTGTACATCCTCATCAATCAGTTCCCTCACTGTCACCCCCCCGTACATCCTCATCAATCAGTTCCCTCACTGTCCCCCTGTACATCCTCATCAATCAGTTCCCTCACTGTCCCCCCATGTACATCCTCATCAATCCGTTCCCTCACTGTCCCCCCCCTGTACATCCTCATCAATCAGTTCCCTCACTATCCCCCCCCTGTACATCCTCATCAATCAGTTTCCTCACTGTCCCCCTGTACATCCTCATCAATCAGTTCCCTCACTGTCCCCCTGTACATCCTCATCAATCAGTTCCCTCACTGTCCCCCTGTACGTCCTCATCAATCAGTTTCCTCACTGTCCCCCTGTACATCCTCATCAATCAGTTCCCTCACTGTCACCCCCCCGTACATCCTCATCAATCAGTTCCCTCACTGTCACCCCCCCGTACATCCTCATCAATCAGTTCCCTCACTGTCACCCCCCTGTACATCCTCATCAATCAGTTCCCTCACTGTCCCCCCCCCCGTACATCCTCATCAATCAGATCCCTCACTGTCACCCCCCTGTACAGCCTCATCAATCAGTTCCCTCACTGTCCCTCTGTACATCCTCATCAATCAGTTCCCTCACTGTCACCCCCCCGTACATCCTCATCAATCCGTTCCCTCACTGTCCCCCTGTACATCCTCATCTATCCGTTCCCTCACTGTCCCCCTGTTCATCCTCATCAATCAGTTCCCTCACTGTCTCCCCCGTACATCCTCATCAATCCGTTCCCGCACTGTCCCCCTGTACATCCTCATCTATCCGTTCCCTCACTGTCCCCCTGTTCATCCTCATCAATCAGTTCCCTCACTGTCTCCCCCGTACATCCTCATCAATCCGTTCCCTCACTGTCCCCCTGTACATCCTCATCTATCCGTTCCCTCACTGTCCCCCTGTTCATCCTCATCAATCAGTTCCCTCACTGTCTCCCCCGTACATCCTCATCAATCCGTTCCCTCACTGTCCCCCTGTACATCCTCATCAATCCGTTCCCTCACTGTCCCCCTGTTCATCCTCATCAATCAGTTCCCTCACTGTCTCCCCCGTACATCCTCATCAATCCGTTCCCTCACTGTCCCCCTGTACATCCTCATCAATCCGTTCCCTCACTGTCCCCCCCTGTACATCCTCATCAATCAGTTCCCTCACTGTCCCCCTGTACATCCTCATCAATCCGTTCCCTCACTGTCCCCCTGTACATCCTCATCTATCCGTTCCCTCACTGTCCCCCTGTACATCCTCATCAGTCAGTTCCCTCACTTTCTCCCCTGTACATCCTCATCAATCCGTTCCCTCACTGTCTCCCCTGTACATCCTCATCAATCCGTTCCCTCACTGTCTCCCCCTGTACATCCTCATCAATCCGTTCCCTCACTGTCCCCCTGTACATCCTCATCTATCCGTTCCCTCACTGTCCCCCTGTTCATCCTCATCAATCAGTTCCCTCACTGTCTCCCCCGTACATCCTCATCAATCCGTTCCCTCACTGTCCCCCTGTACATCCTCATCTATCCGTTCCCTCACTGTCCCCCTGTTCATCCTCATCAATCAGTTCCCTCACTGTCTCCCCCGTACATCCTCATCAATCCGTTCCCTCACTGTCCCCCTGTACATCCTCATCTATCCGTTCCCTCACTGTCCCCCTGTACATCCTCATCAATCAGTTCCCTCACTTTCTCCCCTGTACATCCTCATCAATCCGTTCCCTCACTGTCTCCCCTGTACATCCTCATCAATCCGTTCCCTCACTGTCTCCCCCTGTACATCCTCATCTATCCGTTCCCTCACTGTCCCCCTGTACATCCTCATCAATCAGTTCCCTCACTTTCTCCCCTGTACATCCTCATCAATCCGTTCCCTCACTGTCTCCCCTGTACATCCTCATCAATCAGTTCCCTCACTGTCCCCCTGTACATCCTCATCAATCAGTTCCCTCACTGTCCCCCTGTACATCCTCATCAATCAGTTCCCTCACTGTCCCCCTGTACATCCTCATCAATCCGTTCCCTCACTGTCCCCCCCCCTCTACATCCTCATCAATCAGTTCCCTCACTGTCCCCCCCTGTACATCCTCATCAATCAGTTTCCTCACTGTCCCCCTGTACATCCTCATCAATCAGTTCCCTCACTGTCACCCCCCCGTACATCCTCATCAATCAGTTCCCTCACTATCCCCCCTGTACATCCTCATCAATCAGTTCCCTCACTGTCCCCCTGTACATCCTCATCAATCAGTTCCCTCACTGTCCCCCCCCTGTACATCCTCATCAATCAGTTCCCTCACTGTCCCCCTGTACATCCTCATCAATCAGTTCCCTCACTGTCCCCCCCCGTACATCCTCATCAATCAGTTCCCTCACTGTCCCCCTGTACATCCTCATCAATCAGTTCCCTCACTGTCACCCCCCCGTACATCCTCATCAATCAGTTCCCTCACTGTCCCCCTGTACATCCTCATCAATCAGTTCCCTCACTGTCCCCCCATGTACATCCTCATCAATCCGTTCCCTCACTGTCCCCCCCCTGTACATCCTCATCAATCAGTTCCCTCACTATCCCCCCCCTGTACATCCTCATCAATCAGTTTCCTCACTGTCCCCCTGTACATCCTCATCAATCAGTTCCCTCACTGTCCCCCTGTACATCCTCATCAATCAGTTCCCTCACTGTCCCCCTGTACGTCCTCATCAATCAGTTTCCTCACTGTCCCCCTGTACATCCTCATCAATCAGTTCCCTCACTGTCACCCCCCCGTACATCCTCATCAATCAGTTCCCTCACTGTCACCCCCCCGTACATCCTCATCAATCAGTTCCCTCACTGTCACCCCCCTGTACATCCTC
This sequence comes from Chiloscyllium punctatum, assembly GCF_047496795.1. NCBI lineage: Eukaryota > Metazoa > Chordata > Chondrichthyes > Orectolobiformes > Hemiscylliidae > Chiloscyllium > Chiloscyllium punctatum. The sequence goes on along the minus strand of NC_092787.1, from coordinate 30,217,264 downwards.
ATCAATCAGTTCCCTCACTGTCCCCCCCCCGTACATCCTCATCAATCAGATCCCTCACTGTCACCCCCCTGTACAGCCTCATCAATCAGTTCCCTCACTGTCCCTCTGTACATCCTCATCAATCAGTTCCCTCACTGTCACCCCCCCGTACATCCTCATCAATCCGTTCCCTCACTGTCCCCCTGTACATCCTCATCTATCCGTTCCCTCACTGTCCCCCTGTTCATCCTCATCAATCAGTTCCCTCACTGTCTCCCCCGTACATCCTCATCAATCCGTTCCCGCACTGTCCCCCTGTACATCCTCATCTATCCATTCCCTCACTGTCCCCCTGTTCATCCTCATCAATCAGTTCCCTCACTGTCTCCCCCGTACATCCTCATCAATCCGTTCCCTCACTGTCCCCCTGTACATCCTCATCTATCCATTCCCTCACTGTCCCCCTGTTCATCCTCATCAATCAGTTCCCTCACTGTCTCCCCCGTACATCCTCATCAATCCGTTCCCTCACTGTCCCCCTGTACATCCTCATCAATCCGTTCCCTCACTGTCCCCCTGTTCATCCTCATCAATCAGTTCCCTCACTGTCTCCCCCGTACATCCTCATCAATCCGTTCCCTCACTGTCCCCCTGTTCATCCTCATCAATCAGTTCCCTCACTGTCCCACCTGTAAATCCTCATCAATCCGTTCCCTCACTGTCCCCCTGTACATCCTCATCAATCCGTTCCCTCACTGTCCCCCTGTTCATCCTCATCAATCAGTTCCCTCACTGTCTCCCCCGTACATCCTCATCAATCCGTTCCCTCACTGTCCCCGTGTACATCCTCATCAATCCGTTCCCTCACTGTCCCCCTGTTCATCCTCATCAATCAGTTCCCTCACTGTCTCCCCCGTACATCCTCATCAATCCGTTCCCTCACTGTCCCCCTGTTCATCCTCATCAATCAGTTCCCTCACTGTCCCCCCATACATCCTCATCAATCAGTTCCCTCACTGTCCCCCTGTTCATCCTCATCAATCAGTTCCCTCACTGTCTCCCCCGTACATCCTCATCAATCAGTTCCCTCACTGTCCCCCTGTACATCCTCATCAATCAGTTCCCTCACTGTCCCCCTGTACATCCTCATCAATCAGTTCCCTCACTGTCACCCCTGTACATCCTCATCAATCAGTTCCCTACTGTCCCCCCTGTACATCCTCATCAATCAGTTCCCTACTGTCCCCCCTGTACATCCTCATCAATCAGTTCCCTCACTGTCCCCCTGTACATCCTCATCAATCCGTTCCCTCACTGTCCCCCTGTACATCCTCATCTATCCGTTCCCTCACTGTCCCCCTGTTCATCCTCATCAATCAGTTCCCTCACTGTCCCCCCCCCGTACATCCTCATCAATCAGATCCCTCACTGACACCCCCCTGTACAGCCTCATCAATCCGTTCCCTCACTGTCCCCCTGTACATCCTCATCTATCCGTTCCCTCACTGTCCCCCTGTACATCCTCATCAATCAGTTCCCTCACTGTCACCCCCCTGTACATCCTCATCAATCCGTTCCCTCACTGTCCCCCTGTACATCCTCATCAATCAGTTCCCTCACTGTCCCCCTGTTCATCCTCATCAATCAGTTCCCTCACTGTCTCCCCCGTACATCCTCATCAATCCGTTCCCTCACTGTCCCCCTGTACATCCTCATCAATCAGTTCCCTCACTGTCCCCCCCTGTACATCCTCATCAATCAGTTCCCTCACTGTCCCCCCCTGTACATCCTCATCAATCAGTTCCCTCACTGTCCCCCTGTACATCCTCATCAATCCGTTCCCTCACTGTCCCCCTGTACATCCTCATCTATCCGTTCCCTCACTGTCCCCCTGTACATCCTCATCAATCAGTTCCCTCACTTTCTCCCCTGTACATCCTCATCAATCCGTTCCCTCACTGTCTCCCCTGTACATCCTCATCAATCCGTTCCCTCACTGTCTCCCCCTGTACATCCTCATCAATCCGTTCCCTCACTGTCCCCCTGTACATCCTCATCTATCCGTTCCCTCACTGTCCCCCTGTTCATCCTCATCAATCAGTTCCCTCACTGTCTCCCCCGTACATCCTCATCAATCCGTTCCCTCACTGTCCCCCTGTACATCCTCATCTATCCGTTCCCTCACTGTCCCCCTGTTCATCCTCATCAATCAGTTCCCTCACTGTCTCCCCCGTACATCCTCATCAATCCGTTCCCTCACTGTCCCCCTGTACATCCTCATCTATCCGTTCCCTCACTGTCCCCCTGTACATCCTCATCAATCAGTTCCCTCACTTTCTCCCCTGTACATCCTCATCAATCCGTTCCCTCACTGTCTCCCCTGTACATCCTCATCAATCCGTTCCCTCACTGTCTCCCCCTGTACATCCTCATCTATCCGTTCCCTCACTGTCCCCCTGTACATCCTCATCAATCAGTTCCCTCACTTTCTCCCCTGTACATCCTCATCAATCCGTTCCCTCACTGTCTCCCCTGTACATCCTCATCAATCAGTTCCCTCACTGTCCCCCTGTACATCCTCATCAATCAGTTCCCTCACTGTCCCCCTGTACATCCTCATCAATCAGTTCCCTCACTGTCCCCCTGTACATCCTCATCAATCCGTTCCCTCACTGTCCCCCCCCCCCTACATCCTCATCAATCAGTTCCCTCACTGTCCCCCCCGTACATCCTCATCAATCAGTTTCCTCACTGTCCCCCTGTACATCCTCATCAATCAGTTCCCTCACTGTCACCCCCCCGTACATCCTCATCAATCAGTTCCCTCACTATCCCCCCTGTACATCCTCATCAATCAGTTCCCTCACTGTCCCCCTGTACATCCTCATCAATCAGTTCCCTCACTGTCCCCCCCCTGTACATCCTCATCAATCAGTTCCCTCACTGTCCCCCTGTACATCCTCATCAATCAGTTCCCTCACTGTCCCCCCCCGTACATCCTCATCAATCAGTTCCCTCACTGTCCCCCTGTACATCCTCATCAATCAGTTCCCTCACTGTCACCCCCCCGTACATCCTCATCAATCAGTTCCCTCACTGTCCCCCTGTACATCCTCATCAATCAGTTCCCTCACTGTCCCCCCATGTACATCCTCATCAATCCGTTCCCTCACTGTCCCCCCCCTGTACATCCTCATCAATCAGTTCCCTCACTATCCCCCCCCTGTACATCCTCATCAATCAGTTTCCTCACTGTCCCCCTGTACATCCTCATCAATCAGTTCCCTCACTGTCCCCCTGTACATCCTCATCAATCAGTTCCCTCACTGTCCCCCTGTACGTCCTCATCAATCAGTTTCCTCACTGTCCCCCTGTACATCCTCATCAATCAGTTCCCTCACTGTCACCCCCCCGTACATCCTCATCAATCAGTTCCCTCACTGTCACCCCCCCGTACATCCTCATCAATCAGTTCCCTCACTGTCACCCCCCTGTACATCCTCATCAATCAGTTCCCTCACTGTCCCCCCCCCCGTACATCCTCATCAATCAGATCCCTCACTGTCACCCCCCTGTACAGCCTCATCAATCAGTTCCCTCACTGTCCCTCTGTACATCCTCATCAATCAGTTCCCTCACTGTCACCCCCCCGTACATCCTCATCAATCCGTTCCCTCACTGTCCCCCTGTACATCCTCATCTATCCGTTCCCTCACTGTCCCCCTGTTCATCCTCATCAATCAGTTCCCTCACTGTCTCCCCCGTACATCCTCATCAATCCGTTCCCGCACTGTCCCCCTGTACATCCTCATCTATCCGTTCCCTCACTGTCCCCCTGTTCATCCTCATCAATCAGTTCCCTCACTGTCTCCCCCGTACATCCTCATCAATCCGTTCCCTCACTGTCCCCCTGTACATCCTCATCTATCCGTTCCCTCACTGTCCCCCTGTTCATCCTCATCAATCAGTTCCCTCACTGTCTCCCCCGTACATCCTCATCAATCCGTTCCCTCACTGTCCCCCTGTACATCCTCATCAATCCGTTCCCTCACTGTCCCCCTGTTCATCCTCATCAATCAGTTCCCTCACTGTCTCCCCCGTACATCCTCATCAATCCGTTCCCTCACTGTCCCCCTGTTCATCCTCATCAATCAGTTCCCTCACTGTCCCACCTGTAAATCCTCATCAATCCGTTCCCTCACTGTCCCCCTGTACATCCTCATCAATCCGTTCCCTCACTGTCCCCCTGTTCATCCTCATCAATCAGTTCCCTCACTGTCTCCCCCGTACATCCTCATCAATCCGTTCCCTCACTGTCCCCGTGTACATCCTCATCAATCCGTTCCCTCACTGTCCCCCTGTTCATCCTCATCAATCAGTTCCCTCACTGTCTCCCCCGTACATCCTCATCAATCCGTTCCCTCACTGTCCCCCTGTTCATCCTCATCAATCAGTTCCCTCACTGTCCCCCCATACATCCTCATCAATCAGTTCCCTCACTGTCCCCCTGTTCATCCTCATCAATCAGTTCCCTCACTGTCTCCCCCGTACATCCTCATCAATCAGTTCCCTCACTGTCCCCCTGTACATCCTCATCAATCAGTTCCCTCACTGTCCCCCTGTACATCCTCATCAATCAGTTCCCTCACTGTCACCCCTGTACATCCTCATCAATCAGTTCCCTACTGTCCCCCCTGTACATCCTCATCAATCAGTTCCCTACTGTCCCCCCTGTACATCCTCATCAATCAGTTCCCTCACTGTCCCCCTGTACATCCTCATCAATCAGTTCCCTCACTGTCCCCCTGTACATCCTCATCAATCAGTTCCCTCACTGTCTCCCCTGTACATCCTCATCAATCAGTTCCCTCACTGTCCCCCTGTACATCCTCATCAATCAGTTCCCTCACTGTCCCCCTGTACATCCTCATCAATCAGTTCCCTCACTGTCCCCCTGTACATCCTCATCAATCAGTTCCCTCACTGTTCCCCTGTACATCCTCATCAATCAGTTCCCTCACTGTCTCCCCTGTACATCCTCTTCAATCAGTTCCCTACTGTCCCCCCTGTACATCCTCATCAATCCGTTCCCTCACTGTCTCCCCTGTACATCCTCATCAATCAGTTCCCTCACTGTCCCCCTGTACATCCTCATCAATCAGTTCCCTCACTGTCCCCCTGTACATCCTCATCAATCAGTTCCCTCACTGTCCCCCTGTACATCCTCATCAATCAGTTCCCTCGCTGTCCCCCTGTTCATCCTCATCAATCAGTTCCCTCACTGTCTCCCCCGTACATCCTCATCAATCCGTTCCCTCACTGTCCCCCTGTACATCCTCATCAATCAGTTCCCTCACTGTCCCCCCCTGTACATCCTCATCAATCAGTTCCCTCACTGTCCCCCCCTGTACATCCTCATCAATCAGTTCCCTCACTGTCCCCCTGTACATCCTCATCAATCCGTTCCCTCACTGTCCCCCTGTACATCCTCATCTATCCGTTCCCTCACTGTCCCCCTGTACATCCTCATCAATCAGTTCCCTCACTTTCTCCCCTGTACATCCTCATCAATCCGTTCCCTCACTGTCTCCCCTGTACATCCTCATCAATCCGTTCCCTCACTGTCTCCCCCTGTACATCCTCATCAATCCGTTCCCTCACTGTCCCCCTGTACATCCTCATCTATCCGTTCCCTCACTGTCCCCCTGTTCATCCTCATCAATCAGTTCCCTCACTGTCTCCCCCGTACATCCTCATCAATCCGTTCCCTCACTGTCCCCCTGTACATCCTCATCTATCCGTTCCCTCACTGTCCCCCTGTACATCCTCATCAATCAGTTCCCTCACTTTCTCCCCTGTACATCCTCATCAATCCGTTCCCTCACTGTCTCCCCTGTACATCCTCATCAATCCGTTCCCTCACTGTCTCCCCCTGTACATCCTCATCTATCCGTTCCCTCACTGTCCCCCTGTACATCCTCATCAATCAGTTCCCTCACTTTCTCCCCTGTACATCCTCATCAATCCGTTCCCTCACTGTCTCCCCTGTACATCCTCATCAATCAGTTCCCTCACTGTCCCCCTGTACATCCTCATCAATCAGTTCCCTCACTGTCCCCCTGTACATCCTCATCAATCAGTTCCCTCACTGTCCCCCTGTACATCCTCATCAATCCGTTCCCTCACTGTCCCCCCCCCTCTACATCCTCATCAATCAGTTCCCTCACTGTCCCCCCCGTACATCCTCATCAATCAGTTTCCTCACTGTCCCCCTGTACATCCTCATCAATCAGTTCCCTCACTGTCACCCCCCCGTACATCCTCATCAATCAGTTCCCTCACTATCCCCCCTGTACATCCTCATCAATCAGTTCCCTCACTGTCCCCCTGTACATCCTCATCAATCAGTTCCCTCACTGTCCCCCCCCTGTACATCCTCATCAATCAGTTCCCTCACTGTCCCCCTGTACATCCTCATCAATCAGTTCCCTCACTGTCCCCCCCCGTACATCCTCATCAATCAGTTCCCTCACTGTCCCCCTGTACATCCTCATCAATCAGTTCCCTCACTGTCACCCCCCCGTACATCCTCATCAATCAGTTCCCTCACTGTCCCCCTGTACATCCTCATCAATCAGTTCCCTCACTGTCCCCCCATGTACATCCTCATCAATCCGTTCCCTCACTGTCCCCCCCCTGTACATCCTCATCAATCAGTTTCCTCACTGTCCCCCTGTACATCCTCATCAATCAGTTCCCTCACTGTCCCCCTGTACATCCTCATCAATCAGTTCCCTCACTGTCCCCCTGTACGTCCTCATCAATCAGTTTCCTCACTGTCCCCCTGTACATCCTCATCAATCAGTTCCCTCACTGTCACCCCCCCGTACATCCTCATCAATCAGTTCCCTCACTGTCACCCCCCCGTACATCCTCATCAATCAGTTCCCTCACTGTCACCCCCCTGTACATCCTCATCAATCAGTTCCCTCACTGTCCCCCCCCCCGTACATCCTCATCAATCAGATCCCTCACTGTCACCCCCCTGTACAGCCTCATCAATCAGTTCCCTCACTGTCCCTCTGTACATCCTCATCAATCAGTTCCCTCACTGTCACCCCCCCGTACATCCTCATCAATCCGTTCCCTCACTGTCCCCCTGTACATCCTCATCTATCCGTTCCCTCACTGTCCCCCTGTTCATCCTCATCAATCAGTTCCCTCACTGTCTCCCCCGTACATCCTCATCAATCCGTTCCCGCACTGTCCCCCTGTACATCCTCATCTATCCGTTCCCTCACTGTCCCCCTGTTCATCCTCATCAATCAGTTCCCTCACTGTCTCCCCCGTACATCCTCATCAATCCGTTCCCTCACTGTCCCCCTGTACATCCTCATCTATCCGTTCCCTCACTGTCCCCCTGTTCATCCTCATCAATCAGTTCCCTCACTGTCTCCCCCGTACATCCTCATCAATCCGTTCCCTCACTGTCCCCCTGTACATCCTCATCAATCCGTTCCCTCACTGTCCCCCTGTTCATCCTCATCAATCAGTTCCCTCACTGTCTCCCCCGTACATCCTCATCAATCCGTTCCCTCACTGTCCCCCTGTTCATCCTCATCAATCAGTTCCCTCACTGTCCCACCTGTAAATCCTCATCAATCCGTTCCCTCACTGTCCCCCTGTAGATCCTCATCAATCCGTTCCCTCACTGTCCCCCTGTTCATCCTCATCAATCAGTTCCCTCACTGTCTCCCCCGTACATCCTCATCAATCCGTTCCCTCACTGTCCCCGTGTACATCCTCATCAATCCGTTCCCTCACTGTCCCCCTGTTCATCCTCATCAATCAGTTCCCTCACTGTCTCCCCCGTACATCCTCATCAATCCGTTCCCTCACTGTCCCCCTGTTCATCCTCATCAATCAGTTCCCTCACTGTCCCCCCATACATCCTCATCAATCAGTTCCCTCACTGTCCCCCTGTTCATCCTCATCAATCAGTTCCCTCACTGTCTCCCCCGTACATCCTCATCAATCAGTTCCCTCACTGTCCCCCTGTACATCCTCATCAATCAGTTCCCTCACTGTCCCCCTGTACATCCTCATCAATCAGTTCCCTCACTGTCACCCCTGTACATCCTCATCAATCAGTTCCCTACTGTCCCCCCTGTACATCCTCATCAATCAGTTCCCTACTGTCCCCCCTGTACATCCTCATCAATCAGTTCCCTCACTGTCCCCCTGTACATCCTCATCAATCAGTTCCCTCACTGTCCCCCTGTACATCCTCATCAATCAGTTCCCTCACTGTCTCCCCTGTACATCCTCATCAATCAGTTCCCTCACTGTCCCCCTGTACATCCTCATCAATCAGTTCCCTCACTGTCCCCCTGTACATCCTCATCAATCAGTTCCCTCACTGTCCCCCTGTACATCCTCATCAATCAGTTCCCTCACTGTTCCCCTGTACATCCTCATCAATCAGTTCCCTCACTGTCTCCCCTGTACATCCTCTTCAATCAGTTCCCTACTGTCCCCCCTGTACATCCTCATCAATCCGTTCCCTCACTGTCCCCCCCTGTACATCCTCATCAATCAGTTCCCTACTGTCCCCCCTGTACATCCTCATCAATCAGTTCCCTACTGTCCCCCCTGTACATCCTCATCAATCAGTTCCCTCACTGTCCCCCTGTACATCCTCATCAATCAGTTCCCTCACTGTCCCCCCCCCCCCGTACATCCTCATCAATCAGTTCCCTCACTGTCTCCCCCGTACATCCTCATCAATCAGTTCCCTCACTGTCTCCCCCCGTATATCCTCATCAATCAGTTCCCTCACTGTCTCCCTGTACAGCCTCATCAATCACTTTTCCCACTGAACCCCCTGTACATCCTCATCCATCACTTTTCCCACTGACCCCCCTGTACATCCTCATCCATCACCTTTCCCACTGACCCCCCTGTCCAGCCTGCAGTTGCCTGCATTTGGACAACATTCCTCTGTCTGCGATCACTGCACTCAGCTCCTTCAAGAACCTCTACCTCTGGAGTTCATGCCCCTTGACCCTATTTGACCTTGATATTCCTCCAAAGCCCAGCCGTGGTTACACGGGGGCCTGAGCTCTTCGAGCCCGCACTGGCCTGCTCTTTCCAACAGTCATACAGTCAGACAGCTGTACAGCACAGACACAGACCCTTCAGCCCAACCCGTCCATGCTGACCAGATATCCCAACCCAATCTAGTCCCACCTGCCAGCACCCGGTCCATATCCCTCCAAACCCTTCCTGTTCATATACCCATCCAAATGCCTCTTAAATGCTGCGATTGTACCAGCCTCCACCACATCCTCTGGCAGCTCATTCCATACATGTACCACCCTCTGTGTGAAAAAGCTGCCCCTTAGGTCTCTTTTATATCTTTCCCCTCTCACCCTAACCCTATGCCCCCTAGTTCTGGACTCCCCGACCCCAGGGAAAAGTTATCCTTTCCATGCCCCTCATAATTTTGTAAACCTCTATAAGGTCACCCCTCAGCCTCCGACGCTCCAGGGAAAACAGCCCCAGCCTGTTCAGCCTTTCCCTGTAGCTCAGATCCTCCAACCCTGGCAACATCCTTGGAAATCTTTTCTGAACCCTTTCAAGTTTCACAACATCTTTCCGATAAGAAGGAGACCAGAATTGCATACAATATTCCAACAGTGGCCTAACCAATGCCCTGTACAGTCGCAACATGACCTCCCAACTCCTGTACTCAATACTCTGACCAATAAAGGAAAACATACCAAACACCTTCTTCACTATCCTATCGACCTGCAACTCCACTTTCAAGGAACTTGCTGGGGTCAGTGTGAGGAGGGGCAGGGGTCAGTGTGAGGAGGGGCTGAGGTCAGTGTGAGGAGGGGGTGGGGTCAGTGTGAGGAGGGGCTGGGGTCAGTGTGAGGAGGGGCTGGGGTCTGTGTGAGGAGGGGCAGGGGTCAGTGTGAGGAGGGGCAGGGGTCTGTGTGGGAGGGGCAAGGGTCTGTGTGAGGAGGGGCAGGGGTCTGTGTGAGGAGGGGCAGGGGTCTGTGTGAGGAGGGGCTGGGGTCTGTGTGAGGAGGGGCAGGGGTCAGTGTGATGAGGGGCAGGGGTCTGTGTGAGGAGGGGCTGGGGTCAGTGTGAGGAGGGGCAGGGTTCAGTTTGAGGAGGGGCTGGGGTCAGTGTGAGGAGGGGCAGGGGTCTGTGTGAGGAGGGGCAGGGGTCTGTGTGAGGAGGGGCAGGGGTCTGTGTGAGGAGGGGCAGGGGTCTGTGTGAGGAGGGGCAGGGGTCTGTGTGAGGAGGGGCTGGGGTCTGTGTGAGGAGGGGCTGGGGTCAGTGTGAGGAGGGGCAGGGGTCTGTGTGAGGAGGGGCAGGGGTCTGTGTGAGGAGGGGCTGGGGTCTGTGGGTGGGAAACACAGGTTGTCCTGCTTTTTTCTGAGTTGCTGGGAATCTGGGAGAATCCTGCAGAAATTTGGATCCAAATGGAATCCGATGGTTTAGTTCCAAGGTGTTGCCTGGTCACTGGAGAGGTCAGAGGTCACCTTTCAAAAGGAAAGGCCCAATCTTTATAAAAAGGACATTGACATAAATCTGTTCCCTGAATGAAAGGTCAGTGAGCAGCGGGGTTAATACAAGAGGGGGGGAGCGGTTATCGGTGGTATTGTACAGGGACCAGGAACAGTCCACACTGACAGCTTCATCAACTTTACACTGTCAAATCAAGACAGTAAGGGAGAGAGAGAGAAAGAGAGAGAGAGTCACGGAAAGAGAGACAGAGACAGAGAGAGATACAGAGAGAGAGAGAGAGAGAGACAGTCAGAGAGAGACACACACACACACACAGAGACAGTGAGAGAGAGAGAGACACAGAGAGAGAGAGAGAGAGAGAGAACAGACAGAGGGAGAGAGACAGAGAGTGAGAGACAGAGAGAGACAGAGAGAGAGAGAGACACACACACAGACAGAGAGAGACAGTGAGAGAGAGAGACGTACAGAGAGAGAGAGAGAACAGGCAGAGGGAGAGAGACAGAGAGTGAGAGACAGAGACAGAGAGAGAGATGGAGACACACTCAGAAAGAGAGAGAAAGAGTCAGAGACAGAAACACGGAGAGACGGAACGGAAACTGAGGCAAGGTGGGAGGTGGGGAGAGAGCTCACTGAAGTGGTGGTTTGGAAACAGAGGACAATATTGATGTGCACCAACCTTGGCTTCAGCCCAAAGGCTTTGTAAAAGCACCGCCCCCTCTCAACATCTCTCTCTCCCCCTGCACCCCCCTCACTCTCTCTACCCCTGTACCTAATCCTACCTTTCCACCACCACCTCCCTCCCCCGCTTCCCCAGGATGACTGCTCTCCGGCAGCTGTGCTAGCCCAGACTGTGGATGGTCCTGGGGGATATGGAAGGCTTGAGAACATCAACGCTGAGCTGAAAGTCTGGGCCTCCAGGTCCCGCGGTTACCAGGCAACAGGGGCCTGTCTATCCTTTGAACCAGAACGGGGGATGGGAGCAATCCCACTGCTGTCCCACTCTCTCTCCTTGTCAACGGAGAGAGTAATTGCTGGGGGTGGGTGGGTGGGGGAAGATGGAGGTGGAGGTTGGGAGCAGGAGCAAGGTGAGTGGGTCATTGAAAGGGGTAGGAGTTATACAGGCCAGGCCCGCAGCTGCCTCCCTCACTCCTTCCCTCCCTCAGTCATTACCGCGCTTCTCTCTTGTATCAATCTCACCTCTTTGATTAAGCAATGCTCTATAATGTCAAACTTTGTTTTAGTTCTCCTGTGAAAAGGATGTGTTGTTTCAGTAGCCATGCATTGGGAGTGCCTAACAGAGCGCTGTTACCTCTCTTCACTATTCTGCCCAGGAAGAGACATTATCAGGATTTAGCCAGGTGTCATTTTGTGAGCCGTTTCCCTTCCATCTGGGAGTACTGATGACATCTTCAGGCAAGCTAGCTGGACTTGGTTTGGAACAAGGGAGATTGATGAACAAGTGCAGAGATCTCAGACCCGATACTGGCTTTCTGTACTCAATCTCAGCTGCTGTGTTCACCGCAGCCTCTCCTTCGCTTCAGAAACACTGCTCCCTGGGAACGCAGAGTCCCTTCGCTTGGCTTCTGTTCCTGTTTAAAGGCTGGTCTAATAAATAGCTGGGGGGGGGGGGGGGGGTTGGGGGTGGGAGGAGGGGATGGTTGTTCCTCTGTTAACACTGACACTGACACTGACATTCAGGATCAGTGTGTTGCTGGAAAAGCACAGCAGGTCAGGCAGCATCCGAGGAGCAGGAGAATCAACGTTTCGGGCAAACGCCCTTCACGAGGAGTACTGATATTCCGGAGTTCAGGCAGAACAGGTTTTTTGGGAAGGTGTTGAAGGAAGGATGGTGGCCAGTCCTCGATTGGATATCGTGTGGTTAGTGCAGCTTGTCCGTTGGGGGCGCACTATCAACAGGGAAATGTTCTTCCCCAACTTCTGAAACCCTCAAAGCAAAGTCAACCACTCTCGAAGGCTGATGCAGCATCGAACACGTGACAGCACACAATAACAGAAACAGAAACTGCTGGAAAAGCTCAGCAGGTCTGGCATCATCTGTGGAGAGAAATCAGAGTGAACGTTTCAGGTCCAGTGACCCTTCCTCAGAACGAGTGGTAGCGAGGAAAATGTTGGCTTATTGGCAGAAGATAGGGTGGGGGGGGGGGGGAGGTAAGGATTGAACGATAGATGGGGATAGAGCCCCAAGAGAGAGAACAGTTGGACAGACAAAGGGATTGATAACGATTTATCTGGGAGCGTGGATAGCTGTTAATGGGGACTGTCAGTGTCTAAGATCGGGTTATGTGTAATAGCAGACCGTGTGATAACAAGAAGAAAGTAAGGACTGCACATACTGGAGAGTCAGAGTCAAATAGGGTGGTGCTGGAAAAACACAGCAGGTCAGGCAGCATCTCAGGAGCAGGATTCCTGATGAAGACCTTGTGCCCGAAACGTCGATTCTCCTGCTCCTAGGGTGCTGCCTGACCTGCTGTGCTTTTCCAGCACGACACTCTCGACTCGGGTGATCCCAAGGCCTGGTGTGTGGGGGTCGGGGTATGGACATGGGAGAAGGTGCTCAGCCCCCTAAAGTTATTGAACTCCATATTTCCCCAAATGGACCATGTTCTCCCCCATGTTGTGCTGAGCTTCACTGGAGCACGGCAGCTCGCCTGAGACAGAGAGGCGGGTCAGGGAACAGGGTGGGGTGTTCCAGTTGCACACGGTCAGCTCCCCACAAACAGTGATGTGATAACGAACAAGGTCATCGATCCTGGGAGAGCCACCACTCCAGTTGTTGTTGTAGCAGGCTTGCTGTGATTTCTCTGCTGACAGCGCCTTTGTGTGTAGACAGTGGCATCCACCAATGCGGGAACCTAGAACACGGTGTCAGAGTGCTGTAGCCGAGATTGGGTGTGTTTTACAGCCACAGGAAGGAACAGTGAGGAAGGAGAAATGAAGACCAGCAGCCTGCAGAGTCGGATTATTGGCTGAATCAAAGCCACTGTGAAGTCTCCAATCCCTGCTGCCATGGGAATAAACGGAACTGTGAGATGGAATGGAAACGTTTTCCCACTGTCAGCGACTAAACCATGAAGTAGTTGCAGGCTTAATTTCTAAAGAACCTGAGCAAATGAGAATAGCACCGTGCTCTCAGTGCTGAGAGGGGAACAGCAGCAGGTACACGGCATCGTAGAGTTACTGAGGAGCAGCAACACTGTACGCGAGAGACTCTGAAAGCTATGGAAGCATGTTTCTGAACCCGATGTTAATTTTATTCATGATGTGGAGATGTTCGACTGGGATGGATGGGGTCAGAAATTACACAATACTAGGTTATAGTCCAACAGGTTTATTTAAAATCACAAGCTTTTGGAGCACTGTCACATAACAAACCACTTCACCTGATTAAGGAGCAGTGCTCCAAAAGCTTGTGACTTCAAATAAACCTGTTGGACTATAACCTGCTGTTGTGTGACTTCTGATTTTATTAATGAATGCTATTTGTTCAACATCTGAGCTGACAGGAGAGGGAGACTATTGAGACCATGTAATGCACTGATACTTCCAATTAAATCCTGAAAGATGATCTCATCAGAGATATGTTTGTCTTTGGTATAAGGGATCCTGTCCTGAGAGCATGTCTACTGAGAGAGGAGAAACATAATCTGAAGAAAGCTATTGACATACGCAGAGGCTCTGAGACTGTCAATCATCAGTGAGTGAATAGGTGAGTTTTCACATTAGACTGAGATACATTCCAGGCTGCATGAGAATAATACATCGGAAGAAATGAATAAATATTTACAGAATAGTCAGCAGATAGATCCCGACCAGAGGGCAGGGTGTCGGTATTATGGAGGACATTGCATCAAAGCAAAGGAACAATATCCAGCGTGGGGAAAGCTGTACTCCAACTAGAAGAAGCTGAATTATTTGCCAATCCAAAGCTAAGCTAGGAACAAGGAAAACAAAACTGTTCGGATAGCTGCTGGAGAGGGAATGGTCAATAATTTGGTACGGATAGCTGTTGGAGAGGGATTGGTCAATAATTCGGTACGGATAGCTGCTGGAGAGGGATTGGTCAATAATTTGGTATGGATAGCTGCTGCAGAGAGATTGGTCAATAATTCAGTACGGTTAGATGCTGCAGAGGGATTGGTCAATAATTCGGTATGGTTAGCTGGTGGAGAGGGATGGTCAATAATTCGGTACGGATAGCTGCTGGAGAGAGATTGGTGAATAATTCTGAGGAAGCATGTTACACCATAGAGCAGGGTGACATTATCAGGGTGTAGTGATGCTGAACAGTTTGTGAATGTTGGAACGATGCGAGCAGAAGAACAGGAAGTGAGGTTTTTAAATTCATTGACAGGATGTGGGTGTCACTGACTGGGCGGCATTTGTTGTCCCATCCCTAATTACCTAGAGGGCAGTTGAGAGTCCACCACATTGCTGTGGGTGTGGAGTCACGTGTAGGTCAGACCAGGTAAGGATAGCAGATTCATTCCCTGAAGGACATTAGTGACCCAGGTGGATTTTTCATGGTCATCATTAGACTCTTACTTCTGGATACTTATTGGATTCACATTCCACCATTTGAACCCAGGTCCCTGGAACATTGCCCAGATCTCTGGATTAACTGCCTGATGATAATACCACTAGGCCATTACCGAGGTGGGATGGGGGGTTTGAAGGCGGGGGGCGGTGGTGTGGAGATGTTCTGGGGGATCTCTGACCCAGGTATGTACAGGGAAAGCCTGGAGGGAGCTGGGAATATTGTTACCCATCGGAAAGCCCAAATTCCTCAGGCCTCAGCCAATCAACAGGGTTAGAGACTGGGAATAAAGAAACAGCCACCAGGTTGGGAGGCAGGAGAGGGTGACAGCCTGATCTCTCAACGAGTTGGAAGTTACAATGTTTCTGAAGTCTACAGACAACCCCGAACCAGGAGGCAGTGGGAGTCGTGAGCAGGATTTGAGGAGGTTCAGTAGGTGGCTGGAGATTTAGCAGGTGAAACGCAACATGGAGAAAGCTGAGATTCTGTACTTTGGAAAACCAAGTCTTGCTCAAACGCCGAGTCATTGGGAAGTGTTAAACTACCAAGAGCACTTGGGTATTCTTGTTCACAAGTGATTGAAAGTTAATGTGCAGGTGCAGAAACTGATGAGATTAGATTCCCTACAGTGTGGGAACAGGCCCTTCAACCCAACCAGTCCACACCGACCCTCCGAAGAGTAACCCACCCAGACCCATCTTCCTCTGACTAATGCACCTAACACTACGGACAATTTAGCATGGCCAATTCACCTGAGCTGCACATCTTTGGACTGTGGGAGGAAACCCACACAGACACGGGGAGAATGTGCAAACTCCACACAGACAGTTGCCTGAGGCTGGAATTGAACCCAGGTCTCTGGCGCTGTGAGGCAGCAGTGCTAACCACTGAGCCACCGTGCTGCCCCAATACATTAGTATTTATTAGACAAGTATTTACTTCTGTAGTCCTACAGGGACTTGGTGAGGCCACACTTGGAACATTGTGTACAGCCTTGGTCTCCTTACCTGCAGAGAGCTGTACCCACTGGGTTTGGTTAATGTTTGACAAACTAATCCTGGGATGGAGAGATTATCCTGAGGAAAGATTACTTCGATAGTGTCTTCATTCTCTGGACTTTCTGAAGAACATAGGGGGACAGGAGGAAGCCATTCAGCCCCTCCAGCCTATCTCACCAGCACTCAACAAGCTCATTGTTGATCTGTGGCCTAACTCCATAGACCTGCCTTTGGCCCATACCCCGTAATACTTCTGCTGAACAAATATTTATCTCTGTCCAATTGAAAATTAACAACTGATCCAGCATCCACTGCCACTTGTGGAACTGCTCTGTCTTTTCCTGTTAATATCTTGAAGGTTTCCATCAGATCATCCCCCAACCTTCCGAGTTCTGGAGAAAACCATCTGGAATTGTATGATCATTTCCTCTCAGTAACTCATTGGGTCGGAGAGCCAACAGCTTGGTCAAAAAGGTAGGGTTTCGGAAGTGCCTGAGAGGAGGAGAGGGATGGAGAGAATCCGGGAGGGAATTCCCGAACCCAGGTGGAGTGTTGGGATTCGGGATGGTCAAGGGGCCAGGTCATTGAAGAGCAGAGACCTTAGAGGGCTGTGGAGCTGGAGGGGATAGAAGCAACAGGGAATGGCAAGGCCCATACAGGGATTTGGGAAGACTTTTCACACTGAGGTGTTACCTGGTTCCAAGCTAGTGAGCACAGGGTACAGGGCTCATGGTGAATTATAGCAGGGGTGTCAAAGGCTCAAATGGCCTCAATGCAAGGGAGGACATGAATATGGAAGGCCAGGTACTGTGCACAGGAACAGTTTGGTTTGGAGATAACTAAACAGCAAGTGTGCTGGTCCTATCAGGAGCCATTACTGAGGGGGGTGTGGACAGGAAATTAACATCAAACCAATGGTTTCAATTTGATTAATGCAAGTCCGGGCTCAGGGAACAGAGGGAGTTCTGGGGTCCAGATTAGTGGCAAACAAGCGAGAGTCAGCTATTGTCAACAGCTCCACAGAACCTGACACCATATCATCAGCAGATCTCTACAAGGGATCTTGGGTGGGGATCCAATGGCTGGACTTTGAGGAGCTGGGAGATGGGGTGGGGTGGTGGAGAGGCTGCACTGGTGCTCGGATATTTGGGCTGTGATTGAAAGGGAAAGGCTACAGATATAAGTGCAGCACTGAAACCAAACGGGATTCAGGAAACTGCGATGATGCATGAGCCCTAAAATGCCTCACTTTCCCACTGAAACAGTGACACGGAAACACTGTAACATGATGACGCGAAAACACTGTAACATGGTGACACGGAAACACTGTAACATGGTGACACGGAAACACTGTAACATGATGACACGGAAACACTGTAACATGATGACGCGGAAACACTGTAACATGATGACGCGGAAACACTGTAACATGGTGACACGGAAACACTGTAACATGGTGACACGGAAACACTGTAACATGGTGACACAGAAACACTGTAACATAGTGACACGGAAACACTGTAACATGGTGACACGGAAACACTGTAACATGATGACACGGAAACACTGTAACATGATGACGCGGAAACACTGTAACATGATGACGCGGAATCACTGTAACATGGTGACACGGAAACACTGTAACATGGTGAAACGGAAACACTGTAACATGGTGACACGGAAACACTGTAACATGATGACGCGGAAACACTGTAACATGATGACACGGAAACACTGTAAAAAAGTGACACGGAAACACTGTAACATGGTGACACGGAAACACTGTAACATGATGACACGGAAACACTGTAACATGATAACACGGAAACACTGTAACATGATGACGCGGAAACACTGTAACATGGTGACACGGAAACACTGTAACATGGTGACACGGAAACACTGTAACATGATGACACGGAAACACTGTAACATGATGACGCGGAAACACTGTAACATGATGACGCGGAAACACTGTAACATGATGACGCGGAAACACTGTAACATGATGACACGGAAACACTGTAACATGATAACACGGAAACACTGTAACATGATGACGCGGAAACACTGTAACATGGTGACACGGAAACACTGTAACATGGTGACACGGAAACACTGTAACATGATGACACGGAAACACTGTAACATGATGACGCGGAAACACTGTAACATGATGACGCGGAAACACTGTAACATGATGACGCGGAAACACTGTAACATGGTGACGCGGAAACACTGTAACATGGTGACACGGAAACACTGTAACATGGTGACACGGAAACACTGTAACATGATGACACGGAAACACTGTAACATGATGACCTGGAAACACTGTAACATGGTGACACGGAAACACTGTAACATGATGACACGGAAACACTGTAACATGATGACACGGAAACACTGTAACATGATGACGCGGAAACACTGTAACATGGTGACACGGAAACACTGTAACATGGTGACACGGAAACACTGTAACATGATGACACGGAAACACTGTAACATGGTGACACGGAAACACTGTAACATGATGACACGGAAACACTGTAACATGATGACACGGAAACACTGTAACATGATGACACGGAAATACTGTAACATGATGACACGGAAACACTGTAACATGATGACACAGAAACACTGTAACATGATGACACGGAAATACTGTAACATGGTAACACGGAATCACTGTAACATGGTGACACGGAAACACAGTAACATGGCGACATGGAAACACTGTAACATGATGACACGAAAACACTGTAACATGATGACACGGAAACACTGTAACATTATGACACGGACACACTGTAACATGATGACACGGAAATACTGTAACATGGTGACACGGAAACACTAACATGGTGACACGGAAACACTGTAACATGGTGACATGGAAACACTGTAACATGATGACACGGAAACACTGTAACATGATGACACGGAAACACTGTAACATGATGACACGGAAACACTGTAACATGGTGACGTGGAAACACTGTAACATGGTGACGCGGAAATACTGTAACATGATGACGCGGAAACACTGTAACATGATGACGCGGAAACACTGTAACATGGTGACGCGGAAACACTGTAACATGGTGACACGGAAACACTGTAACATGGTGACACGGAAACACTGTAACATGATGACACGGAAACACTGTAACATGATGACCTGGAAACACTGTAACATGGTGACACGGAAACACTGTAACATGATGACACGGAAACACTGTAACATGATGACACGGAAACACTGTAACATGATGACGCGGAAACACTGTAACATGGTGACACGGAAACACTGTAACATGGTGACATGGAAACACTGTAACATGGTGACACGGAAACACTGTAACATGATGACGCGGAAACACTGTAACATAATGACACGGAAACACTGTAAAAAAGTGACACGGAAACACTGTAACATGGTGACACGGAAACACTGTAACATGATGACGCGGAAACACTGTAACATGATGACACGGAAACACTGTAACATGATGACGCGGAAACACTGTAACATGGTGACACGGAAACACTGTAACATGGTGACACGGAAACACTGTAACATGATGACACGGAAACACTGTAACATGATGACGCGGAAACACTGTAACATGATGACGCGGAAACACTGTAACATGGTGACGCGGAAACACTGTAACATGATGACGCGGAAACACTGTAACATGATGACGCGGAAACACTGTAACATGGTGACACGGAAACACTGTAACATGGTGACACGGAAACACTGTAACATGATGACACGGAAACACTGTAACATGATGACCCGGAAACACTGTAACATGGTGACACGGAAACACCGTAACATGATGACACGGAAACACCGTAACATGATGACACGGAAACACCGTAACATGATGACGCGGAAACACTGTAACATGGTGACACGGAAACACTGTAACATGGTGACACGGAAACACTGTAACATGGTGACACGGAAACACTGTAACATGATGACACGGAAACACTGTAACATGGTGACACGGAAACACTGTAACATGATGACATGGAAACACTGTAACATGATGACACGGAAATACTGTAACATGATGACACGGAAACACTGTAACATGATGACACAGAAACACTGTAACATGATGACACGGAAATACTGTAACATGGTAACACGGAATCACTGTAACATAGTGACACGGAAACACTGTAACATGGTGACATGGAAACACTGTAACATGATGACACGAAAACACTGTAACATGATGACACGGAAACACTGTAACATTATGACACGGACACACTGTAACATGATGACACGGAAACACTGTAACATGATGACACGGAAACACTGTAACATTATGACACGGAAACACTGTAACATGATGACACGGAAACACTGTAACATGATGACACGGAAACACTGTAACATGGTGACGTGGAGAAATACTGTGACATGATGACACGGAAATACTGTAACATGATGACGCAGAAACACTGTAACATGATGACGCGCAAACACAGGAACATGATGACACTGAAACACTGTAACATGGTGACACGGAAACACTGTAACATGGTGACACGGAAACACTGTAACATGGTGACGCAGAAACACTGTAACATGGTGACGCGGAAATACTGTAACATGATGACACGGAAACACTGTAACGTGGTGACGCGGAAACACTGTAACATGGTGACGCGGAAACACTGTAACACGGTAACGCGGAAACACTGTAACATGGTGACACGGAAACACTGTAACATGATGACACGGAAACACTGTAACATGATGACACGGAAACACTGTAACATGGTGACGCGGAAACACTGTAACATGATGACGCGGAAACACTGTAACATGGTGACACGGAAACACTGTAACATGGTGGCACGGAAACACTGTAACATGGTGATGTGGAAACACTGTAACATGGTGACACAGAAACAATGTAACATGATGACACGGAAACACTGTAACATGGTGACGCGGAAACACTGTAACATGATGACGTGGAAACACTGTAACATGATGACACGGAAACACTCTAACATGGTGACACAGAAACACTGTAACATGGTGACGTGGAAACACTGTAACACGGTGACATGGAAACACTGTAACACGGTGACGCGGAAACACTGTAACATGGTGACGCGGAAACACTGTAACATGGTGACGCGGAAACACTGTAACATGGTGACGCGGAAATACTGTAACATGGTGACACGGTAAGACTGTAACATGGTGACGCGGAAACACTGTAACATGGTGACGCGGAAACACTGTAACATGGTGACGCGGAAACACTGTAACATGATGACACGGAAACACTGTAACATGGTGACACGGAAACACTGTAACATGATGACACGGAAACACTGTAACATGATGACACGGAAACACTGTAACATGGTGACGCGGAAACACTGTAACATGGTGACACGGAAACACTGTAACATGATGACACGGAAACACTGTAACATGGTGACACGGAAACACTGTAACATGATGACACGGAAACACTGTAACATGATGACACGGAAACACTGTAACATG
This sequence comes from Chiloscyllium punctatum, assembly GCF_047496795.1. Taxonomy (NCBI): domain Eukaryota; kingdom Metazoa; phylum Chordata; class Chondrichthyes; order Orectolobiformes; family Hemiscylliidae; genus Chiloscyllium; species Chiloscyllium punctatum. The sequence goes on along the minus strand of NC_092787.1, from coordinate 30,195,630 downwards.
GTGACACGGAAACACTGTAACATGATGACACGGAAACACTGTAACATGATGACACGGAAACACTGTAACATGGTGACGCGGAAACACTGTAACATGATGACGCGGAAACACTGTAACATGGTGACACGGAAACACTGTAACATGGTGACACGGAAACACTGTAACATGGTGATGTGGAAACACTGTAACATGGTGACGCGGAAACACTGTAACATGATGACACGGAAATACTGTAACATGGTGACGTGGAAACACTGTAACATGGTGACACGGAAACACTGTAACATGGTGACGCGGAAACACTGCAACATGGTGACACAGAAACACTGTAACATGGTGACACGGAAACACTGTAACATGGTGATGCAGAAAAACTGTAACATGGTGACATGAAAACACTGTAACATAGTGACGCGGAAAAAAAGTAACATGGTGACACAGAAAACCTGTAACATGGTGACACGGAAACACTGTAACATAGTGACGCGGAAAAAAAGTAACATGGTGACACAGAAAACCTGTAACATGGTGACACGGAAACACTGTAACACGATGACGTGGAAACACTGTAACATGGTGACGTGGAAACACTGTAACATGGTGACACGGAAACACTGTAACATAGTGACACGGAAACACTGTAACATGGAGATGTGGAAACACTGTAACATGGTGACACAGAAACACTGTAACATGATGACACGGAAACACTGTAACATGGTGACATGGAAACACTGTAACATGATGACGCGGAAACACTGTAACATGATGACGCGGAAACACTGTAACATGATGACGCGGAAACACTGTAACATGATGACACAGAAACACTGTAACATGGTGACACGGAAACACTGTAACATGGTGACATGGAAACACTGTAACATGATGACATGGAAACACTGTAACATGGTGACACAGAAACACTGTAAAATGATGACACGGAAACACTGTAACATGGTGACACGAAACACTGTAACATGGTGACATGGAAACACTGTAACATGATGATGCGGAAATACTGTAACATGATGACACGGAAATACTGTAACATGATGACGCGGAAACACTGTAACATGGTGACGCGGAAACACTGTAACACGGTGACATGGAAACACTGTAACATGGTGACGCGGAAACACTGTAACATGGTGACATGGAAACACTATAACATGGTGACATGGAAACACTGTAACATGGTGACGCACAAACACAGTAACATGATGACACGGAAACACTGTAACATGGTGACATGGAAACACTGTAACATGGTGACGCGGAAACACTGTAACATGATGACACGGAAACACAGTAACATGGTGACACGGAAACACTGTAATATGATGATACGGAAACACTGTAACACGGTGACGTGGAAACACTGTAACATGGAGACGCGGAAACACTGTAACATGGAACGCAGAAACACTGTAACATGGTGATGTGGAAACACTGTAACATGGTTACACGGAAACACTGTAACTTGGAAAGGTGGAAACACTGTAACATGGTGATGTGGAAACACTGTAACATGGTTACACGGAAACACTGTAACTTGGAAAGGTGGAAACACTGTAACATGGTGATGTGGAAACACTGTAACACGGTGACACGGAAACACTGTAACATGGTGACACGGAAACACTGTAACTTGGAAAGGTGGAAACACTGTAACATGGAGACGCATAAACACTGGAACATGGAGACACAGAAACACTGTAACATGGTGACACAGAAACACTGCAACATGGTGACACAGAAACACTGTAACATGGTGACACGGAAACACTGTAACATGGTGACGCAGAAAAACTGTAACATGGTGACATGAAAACACTGTAACATAGTGACGCGGAAAAAAAGTAACATGGTGACACAGAAAACCTGTAACATGGTGACACGGAAACACTGTAACATAGTGACACGGAAAAAAAGTAACATGGTGACACAGAAAACCTGTAACATGGTGACACGGAAACACTGTAACACGATGACGTGGAAACACTGTAACATGGTGACGTGGAAACACTGTAACATGGTGACATGGAAACACTGTAACATGGTGACACGGAAACACTGTAACATGGTTACACGGAAACACTGTAACTTGGAAAGGTGGAAACACTGTAACATGGAGACGCATAAACACTGGAACATGGAGACACAGAAACACTGTAACATGGTGATGTGGAAAGACTGTAACATGGTGACATGAAAACACTGTAACATAGTGACTCGGAAAAAAAGTAACATGGTGACACAGAAAACCTGTAACATGGTGACGTGGAAACACTGTAACATAGTGACGCAGAAACAATGTAACATGATGACACAGAAACACTGTAACATGGTGACGTGGAAATACTGTAACATTGTGAATCAGAACCAATGTAACATGGTGACGTGGAAACACTGTAACATGGTGACACGGAAACACTGTAACATAGTGACACGGAAACACTGTAACATGGAGACGCGGAAACACTGTAACATGGTGACATGGAAATACTGTAACATAGTGACGCAGAACCAATGTAACATGGTGACGTGGAAACACTGTAACATGGTGACACGGAAACACTGTAACATAGTGATGTGGAAAGACTGTAACATGGTGACATGAAAACACTGTAACATAGTGACGCGGGAAAAAAGTAACATGGTGACACGGAAAACCTGTAACATGGTGACGTGGAAATACTGTAACATAGTGACGCAGAAACAATGTAACATGATGACACGGAAACACTGTAACATGGTGACGTGGAAATACTGTAACATAGTGAAGCAGAACCAATGTAACATGGTGACGTGGAAACACTGTAACATGGTGACACGGAAACACTGTAACATAGTGACACGGAAACACTGTAACATGGTGACGTGGAAACACTGTAACATGGTGACGTGGAAATACTGTAACATAGTGACGCAGAACCAATGTAACATGGTGACGTGGAAACACTGTAACATGGTGACACGGAAACACTGTAACATAGTGACACGGAGACACTGTAACATAGTGACACGGAAACACTGTAACATGGTGACGCAGAAACAATGCAACATGGTGACACGGAAACACTGTAACATGGTGACGCAGAAACACTAATATGGTGACAAGGAAACACTGTAACATGGTGACGCAGAAACACTGTAACATGGTGACACAGAAACACTAATATGGTGACAAGGAAACACTGTAACATGGTGACGCAGAAACACTGTAACGTGGTGACGCAGAAACACTGTAATTTGGTGACACGGAAACACTGTAACATGGTGACATGGAAAAACAGTAACATGGTGAAGTGGAAACACTGTAACATGGTGACGCAGAAACACTGTAATATGGTGACACGGAAACACTGTAACATGGTAAGACGGAAACACTGTAACATGGTGACACGGAAACACTGTAACATGGTACCACGGAAACACTGTAACATGGTGACGTGGAAACACTGTAACATGGTGACACGGAAACACTGTAACATGATGACGCGGAAACACTGTAACATGATGACGCGGAATCACTGTAACATGGTGACACGGAAACACTGTAACATGGTGACACGGAAACACTGTAACATGGTGACACGGAAACACTGTAACATGATGACGCGGAAACACTGTAACATGATGACACGGAAACACTGTAAAAAAGTGACACGGAAACACTGTAACATGGTGACACGGAAACACTGTAACATGATGACACGGAAACACTGTAACATGATAACACGGAAACACTGTAACATGATGACGCGGAAACACTGTAACATGGTGACACGGAAACACTGTAACATGGTGACACGGAAACACTGTAACATGATGACACGGAAACACTGTAACATGATGACGCGGAAACACTGTAACATGGTGACACGGAAACACTGTAACATGGTGACACGGAAACACTGTAACATGATGACACGGAAACACTGTAACATGATGACACGGAAACACTGTAACATGGTGACACGGAAACACTGTAACATGATGACACGGAAACACTGTAACATGATGACACGGAAACACTGTAACATGATGACACAGAAACACTGTAACATGATGACACGGATATACTGTAACATGATGACACCGAAACACTGTAACATGATGACATGGAAACACTGTAACATGATGACACAGAAATACTGTAACATGGTGACACGGAAACACTGTAACATGGTGACACGGAAACACTGTAACATGATGACACTGAAACACTGTAACATGATGACACGGAAACACTGTAACATGATGACACGGAAACACTGTCACATGATGACATGGAAACACTGTAACATGGTGACGTGGAAACACTGTAACATGGTGACGCAGAAATACTGTAACATGATGAAACGGAAATACTGTAACATGATGACGCGGAAACACTGTAACATGATGACGCGCAAACACAGTAACATGATGGCACGGAAACACTGTAACATGGTGACACGGAAACACTGTAACATGGTGACACGGAAACACTGTAACATGGTGACGCGGAAACACTGTAACATGGTGACGCGGAAATACTGTAACATGATGACACAGAAACACTGTAACATGGTGACGCGGAAACACTGTAACATGGTGATGTGGAAACACTGTAACATGGTGACACGGTAACACTGTAACATGATGACACGGAAACACTGTAACATGATGACACAGAAACACTGCAAGATGGTGACACAGAAACACTGTAACATGGTGACACGGAAACGCTGTAACATGGTGACGAGGAAACACTGCAACATGGTGACACAGAAACACTGTAACATGGTGACACGGAAACACTGTAACATAGTGACACGGAAACACTGTAACATGGAGACGCGGAAACACTGTAACATGGTGACATGGAAATACTGTAACATAGTGACGCAGAACCAATGTAACATGGTGACGTGGAAACACTGTAACATGGTGACACGGAAACACTGTAACATAGTGATGTGGAAAGACTGTAACATGGTGACATGAAAACACTGTAACATAGTGACGCGGGAAAAAAGTAACATGGTGACACAGAAAACCTGTAACATGGTGACGTGGAAATACTGTAACATAGTGACGCAGAAACAATGTAACATGATGACACGGAAACACTGTAACATGGTGACGTGGAAATACTGTAACATAGTGAAGCAGAACCAATGTAACATGGTGACGTGGAAACACTGTAACATGGTGACACGGAAACACTGTAACATAGTGACACGGAAACACTGTAACATGGTGACGTGGAAACACTGTAACATGGTGACGTGGAAATACTGTAACATAGTGACGCAGAACCAATGTAACATGGTGACGTGGAAACACTGTAACATGGTGACACGGAAACACTGTAACATAGTGACACGGAAACACTGTAACATGGTGACACGGAAACACTGTAACATAGTGACACGGAGACACTGTAACATAGTGACACGGAAACACTGTAACATGGTGACGCAGAAACAATGCAACATGGTGACACGGAAACACTGTAACATGGTGACGCAGAAACACTAATATGGTGACGCAGAAACACTGTAACATGGTGACGCAGAAACACTGTAACATGGTGACACAGAAACACTAATATGGTGACAAGGAAACACTGTAACATGGTGACGCAGAAACACTGTAACGTGGTGACGCAGAAACACTGTAATTTGGTGACACGGAAACACTGTAACATGGTCACACGGAAACACTGTAATATGGTGACACGGAAACACTGTAACATGGTGACATGGAAAAACAGTAACATGGTGAAGTGGAAACACTGTAACATGGTGACGCAGAAACACTGTAATATGGTGACACGGAAACACTGTAACATGGTAAGACGGAAACACTGTAACATGGTGACACGGAAACACTGTAACATGGTACCACGGAAACACTGTAACATGGTGACGTGGAAACACTGTAACATGGTGACACGGAAACACTGTAACATGATGACACGGAAACACTGTAACATGATGACGCGGAAACACTGTAACATGATGACGCGGAATCACTGTAACATGGTGACACGGAAACACTGTAACATGGTGACACGGAAACACTGTAACATGGTGACACGGAAACACTGTAACATGATGACGCGGAAACACTGTAACATGATGACACGGAAACACTGTAAAAAAGTGACACGGAAACACTGTAACATGGTGACACGGAAACACTGTAACATGATGACACGGAAACACTGTAACATGATAACACGGAAACACTGTAACATGATGACGCGGAAACACTGTAACATGGTGACACGGAAACACTGTAACATGGTGACACGGAAACACTGTAACATGATGACACGGAAACACTGTAACATGATGACGCGGAAACACTGTAACATGATGACGCGGAAACACTGTAACATGGTGACACGGAAACACTGTAACATGGTGACACGGAAACACTGTAACATGGTGACACGGAAACACTGTAACATGATGACACGGAAACACTGTAACATGATGACACGGAAACACTGTAACATGATGACACGGAAACACTGTAACATGGTGACGCGGAAACACTGTAACATGGTGACACGGAAACACTGTAACATGATGACACGGAAACACTGTAACATGGTGATATGGAAACACTGTAACATGATGACACGGAAACACTGTAACATGATGACACGGAAACACTGTAACATGGTGACACGGAAACACTGTAACATGATGACACGGAAACACTGTAACATGATGACACGGAAACACTGTAACATGGTGACGCGGAAACACTGTAACATGATGACGCGGAAACAATGTAACATGGTGACACGGAAACACTGTAACATGGTGACACGGAAACACTGTAACATGGTGATGTGGAAACACTGTAACATGGTGACGCGGAAACACTGTAACATGATGACGCGGAAACACTGTAACATGGTGACACGGAAACACTGTAACATGGTGACACGGAAACACTGTAACATGATGACACGGAAATACTGTAACATGGTGACACGGAAACACTGTAACATGATGACACGGAAACACTGTCACATGATGACACGGAAACACTGTAACATGGTGACGTGGAAACACTGTAACATGGTGACACGGAAACACTGTAACATGGTGACGGGGAAACACTGCAACATGGTGACACAGAAACACTGTAACATGGTGACACGGAAACACTGTAACATGGTGATGCAGAAAAACTGTAACATGGTGACATGAAAACACTGTAACATAGTGACGCGGAAAAAAAGTAACATGGTGACACAGAAAACCTGTAACATGGTGACACGGAAACACTGTAACATAGTGACGCGGAAAAAAAGTAACATGGTGACACAGAAAACCTGTAACATGGTGACACGGAAACACTGTAACACGATGACGTGGAAACACTGTAACATGGTGACATGGAAACACTGTAACCTGGTGACACGGAAACACTGTAACATAGTGACATGGAAACACTGTAACATGGAGATGTGGAAACACTGTAACATGGTGACACAGAAACACTGTAACATGATGACACGGAAACACTGTAACATGGTGACATGGAAACACTGTAACATGATGACGCGGAAACACTGTAACATGATGACGCGGAAACACTGTAACATGATGACGCGGAAACACTGTAACATGATGACACAGAAACACTGTAACATGGTGACACGGAAACACTGTAACATGGTGACATGGAAACACTGTAACATGATGACATGGAAACACTGTAACATGGTGACACAGAAACACTGTAAAATGATGACACGGAAACACTGTAACATGGTGACACGAAACACTGTAACATGGTGACATGGAAACACTGTAACATGATGATGCGGAAATACTGTAACATGATGACACGGAAATACTGTAACATGATGACGCGGAAACACTGTAACATGGTGACGCGGAAACACTGTAACACGGTGACATGGAAACACTGTAACATGGTGACGCGGAAACACTGTAACATGGTGACATGGAATCACTATAACATGGTGACATGGAAACACTGTAACATGGTGACGCGCAAACACAGTAACATGATGACACGGAAACACTGTAACATGGTGACATGGAAACACTGTAACATGGTGACGCGGAAACACTGTAACATGATGACACGGAAACACAGTAACATGGTGACACGGAAACACTGTAATATGATGATACGGAAACACTGTAACACGGTGACGTGGAAACACTGTAACATGGAGACGCGGAAACACTGTAACATGGAACGCAGAAACACTGTAACATGGTGATGTGGAAACACTGTAACATGGTTACACGGAAACACTGTAACTTGGAAAGGTGGAAACACTGTAACATGGTGATGTGGAAACACTGTAACATGGTTACACGGAAACACTGTAACTTGGAAAGGTGGAAACACTGTAACATGGTGATGTGGAAACACTGTAACACGGTGACACGGAAACACTGTAACATGGTGACACGGAAACACTGTAACTTGGAAAGGTGGAAACACTGTAACATGGAGACGCATAAACACTGGAACATGGAGACACAGAAACACTGTAACATGGTGACACAGAAACACTGCAACATGGTGACACAGAAACACTGTAACATGGTGACACAGAAACACTGTAACATGGTGACGCAGAAAAACTGTAACATGGTGACATGAAAACACTGTAACATAGTGACGCGGAAAAAAAGTAACATGGTGACACAGAAAACCTGTAACATGGTGACACGGAAACACTGTAACATAGTGACACGGAAAAAAAGTAACATGGTGACACAGAAAACCTGTAACATGGTGACACGGAAACACTGTAACACGATGACGTGGAAACACTGTAACATGGTGACGTGGAAACACTGTAACATGGTGACATGGAAACACTGTAACATGGTGACACGGAAACACTGTAACATGGTTACACGGAAACACTGTAACTTGGAAAGGTGGAAACACTGTAACATGGAGACGCATAAACACTGGAACATGGAGACACAGAAACACTGTAACATGGTGATGTGGAAAGACTGTAACATGGTGACATGAAAACACTGTAACATAGTGACTCGGAAAAAAAGTAACATGGTGACACAGAAAACCTGTAACATGGTGACGTGGAAACACTGTAACATAGTGACGCAGAAACAATGTAACATGATGACACAGAAACACTGTAACATGGTGACGTGGAAATACTGTAACATAGTGAATCAGAACCAATGTAACATGGTGACGTGGAAACACTGTAACATGGTGACACGGAAACACTGTAACATAGTGACACGGAAACACTGTAACATGGAGACGCGGAAACACTGTAACATGGTGACATGGAAATACTGTAACATAGTGATGCAGAACCAATGTAACATGGTGACGTGGAAACACTGTAACATGGTGACACGGAAACACTGTAACATAGTGATGTGGAAAGACTGTAACATGGTGACATGAAAACACTGTAACATAGTGACGCGGGAAAAAAGTAACATGGTGACACGGAAAACCTGTAACATGGTGACGTGGAAATACTGTAACATAGTGACGCAGAAACAATGTAACATGATGACACGGAAACACTGTAACATGGTGACGTGGAAATACTGTAACATAGTGAAGCAGAACCAATGTAACATGGTGACGTGGAAACACTGTAACATGGTGACACGGAAACACTGTAACATAGTGACACGGAAACACTGTAACATGGTGACGTGGAAACACTGTAACATGGTGACGTGGAAATACTGTAACATAGTGACGCAGAACCAATGTAACATGGTGACGTGGAAACACTGTAACATGGTGACACGGAAACACTGTAACATAGTGACACGGAGACACTGTAACATAGTGACACGGAAACACTGTAACATGGTGACGCAGAAACAATGCAACATGGTGACACGGAAACACTGTAACATGGTGACGCAGAAACACTAATATGGTGACAAGGAAACACTGTAACATGGTGACGCAGAAACACTGTAACATGGTGACACAGAAACACTAATATGGTGACAAGGAAACACTGTAACATGGTGACGCAGAAACACTGTAACGTGGTGACGCAGAAACACTGTAATTTGGTGACACGGAAACACTGTAACATGGTGACATGGAAAAACAGTAACATGGTGAAGTGGAAACACTGTAACATGGTGACGCAGAAACACTGTAATATGGTGACACGGAAACACTGTAACATGGTAAGACGGAAACACTGTAACATGGTGACACGGAAACACTGTAACATGGTACCACGGAAACACTGTAACATGGTGACGTGGAAACACTGTAACATGGTGACACGGAAACACTGTAACATGATGACACGGAAACACTGTAACATGATGACGCGGAAACACTGTAACATGATGACGCGGAATCACTGTAACATGGTGACACGGAAACACTGTAACATGGTGACACGGAAACACTGTAACATGGTGACACGGAAACACTGTAACATGATGACGCGGAAACACTGTAACATGATGACACGGAAACACTGTAAAAAAGTGACACGGAAACACTGTAACATGGTGACACGGAAACACTGTAACATGATGACACGGAAACACTGTAACATGATAACACGGAAACACTGTAACATGATGACGCGGAAACACTGTAACATGGTGACACGGAAACACTGTAACATGGTGACACGGAAACACTGTAACATGATGACACGGAAACACTGTAACATGATGACGCGGAAACACTGTAACATGATGACGCGGAAACACTGTAACATGGTGACACGGAAACACTGTAACATGGTGACACGGAAACACTGTAACATGATGACACGGAAACACTGTAACATGATGACACGGAAACACTGTAACATGGTGACACGGAAACACTGTAACATGATGACACGGAAACACTGTAACATGATGACACGGAAACACTGTAACATGATGACACAGAAACACTGTAACATGATGACACGGATATACTGTAACATGATGACACGGAAACACTGTAACATGATGACATGGAAACACTGTAACATGATGACACAGAAATACTGTAACATGGTGACACGGAAACACTGTAACATGGTGACACGGAAACACTGTAACATGATGACACTGAAACACTGTAACATGATGACACGGAAACACTGTAACATGATGACACGGAAACACTGTCACATGATGACATGGAAACACTGTAACATGGTGACGTGGAAACACTGTAACATGGTGACGCAGAAATACTGTAACATGATGAAACGGAAATACTGTAACATGATGACGCGGAAACACTGTAACATGATGACGCGCAAACACAGTAACATGATGGCACGGAAACACTGTAACATGGTGACACGGAAACACTGTAACATGGTGACACGGAAACACTGTAACATGGTGACGTGGAAACACTGTAACATGGTGACGCGGAAATACTGTAACATGATGACACAGAAACACTGTAACATGGTGACGCGGAAACACTGTAACATGGTGATGTGGAAACACTGTAACATGGTGACACGGTAACACTGTAACATGATGACACGGAAACACTGTAACATGATGACACAGAAACACTGCAAGATGGTGACACAGAAACACTGTAACATGGTGACACGGAAACGCTGTAACATGGTGACGAGGAAACACTGCAACATGGTGACACAGAAACACTGTAACATGGTGACACGGAAACACTGTAACATAGTGACACGGAAACACTGTAACATGGAGACGCGGAAACACTGTAACATGGTGACATGGAAATACTGTAACATAGTGACGCAGAACCAATGTAACATGGTGACGTGGAAACACTGTAACATGGTGACACGGAAACACTGTAACATAGTGATGTGGAAAGACTGTAACATGGTGACATGAAAACACTGTAACATAGTGACGCGGGAAAAAAGTAACATGGTGACACAGAAAACCTGTAACATGGTGACGTGGAAATACTGTAACATAGTGACGCAGAAACAATGTAACATGATGACACGGAAACACTGTAACATGGTGACGTGGAAATACTGTAACATAGTGAAGCAGAACCAATGTAACATGGTGACGTGGAAACACTGTAACATGGTGACACGGAAACACTGTAACATAGTGACACGGAAACACTGTAACATGGTGACGTGGAAACACTGTAACATGGTGACGTGGAAATACTGTAACATAGTGACGCAGAACCAATGTAACATGGTGACGTGGAAACACTGTAACATGGTGACACGGAAACACTGTAACATAGTGACACGGAAACACTGTAACATGGTGACACGGAAACACTGTAACATAGTGACACGGAGACACTGTAACATAGTGACACGGAAACACTGTAACATGGTGACGCAGAAACAATGCAACATGGTGACACGGAAACACTGTAACATGGTGACGCAGAAACACTAATATGGTGACAAGGAAACACTGTAACATGGTGACGCAGAAACACTGTAACATGGTGACACAGAAACACTAATATGGTGACAAGGAAACACTGTAACATGGTGACGCAGAAACACTGTAACGTGGTGACGCAGAAACACTGTAATTTGGTGACACGGAAACACTGTAACATGGTGACATGGAAAAACAGTAACATGGTGAAGTGGAAACACTGTAACATGGTGACGCAGAAACACTGTAATATGGTGACACGGAAACACTGTAACATGGTAAGACGGAAACACTGTAACATGGTGACACGGAAACACTGTAACATGGTACCACGGAAACACTGTAACATGGTGACGTGGAAACACTGTAACATGGTGACACGGAAACACTGTAACATGATGACACGGAAACACTGTAACATGATGACGCGGAAACACTGTAACATGATGACGCGGAATCACTGTAACATGGTGACACGGAAACACTGTAACATGGTGACACGGAAACACTGTAACATGGTGACACGGAAACACTGTAACATGATGACGCGGAAACACTGTAACATGATGACACGGAAACACTGTAAAAAAGTGACACGGAAACACTGTAACATGGTGACACGGAAACACTGTAACATGATGACACGGAAACACTGTAACATGATAACACGGAAACACTGTAACATGATGACGCGGAAACACTGTAACATGGTGACACGGAAACACTGTAACATGGTGACACGGAAACACTGTAACATGATGACACGGAAACACTGTAACATGGTGACACGGAAACACTGTAACATGATGACACGGAAACACTGTAACATGATGACACGGAAACACTGTAACATGATGACACAGAAACACTGTAACATGATGACACGGATATACTGTAACATGATGACACGGAAACACTGTAACATGATGACATGGAAACACTGTAACATGATGACACAGAAATAATGTAACATGGTGACACGGAAACACTGTAACATGGTGACACGGAAACACTGTAACATGATGACACTGAAACACTGTAACATGATGACACGGAAACACTGTAACATGATGACACGGAAACACTGTCACATGATGACATGGAAACACTGTAACATGGTGACGTGGAAACACTGTAACATGGTGACGCAGAAATACTGTAACATGATGACACGGAAATACTGTAACATGATGACGCAGAAACACTGTAACATGATGACGCGCAAACACAGTAACATGATGGCACGGAAACACTGTAACATGGTGACACGGAAACACTGTAACATGGTGACACGGAAACACTGTAACATGGTGACGCGGAAACACTGTAACATGGTGACGCGGAAATACTGTAACATGATGACACAGAAACACTGTAACATGGTGACGCGGAAACACTGTAACATGGTGATGTGGAAACACTGTAACATGGTGACACGGTAACACTGTAACATGATGACACGGAAACACTGTAACATGATGACACAGAAACACTGCAAGATGGTGACACAGAAACACTGTAACATGGTGACACGGAAACGCTGTAACATGGTGACGAGGAAACACTGCAACATGGTGACACAGAAACACTGTAACATGGTGACACGGAAACACTGTAACATGGTGATGCAGAAAAACTGTAACACTGTGACATGAAAACACTGTAACATAGTGACGCGGAAAAAAAGTAACATGGTGACACAGAAAACCTGTAACATGGTGACACGGAAACACTGTAACATAGTGACGCGGAAAAAAAGTAACATGGTGACACAGAAAACCTGTAACATGGTGACACGGAAACACTGTAACACGATGACGTGGAAACACTGTAACATGGTGACGTGGAAACACTGTAACATGGTGACACGGAAACACTGTAACATAGTGACACGGAAACACTGTAACATGGAGACGTGGAAACACTGTAACATGGTGACGTGGAAATACTGTAACATAGTGACACGGAAACACTGTAACATGGTGACGCAGAAACAATGCAACATGGTGACACGGAAACACTGTAACATAGTGACACGGAGACACTGTAACATAGTGACGCGGGAAAAAAGTAACATGGTGACACAGAAAACCTGTAACATGGTGACGTGGAAATACTGTAACATAGTGACGCAGAAACAATGTAACATGGTGACGTGGAAACACTGTAACATGGTGACACGGAAACACTGTAACATGGTGACGTGGAAACACTGTAACACGGTGACATGGAAACACTGTAACACGGTGACGCGGAAACACTGTAACATGGTGACGCGGAAACACTGTAACATGGTGACACGGAAACACTGTAACATGATGACACGGAAACACTGTAACATGGTGACACGGAAACACTGTAACATGATGACACGGAAACACTGTAACATGATGACACGGAAACACTGTAACATGGTGACACGGAAACACTGTAACATGATGACACGGAAACACTGTAACATGATGACACGGAAACACTGTAACATGGTGACGCGGAAACACTGTAACATGATGACGCGGAAACACTGTAACATGGTGACACGGAAACACTGTAACATGGTGACACGGAAACACTGTAACATGGTGATGTGGAAACACTGTAACATGGTGACGCGGAAACACTGTAACATGATGACGCGGAAACACTGTAACATGATGACACGGAAACACTGTAACATGGTGACACGGAAACACTGTAACATGATGACACGGAAATACTGTAACATGGTGACACGGAAACACTGTAACATGATGACACGGAAACACTGTCACATGATGACACGGAAACACTGTAACATGGTGACGTGGAAACACTGTAACATGGTGACACGGAAACACTGTAACATGGTGACGCGGAAACACTGCAACATGGTGACACAGAAACACTGTAACATGGTGACACGGAAACACTGTAACATGGTGATGCAGAAAAACTGTAACATGGTGACATGAAAACACTGTAACATAGTGACGCGGAAAAAAAGTAACATGGTGACACAGAAAACCTGTAACATGGTGACACGGAAACACTGTAACATAGTGACGCGGAAAAAAAGTAACATGGTGACACAGAAAACCTGTAACATGGTGACACGGAAACACTGTAACACGATGACGTGGAAACACTGTAACATGGTGACGTGGAAACACTGTAACATGGTGACACGGAAACACTGTAACATAGTGACACGGAAACACAGTAACATGGAGACGTGGAAACACTGTAACATGGTGACACAGAAACACTGTAACATGATGACACGGAAACACTGTAACATGATGACACGGAAACACTGTAACATGATAACACGGAAACACTGTAACATGATGACGCGGAAACACTGTAACATGGTGACACGGAAACACTGTAACATGGTGACACGGAAACACTGTAACATGATGACACGGAAACACTGTAACATGATGACGCGGAAACACTGTAACATGATGACGCGGAAACACTGTAACATGGTGACACGGAAACACTGTAACATGGTGACACGGAAACACTGTAACATGATGACACGGAAACACTGTAACATGATGACACGGAAACACTGTAACATGGTGACACGGAAACACTGTAACATGATGACACGGAAACACTGTAACATGATGACACGGAAACACTGTAACATGATGACACAGAAACACTGTAACATGATGACACGGATATACTGTAACATGATGACACGGAAACACTGTAACATGATGACATGGAAACACTGTAACATGATGACACAGAAATACTGTAACATGGTGACACGGAAACACTGTAACATGGTGACACGGAAACACTGTAACATGATGACACTGAAACACTGTAACATGATGACACGGAAACACTGTAACATGATGACACGGAAACACTGTCACATGATGACATGGAAACACTGTAACATGGTGACGTGGAAACACTGTAACATGGTGACGCAGAAATACTGTAACATGATGACACGGAAATACTGTAACATGATGACGCGGAAACACTGTAACATGATGACGCGCAAACACAGTAACATGATGGCACGGAAACACTGTAACATGGTGACACGGAAACACTGTAACATGGTGACACGGAAACACTGTAACATGGTGACGCGGAAACACTGTAACATGGTGACGCGGAAATACTGTAACATGATGACACAGAAACACTGTAACATGGTGACGCGGAAACACTGTAACATGGTGATGTGGAAACACTGTAACATGGTGACACGGTAACACTGTAACATGATGACACGGAAACACTGTAACATGATGACACAGAAACACTGCAAGATGGTGACACAGAAACACTGTAACATGGTGACACGGAAACGCTGTAACATGGTGACGAGGAAACACTGCAACATGGTGACACAGAAACACTGTAACATGGTGACACGGAAACACTGTAACATAGTGACACGGAAACACTGTAACATGGAGACGCGGAAACACTGTAACATGGTGACATGGAAATACTGTAACATAGTGACGCAGAACCAATGTAACATGGTGACGTGGAAACACTGTAACATGGTGACACGGAAACACTGTAACATAGTGATGTGGAAAGACTGTAACATGGTGACATGAAAACACTGTAACATAGTGACGCGGGAAAAAAGTAACATGGTGACACAGAAAACCTGTAACATGGTGACGTGGAAATACTGTAACATAGTGACGCAGAAACAATGTAACATGATGACACGGAAACACTGTAACATGGTGACGTGGAAATACTGTAACATAGTGAAGCAGAACCAATGTAACATGGTGACGTGGAAACACTGTAACATGGTGACACGGAAACACTGTAACATAGTGACACGGAAACACTGTAACATGGTGACGTGGAAATACTGTAACATAGTGACGCAGAACCAATGTAACATGGTGACGTGGAAACACTGTAACATGGTGACACGGAAACACTGTAACATAGTGACACGGAAACACTGTAACATGGTGACACGGAAACACTGTAACATAGTGACACGGAGACACTGTAACATAGTGACACGGAAACACTGTAACATGGTGACGCAGAAACAATGCAACATGGTGACACGGAAACACTGTAACATGGTGACGCAGAAACACTAATATGGTGACGCAGAAACACTGTAACATGGTGACGCAGAAACACTGTAACATGGTGACACAGAAACACTAATATGGTGACAAGGAAACACTGTAACATGGTGACGCAGAAACACTGTAACGTGGTGACGCAGAAACACTGTAATTTGGTGACACGGAAACACTGTAACATGGTCACACGGAAACACTGTAATATGGTGACACGGAAACACTGTAACATGGTGACATGGAAAAACAGTAACATGGTGAAGTGGAAACACTGTAACATGGTGACGCAGAAACACTGTAATATGGTGACACGGAAACACTGTAACATGGTAAGACGGAAACACTGTAACATGGTGACACGGAAACACTGTAACATGGTACCACGGAAACACTGTAACATGGTGACGTGGAAACACTGTAACATGGTGACACGGAAACACTGTAACATGATGACACGGAAACACTGTAACATGATGACGCGGAAACACTGTAACATGATGACGCGGAATCACTGTAACATGGTGACACGGAAACACTGTAACATGGTGACACGGAAACACTGTAACATGGTGACACGGAAACACTGTAACATGATGACGCGGAAACACTGTAACATGATGACACGGAAACACTGTAAAAAAGTGACACGGAAACACTGTAACATGGTGACACGGAAACACTGTAACATGATGACACGGAAACACTGTAACATGATAACACGGAAACACTGTAACATGATGACGCGGAAACACTGTAACATGGTGACACGGAAACACTGTAACATGGTGACACGGAAACACTGTAACATGATGACACGGAAACACTGTAACATGATGACGCGGAAACACTGTAACATGATGACGCGGAAACACTGTAACATGGTGACACGGAAACACTGTAACATGGTGACACGGAAACACTGTAACATGATGACACGGAAACACTGTAACATGATGACACGGAAACACTGTAACATGGTGACACGGAAACACTGTAACATGATGACACGGAAACACTGTAACATGATGACACGGAAACACTGTAACATGATGACACAGAAACACTGTAACATGATGACACGGATATACTGTAACATGATGACACGGAAACACTGTAACATGATGACATGGAAACACTGTAACATGATGACACAGAAATACTGTAACATGGTGACACGGAAACACTGTAACATGGTGACACGGAAACACTGTAACATGATGACACTGAAACACTGTAACATGATGACACGGAAACACTGTAACATGATGACACGGAAACACTGTCACATGATGACATGGAAACACTGTAACATGGTGACGTGGAAACACTGTAACATGGTGACGCAGAAATACTGTAACATGATGACACGGAAATACTGTAACATGATGACGCGGAAACACTGTAACATGATGACGCGCAAACACAGTAACATGATGGCACGGAAACACTGTAACATGGTGACACGGAAACACTGTAACATGGTGACACGGAAACACTGTAACATGGTGACGCGGAAACACTGTAACATGGTGACGCGGAAATACTGTAACATGATGACACAGAAACACTGTAACATGGTGACGCGGAAACACTGTAACATGGTGATGTGGAAACACTGTAACATGGTGACACGGTAACACTGTAACATGATGACACGGAAACACTGTAACATGATGACACAGAAACACTGCAAGATGGTGACACAGAAACACTGTAACATGGTGACACGGAAACGCTGTAACATGGTGACGAGGAAACACTGCAACATGGTGACACAGAAACACTGTAACATGGTGACACGGAAACACTGTAACATAGTGACACGGAAACACTGTAACATGGAGACGCGGAAACACTGTAACATGGTGACATGGAAATACTGTAACATAGTGACGCAGAACCAATGTAACATGGTGACGTGGAAACACTGTAACATGGTGACACGGAAACACTGTAACATAGTGATGTGGAAAGACTGTAACATGGTGACATGAAAACACTGTAACATAGTGACGCGGGAAAAAAGTAACATGGTGACACAGAAAACCTGTAACATGGTGACGTGGAAATACTGTAACATAGTGACGCAGAAACAATGTAACATGATGACACGGAAACACTGTAACATGGTGACGTGGAAATACTGTAACATAGTGAAGCAGAACCAATGTAACATGGTGACGTGGAAACACTGTAACATGGTGACACGGAAACACTGTAACATAGTGACACGGAAACACTGTAACATGGTGACGTGGAAATACTGTAACATAGTGACGCAGAACCAATGTAACATGGTGACGTGGAAACACTGTAACATGGTGACACGGAAACACTGTAACATAGTGACACGGAAACACTGTAACATGGTGACACGGAAACACTGTAACATAGTGACACGGAGACACTGTAACATAGTGACACGGAAACACTGTAACATGGTGACGCAGAAACAATGCAACATGGTGACACGGAAACACTGTAACATGGTGACGCAGAAACACTAATATGGTGACGCAGAAACACTGTAACATGGTGACGCAGAAACACTGTAACATGGTGACACAGAAACACTAATATGGTGACAAGGAAACACTGTAACATGGTGACGCAGAAACACTGTAACGTGGTGACGCAGAAACACTGTAATTTGGTGACACGGAAACACTGTAACATGGTCACACGGAAACACTGTAATATGGTGACACGGAAACACTGTAACATGGTGACATGGAAAAACAGTAACATGGTGAAGTGGAAACACTGTAACATGGTGACGCAGAAACACTGTAATATGGTGACACGGAAACACTGTAACATGGTAAGACGGAAACACTGTAACATGGTGACACGGAAACACTGTAACATGGTACCACGGAAACACTGTAACATGGTGACGTGGAAACACTGTAACATGGTGACACGGAAACACTGTAACATGATGACACGGAAACACTGTAACATGATGACGCGGAAACACTGTAACATGATGACGCGGAATCACTGTAACATGGTGACACGGAAACACTGTAACATGGTGACACGGAAACACTGTAACATGGTGACACGGAAACACTGTAACATGATGACGCGGAAACACTGTAACATGATGACACGGAAACACTGTAAAAAAGTGACACGGAAACACTGTAACATGGTGACACGGAAACACTGTAACATGATGACACGGAAACACTGTAACATGATAACACGGAAACACTGTAACATGATGACGCGGAAACACTGTAACATGGTGACACGGAAACACTGTAACATGGTGACACGGAAACACTGTAACATGATGACACGGAAACACTGTAACATGATGACGCGGAAACACTGTAACATGATGACGCGGAAACACTGTAACATGGTGACACGGAAACACTGTAACATGGTGACACGGAAACACTGTAACATGATGACACGGAAACACTGTAACATGATGACACGGAAACACTGTAACATGGTGACACGGAAACACTGTAACATGATGACACGGAAACACTGTAACATGATGACACGGAAACACTGTAACATGATGACACAGAAACACTGTAACATGATGACACGGATATACTGTAACATGATGACACGGAAACACTGTAACATGATGACATGGAAACACTGTAACATGATGACACAGAAATACTGTAACATGGTGACACGGAAACACTGTAACATGGTGACACGGAAACACTGTAACATGATGACACTGAAACACTGTAACATGATGACACGGAAACACTGTAACATGATGACACGGAAACACTGTCACATGATGACATGGAAACACTGTAACATGGTGACGTGGAAACACTGTAACATGGTGACGCAGAAATACTGTAACATGATGACACGGAAATACTGTAACATGATGACGCGGAAACACTGTAACATGATGACGCGCAAACACAGTAACATGATGGCACGGAAACACTGTAACATGGTGACACGGAAACACTGTAACATGGTGACACGGAAACACTGTAACATGGTGACGCGGAAACACTGTAACATGGTGACGCGGAAATACTGTAACATGATGACACAGAAACACTGTAACATGGTGACGCGGAAACACTGTAACATGGTGATGTGGAAACACTGTAACATGGTGACACGGTAACACTGTAACATGATGACACGGAAACACTGTAACATGATGACACAGAAACACTGCAAGATGGTGACACAGAAACACTGTAACATGGTGACACGGAAACGCTGTAACATGGTGACGAGGAAACACTGCAACATGGTGACACAGAAACACTGTAACATGGTGACACGGAAACACTGTAACATAGTGACACGGAAACACTGTAACATGGAGACGCGGAAACACTGTAACATG
The DNA here is from genome assembly GCF_047496795.1 of Chiloscyllium punctatum. NCBI lineage: Eukaryota > Metazoa > Chordata > Chondrichthyes > Orectolobiformes > Hemiscylliidae > Chiloscyllium > Chiloscyllium punctatum. The sequence continues at coordinate 30,173,794 of NC_092787.1, read as the reverse complement.
GTGACATGGAAATACTGTAACATAGTGACGCAGAACCAATGTAACATGGTGACGTGGAAACACTGTAACATGGTGACACGGAAACACTGTAACATAGTGATGTGGAAAGACTGTAACATGGTGACATGAAAACACTGTAACATAGTGACGCGGGAAAAAAGTAACATGGTGACACAGAAAACCTGTAACATGGTGACGTGGAAATACTGTAACATAGTGACGCAGAAACAATGTAACATGATGACACGGAAACACTGTAACATGGTGACGTGGAAATACTGTAACATAGTGAAGCAGAACCAATGTAACATGGTGACGTGGAAACACTGTAACATGGTGACACGGAAACACTGTAACATAGTGACACGGAAACACTGTAACATGGTGACGTGGAAATACTGTAACATAGTGACGCAGAACCAATGTAACATGGTGACGTGGAAACACTGTAACATGGTGACACGGAAACACTGTAACATGGTGACACGGAAACACTGTAACATAGTGACACGGAAACACTGTAACATGGTGACACGGAAACACTGTAACATAGTGACACGGAAACACTGTAACATGGTGACACGGAAACACTGTAACATAGTGACACGGAGACACTGTAACATAGTGACACGGAAACACTGTAACATGGTGACGCAGAAACAATGCAACATGGTGACACGGAAACACTGTAACATGGTGACGCAGAAACACTAATATGGTGACGCAGAAACACTGTAACATGGTGACGCAGAAACACTGTAACATGGTGACACAGAAACACTAATATGGTGACAAGGAAACACTGTAACATGGTGACGCAGAAACACTGTAACGTGGTGACGCAGAAACACTGTAATTTGGTGACACGGAAACACTGTAACATGGTCACACGGAAACACTGTAATATGGTGACACGGAAACACTGTAACATGGTGACATGGAAAAACAGTAACATGGTGAAGTGGAAACACTGTAACATGGTGACGCAGAAACACTGTAATATGGTGACACGGAAACACTGTAACATGGTAAGACGGAAACACTGTAACATGGTGACACGGAAACACTGTAACATGGTACCACGGAAACACTGTAACATGGTGACGTGGAAACACTGTAACATGGTGACACGGAAACACTGTAACATGATGACACGGAAACACTGTAACATGATGACGCGGAAACACTGTAACATGATGACGCGGAATCACTGTAACATGGTGACACGGAAACACTGTAACATGGTGACACGGAAACACTGTAACATGATGACGCGGAAACACTGTAACATGATGACACGGAAACACTGTAAAAAAGTGACACGGAAACACTGTAACATGGTGACACGGAAACACTGTAACATGATGACACGGAAACACTGTAACATGATAACACGGAAACACTGTAACATGATGACGCGGAAACACTGTAACATGGTGACACGGAAACACTGTAACATGGTGACACGGAAACACTGTAACATGATGACACGGAAACACTGTAACATGATGACGCGGAAACACTGTAACATGATGACGCGGAAACACTGTAACATGGTGACACGGAAACACTGTAACATGGTGACACGGAAACACTGTAACATGATGACACGGAAACACTGTAACATGATGACACGGAAACACTGTAACATGATGACGCGGAAACACTGTAACATGGTGACACGGAAACACTGTAACATGATGACACGGAAACACTGTAACATGATGACACGGAAACACTGTAACATGGTGACACGGAAACACTGTAACATGATGACGCGGAAACACTGTAACATGGTGACACGGAAACACTGTAACATGGTGACACGGAAACACTGTAACATGATGACACGGAAACACTGTAACATGATGACACGGAAACACTGTAACATGGTGACACGGAAACACTGTAACATGATGACACGGAAACACTGTAACATGATGACACGGAAACACTGTAACATGATGACACAGAAACACTGTAACATGATGACACGGATATACTGTAACATGATGACACGGAAACACTGTAACATGATGACATGGAAACACTGTAACATGATGACACAGAAATACTGTAACATGGTGACACGGAAACACTGTAACATGGTGACACGGAAACACTGTAACATGATGACACTGAAACACTGTAACATGATGACACGGAAACACTGTAACATGATGACACGGAAACACTGTCACATGATGACATGGAAACACTGTAACATGGTGACGTGGAAACACTGTAACATGGTGACGCAGAAATACTGTAACATGATGACACGGAAATACTGTAACATGATGACGCGGAAACACTGTAACATGATGACGCGCAAACACAGTAACATGATGGCACGGAAACACTGTAACATGGTGACACGGAAACACTGTAACATGGTGACACGGAAACACTGTAACATGGTGACGCGGAAACACTGTAACATGGTGACGCGGAAATACTGTAACATGATGACACAGAAACACTGTAACATGGTGACGCGGAAACACTGTAACATGGTGATGTGGAAACACTGTAACATGGTGACACGGTAACACTGTAACATGATGACACGGAAACACTGTAACATGATGACACAGAAACACTGCAAGATGGTGACACAGAAACACTGTAACATGGTGACACGGAAACGCTGTAACATGGTGACGAGGAAACACTGCAACATGGTGACACAGAAACACTGTAACATGGTGACACGGAAACACTGTAACATAGTGACACGGAAACACTGTAACATGGAGACGCGGAAACACTGTAACATGGTGACATGGAAATACTGTAACATAGTGACGCAGAACCAATGTAACATGGTGACGTGGAAACACTGTAACATGGTGACACGGAAACACTGTAACATAGTGATGTGGAAAGACTGTAACATGGTGACATGAAAACACTGTAACATAGTGACGCGGGAAAAAAGTAACATGGTGACACAGAAAACCTGTAACATGGTGACGTGGAAATACTGTAACATAGTGACGCAGAAACAATGTAACATGATGACACGGAAACACTGTAACATGGTGACGTGGAAATACTGTAACATAGTGAAGCAGAACCAATGTAACATGGTGACGTGGAAACACTGTAACATGGTGACACGGAAACACTGTAACATAGTGACACGGAAACACTGTAACATGGTGACGTGGAAATACTGTAACATAGTGACGCAGAACCAATGTAACATGGTGACGTGGAAACACTGTAACATGGTGACACGGAAACACTGTAACATGGTGACACGGAAACACTGTAACATAGTGACACGGAAACACTGTAACATGGTGACACGGAAACACTGTAACATAGTGACACGGAAACACTGTAACATGGTGACACGGAAACACTGTAACATAGTGACACGGAGACACTGTAACATAGTGACACGGAAACACTGTAACATGGTGACGCAGAAACAATGCAACATGGTGACACGGAAACACTGTAACATGGTGACGCAGAAACACTAATATGGTGACGCAGAAACACTGTAACATGGTGACGCAGAAACACTGTAACATGGTGACACAGAAACACTAATATGGTGACAAGGAAACACTGTAACATGGTGACGCAGAAACACTGTAACGTGGTGACGCAGAAACACTGTAATTTGGTGACACGGAAACACTGTAACATGGTCACACGGAAACACTGTAATATGGTGACACGGAAACACTGTAACATGGTGACATGGAAAAACAGTAACATGGTGAAGTGGAAACACTGTAACATGGTGACGCAGAAACACTGTAATATGGTGACACGGAAACACTGTAACATGGTAAGACGGAAACACTGTAACATGGTGACACGGAAACACTGTAACATGGTACCACGGAAACACTGTAACATGGTGACGTGGAAACACTGTAACATGGTGACACGGAAACACTGTAACATGATGACACGGAAACACTGTAACATGATGACGCGGAAACACTGTAACATGATGACGCGGAATCACTGTAACATGGTGACACGGAAACACTGTAACATGGTGACACGGAAACACTGTAACATGATGACGCGGAAACACTGTAACATGATGACACGGAAACACTGTAAAAAAGTGACACGGAAACACTGTAACATGGTGACACGGAAACACTGTAACATGATGACACGGAAACACTGTAACATGATAACACGGAAACACTGTAACATGATGACGCGGAAACACTGTAACATGGTGACACGGAAACACTGTAACATGGTGACACGGAAACACTGTAACATGATGACACGGAAACACTGTAACATGATGACGCGGAAACACTGTAACATGATGACGCGGAAACACTGTAACATGGTGACACGGAAACACTGTAACATGGTGACACGGAAACACTGTAACATGATGACACGGAAACACTGTAACATGATGACACGGAAACACTGTAACATGGTGACACGGAAACGCTGTAACATGGTGACGAGGAAACACTGCAACATGGTGACACAGAAACACTGTAACATGGTGACACGGAAACACTGTAACATAGTGACACGGAAACACTGTAACATGGAGACGCGGAAACACTGTAACATGGTGACATGGAAATACTGTAACATAGTGACGCAGAACCAATGTAACATGGTGACGTGGAAACACTGTAACATGGTGACACGGAAACACTGTAACATAGTGATGTGGAAAGACTGTAACATGGTGACATGAAAACACTGTAACATAGTGACGCGGGAAAAAAGTAACATGGTGACACAGAAAACCTGTAACATGGTGACGTGGAAATACTGTAACATAGTGACGCAGAAACAATGTAACATGATGACACGGAAACACTGTAACATGGTGACGTGGAAATACTGTAACATAGTGAAGCAGAACCAATGTAACATGGTGACGTGGAAACACTGTAACATGGTGACACGGAAACACTGTAACATAGTGACACGGAAACACTGTAACATGGTGACGTGGAAATACTGTAACATAGTGACGCAGAACCAATGTAACATGGTGACGTGGAAACACTGTAACATGGTGACACGGAAACACTGTAACATAGTGACACGGAAACACTGTAACATGGTGACACGGAAACACTGTAACATAGTGACACGGAGACACTGTAACATAGTGACACGGAAACACTGTAACATGGTGACGCAGAAACAATGCAACATGGTGACACGGAAACACTGTAACATGGTGACGCAGAAACACTAATATGGTGACGCAGAAACACTGTAACATGGTGACGCAGAAACACTGTAACATGGTGACACAGAAACACTAATATGGTGACAAGGAAACACTGTAAAATGGTGACGCAGAAACACTGTAACGTGGTGACGCAGAAACACTGTAATTTGGTGACACGGAAACACTGTAACATGGTCACACGGAAACACTGTAATATGGTGACACGGAAACACTGTAACATGGTGACATGGAAAAACAGTAACATGGTGAAGTGGAAACACTGTAACATGGTGACGCAGAAACACTGTAATATGGTGACACGGAAACACTGTAACATGGTAAGACGGAAACACTGTAACATGGTGACACGGAAACACTGTAACATGGTACCACGGAAACACTGTAACATGGTGACGTGGAAACACTGTAACATGGTGACACGGAAACACTGTAACATGATGACACGGAAACACTGTAACATGATGACGCGGAAACACTGTAACATGATGACGCGGAATCACTGTAACATGGTGACACGGAAACACTGTAACATGGTGACACGGAAACACTGTAACATGGTGACACGGAAACACTGTAACATGATGACGCGGAAACACTGTAACATGATGACACGGAAACACTGTAAAAAAGTGACACGGAAACACTGTAACATGGTGACACGGAAACACTGTAACATGATGACACGGAAATACTGTAACATGATAACACGGAAACACTGTAACATGATGACGCGGAAACACTGTAACATGGTGACACGGAAACACTGTAACATGGTGACACGGAAACACTGTAACATGATGACACGGAAACACTGTAACATGATGACGTGGAAACACTGTAACATGATGACGCGGAAACACTGTAACATGGTGACACGGAAACACTGTAACATGGTGACACGGAAACACTGTAACATGATGACACGGAAACACTGTAACATGATGACACGGAAACACTGTAACATGGTGACACGGAAACACTGTAACATGATGACACGGAAACACTGTAACATGATGACACGGAAACACTGTAACATGATGACACAGAAACACTGTAACATGATGACACGGATATACTGTAACATGATGACACGGAAACACTGTAACATGATGACATGGAAACACTGTAACATGATGACACAGAAATACTGTAACATGGTGACACGGAAACACTGTAACATGGTGACACGGAAACACTGTAACATGATGACACTGAAACACTGTAACATGATGACACGGAAACACTGTAACATGATGACACGGAAACACTGTCACATGATGACATGGAAACACTGTAACATGGTGACGTGGAAACACTGTAACATGGTGACGCAGAAATACTGTAACATGATGACACGGAAATACTGTAACATGATGACGCGGAAACACTGTAACATGATGACGCGCAAACACAGTAACATGATGGCACGGAAACACTGTAACATGGTGACACGGAAACACTGTAACATGGTGACACGGAAACACTGTAACATGGTGACGCGGAAACACTGTAACATGGTGACGCGGAAATACTGTAACATGATGACACAGAAACACTGTAACATGGTGACGCGGAAACACTGTAACATGGTGATGTGGAAACACTGTAACATGGTGACACGGTAACACTGTAACATGATGACACGGAAACACTGTAACATGATGACACAGAAACACTGCAAGATGGTGACACAGAAACACTGTAACATGGTGACACGGAAACGCTGTAACATGGTGACGAGGAAACACTGCAACATGGTGACACAGAAACACTGTAACATGGTGACACGGAAACACTGTAACATAGTGACACGGAAACACTGTAACATGGAGACGCGGAAACACTGTAACATGGTGACATGGAAATACTGTAACATAGTGACGCAGAACCAATGTAACATGGTGACGTGGAAACACTGTAACATGGTGACACGGAAACACTGTAACATAGTGATGTGGAAAGACTGTAACATGGTGACATGAAAACACTGTAACATAGTGACGCGGGAAAAAAGTAACATGGTGACACAGAAAACCTGTAACATGGTGACGTGGAAATACTGTAACATAGTGACGCAGAAACAATGTAACATGATGACACGGAAACACTGTAACATGGTGACGTGGAAATACTGTAACATAGTGAAGCAGAACCAATGTAACATGGTGACGTGGAAACACTGTAACATGGTGACACGGAAACACTGTAACATAGTGACACGGAAACACTGTAACATGGTGACGTGGAAATACTGTAACATAGTGACGCAGAACCAATGTAACATGGTGACGTGGAAACACTGTAACATGGTGACACGGAAACACTGTAACATAGTGACACGGAAACACTGTAACATGGTGACACGGAAACACTGTAACATAGTGACACGGAGACACTGTAACATAGTGACACGGAAACACTGTAACATGGTGACGCAGAAACAATGCAACATGGTGACACGGAAACACTGTAACATGGTGACGCAGAAACACTAATATGGTGACAAGGAAACACTGTAACATGGTGACGCAGAAACACTGTAACATGGTGACACAGAAACACTAATATGGTGACAAGGAAACACTGTAACATGGTGATGCAGAAACACTGTAACGTGGTGACGCAGAAACACTGTAATTTGGTGACACGGAAACACTGTAACATGGTCACACGGAAACACTGTAATATGGTGACACGGAAACACTGTAACATGGTGACATGGAAAAACAGTAACATGGTGAAGTGGAAACACTGTAACATGGTGACGCAGAAACACTGTAATATGGTGACACGGAAACACTGTAACATGGTAAGACGGAAACACTGTAACATGGTGACACGGAAACACTGTAACATGGTACCACGGAAACACTGTAACATGGTGACGTGGAAACACTGTAACATGGTGACACGGAAACACTGTAACATGATGACACGGAAACACTGTAACATGATGACGCGGAAACACTGTAACATGATGACGCGGAATCACTGTAACATGGTGACACGGAAACACTGTAACATGGTGACACGGAAACACTGTAACATGGTGACACGGAAACACTGTAACATGATGACGCGGAAACACTGTAACATGATGACACGGAAACACTGTAAAAAAGTGACACGGAAACACTGTAACATGGTGACACGGAAACACTGTAACATGATGACACGGAAACACTGTAACATGATAACACGGAAACACTGTAACATGATGACGCGGAAACACTGTAACATGGTGACACGGAAACACTGTAACATGGTGACACGGAAACACTGTAACATGATGACACGGAAACACTGTAACATGATGACACGGAAACACTGTAACATGGTGACACGGAAACACTGTAACATGATGACACGGAAACACTGTAACATGATGACACGGAAACACTGTAACATGATGACACAGAAACACTGTAACATGATGACACGGATATACTGTAACATGATGACACGGAAACACTGTAACATGATGACATGGAAACACTGTAACATGATGACACAGAAATACTGTAACATGGTGACACGGAAACACTGTAACATGGTGACACGGAAACACTGTAACATGATGACACTGAAACACTGTAACATGATGACACGGAAACACTGTAACATGATGACACGGAAACACTGTCACATGATGACATGGAAACACTGTAACATGGTGACGTGGAAACACTGTAACATGGTGACGCAGAAATACTGTAACATGATGACACGGAAATACTGTAACATGATGACGCGGAAACACTGTAACATGATGACGCGCAAACACAGTAACATGATGGCACGGAAACACTGTAACATGGTGACACGGAAACACTGTAACATGGTGACACGGAAACACTGTAACATGGTGACGCGGAAACACTGTAACATGGTGACGCGGAAATACTGTAACATGATGACACAGAAACACTGTAACATGGTGACGCGGAAACACTGTAACATGGTGATGTGGAAACACTGTAACATGGTGACACGGTAACACTGTAACATGATGACACGGAAACACTGTAACATGATGACACAGAAACACTGCAAGATGGTGACACAGAAACACTGTAACATGGTGACACGGAAACGCTGTAACATGGTGACGAGGAAACACTGCAACATGGTGACACAGAAACACTGTAACATGGTGACACGGAAACACTGTAACATAGTGACACGGAAACACTGTAACATGGAGACGCGGAAACACTGTAACATGGTGACATGGAAATACTGTAACATAGTGACGCAGAACCAATGTAACATGGTGACGTGGAAACACTGTAACATGGTGACACGGAAACACTGTAACATAGTGATGTGGAAAGACTGTAACATGGTGACATGAAAACACTGTAACATAGTGACGCGGGAAAAAAGTAACATGGTGACACAGAAAACCTGTAACATGGTGACGTGGAAATACTGTAACATAGTGACGCAGAAACAATGTAACATGATGACACGGAAACACTGTAACATGGTGACGTGGAAATACTGTAACATAGTGAAGCAGAACCAATGTAACATGGTGACGTGGAAACACTGTAACATGGTGACACGGAAACACTGTAACATAGTGACACGGAAACACTGTAACATGGTGACGTGGAAACACTGTAACATGGTGACGTGGAAATACTGTAACATAGTGACGCAGAACCAATGTAACATGGTGACGTGGAAACACTGTAACATGGTGACACGGAAACACTGTAACATAGTGACACGGAAACACTGTAACATGGTGACACGGAAACACTGTAACATAGTGACACGGAGACACTGTAACATAGTGACACGGAAACACTGTAACATGGTGACGCAGAAACAATGCAACATGGTGACACGGAAACACTGTAACATGGTGACGCAGAAACACTAATATGGTGACAAGGAAACACTGTAACATGGTGACGCAGAAACACTGTAACATGGTGACACAGAAACACTAATATGGTGACAAGGAAACACTGTAACATGGTGACGCAGAAACACTGTAACGTGGTGATGCAGAAACACTGTAATTTGGTGACACGGAAACACTGTAACATGGTCACACGGAAACACTGTAATATGGTGACATGGAAAAACAGTAACATGGTGAAGTGGAAACACTGTAACATGGTGACGCAGAAACACTGTAATATGGTGACACGGAAACACTGTAACATGGTAAGACGGAAACACTGTAACATGGTGACACGGAAACACTGTAACATGGTACCACGGAAACACTGTAACATGGTGACGTGGAAACACTGTAACATGGTGACACGGAAACACTGTAACATGATGACACGGAAACACTGTAACATGATGACGCGGAAACACTGTAACATGATGACGCGGAATCACTGTAACATGGTGACACGGAAACACTGTAACATGGTGACACGGAAACACTGTAACATGATGACACTGAAACACTGTAACATGATGACACGGAAACACTGTAACATGATGACACGGAAACACTGTCACATGATGACATGGAAACACTGTAACATGGTGACGTGGAAACACTGTAACATGGTGACGCAGAAATACTGTAACATGATGACACGGAAATACTGTAACATGATGACGCGGAAACACTGTAACATGATGACGCGCAAACACAGTAACATGATGGCACGGAAACACTGTAACATGGTGACACGGAAACACTGTAACATGGTGACACGGAAACACTGTAACATGGTGACGCGGAAACACTGTAACATGGTGACGCGGAAACACTGTAACATGGTGACGCGGAAATACTGTAACATGATGACACAGAAACACTGTAACATGATGACGCGGAAACACTGTAACATGGTGATGTGGAAACACTGTAACATGGTGACACGGTAACACTGTAACATGATGACACGGAAACACTGTAACATGATGACACAGAAACACTGCAAGATGGTGACACAGAAACACTGTAACATGGTGACACGGAAACGCTGTAACATGGTGACGAGGAAACACTGCAACATGGTGACACAGAAACACTGTAACATGGTGACACGGAAACACTGTAACATAGTGACACGGAAACACTGTAACATGGAGACGCGGAAACACTGTAACATGGTGACATGGAAATACTGTAACATAGTGACGCAGAACCAATGTAACATGGTGACGTGGAAACACTGTAACATGGTGACACGGAAACACTGTAACATAGTGATGTGGAAAGACTGTAACATGGTGACATGAAAACACTGTAACATAGTGACGCGGGAAAAAAGTAACATGGTGACACAGAAAACCTGTAACATGGTGACGTGGAAATACTGTAACATAGTGACGCAGAAACAATGTAACATGATGACACGGAAACACTGTAACATGGTGACGTGGAAATACTGTAACATAGTGAAGCAGAACCAATGTAACATGGTGACGTGGAAACACTGTAACATGGTGACACGGAAACACTGTAACATAGTGACACGGAAACACTGTAACATGGTGACGTGGAAACACTGTAACATGGTGACGTGGAAATACTGTAACATAGTGACGCAGAACCAATGTAACATGGTGACGTGGAAACACTGTAACATGGTGACACGGAAACACTGTAACATAGTGACACGGAAACACTGTAACATGGTGACACGGAAACACTGTAACATAGTGACACGGAGACACTGTAACATAGTGACACGGAAACACTGTAACATGGTGACGCAGAAACAATGCAACATGGTGACACGGAAACACTGTAACATGGTGACGCAGAAACACTAATATGGTGACAAGGAAACACTGTAACATGGTGACGCAGAAACACTGTAACATGGTGACACAGAAACACTAATATGGTGACAAGGAAACACTGTAACATGGTGACGCAGAAACACTGTAACGTGGTGACGCAGAAACACTGTAATTTGGTGACACGGAAACACTGTAACATGGTCACACGGAAACACTGTAATATGGTGACACGGAAACACTGTAACATGGTGACATGGAAAAACAGTAACATGGTGAAGTGGAAACACTGTAACATGGTGACGCAGAAACACTGTAATATGGTGACACGGAAACACTGTAACATGGTAAGACGGAAACACTGTAACATGGTGACACGGAAACACTGTAACATGGTACCACGGAAACACTGTAACATGGTGACGTGGAAACACTGTAACATGGTGACACGGAAACACTGTAACATGATGACACGGAAACACTGTAACATGATGACGCGGAAACACTGTAACATGATGACGCGGAATCACTGTAACATGGTGACACGGAAACACTGTAACATGGTGACACGGAAACACTGTAACATGGTGACACGGAAACACTGTAACATGATGATGCGGAAACACTGTAACATGATGACACGGAAACACTGTAACATGATGACACGGAAACACTGTAACATGATAACACGGAAACACTGTAACATGATGACGCGGAAACACTGTAACATGGTGACACGGAAACACTGTAACATGGTGACACGGAAACACTGTAACATGATGACACGGAAACACTGTAACATGATGACGCGGAAACACTGTAACATGATGACGCGGAAACACTGTAACATGGTGACACGGAAACACTGTAACATGGTGACACGGAAACACTGTAACATGGTGACACGGAAACACTGTAACATGATGACACGGAAACACTGTAACATGATGACACGGAAACACTGTAACATGGTGACACGGAAACACTGTAACATGATGACACGGAAACACTGTAACATGATGACACGGAAACACTGTAACATGATGACACAGAAACACTGTAACATGATGACACGGATATACTGTAACATGATGACACAGAAACACTGTAACATGATGACATGGAAACACTGTAACATGATGACACAGAAATACTGTAACATGGTGACACGGAAACACTGTAACATGGTGACACGGAAACACTGTAACATGATGACACTGAAACACTGTAACATGATGACACGGAAACACTGTCACATGATGACATGGAAACACTGTAACATGGTGACGTGGAAACACTGTAACATGGTGACGCAGAAATACTGTAACATGATGACACGGAAATACTGTAACATGATGACGCGGAAACACTGTAACATGATGACGCGCAAACACAGTAACATGATGGCACGGAAACACTGTAACATGGTGACATGGAAACACTGTAACATGGTGACACGGAAACACTGTAACATGGTGACGCGGAAACACTGTAACATGGTGACGCGGAAATACTGTAACATGATGACACAGAAACACTGTAACATGGTGACGCGGAAACACTGTAACATGGTGATGTGGAAACACTGTAACATGGTGACACGGTAACACTGTAACATGATGACACGGAAACACTGTAACATGATGACACAGAAACACTGCAAGATGGTGACACAGAAACACTGTAACATGGTGACACGGAAACGCTGTAACATGGTGACGAGGAAACACTGCAACATGGTGACACAGAAACACTGTAACATGGTGACACGGAAACACTGTAACATGGTGATGCAGAAAAACTGTAACATGGTGACATGAAAACACTGTAACATATTGACGCGGAAAAAAAGTAACATGGTGACACAGAAAACCTGTAACATGGTGACACGGAAACACTGTAACATAGTGACGCGGAAAAAAAGTAACATGGTGACACAGAAAACCTGTAACATGGTGACACGGAAACACTGTAACACGATGACGTGGAAACACTGTAACATGGTGACGTGGAAACACTGTAACATGGTGACACGAAACACTGTAACATAGTGACACGGAAACACTGGAACATGGAGACGTGGAAACACTGTAACATGGTGACGTGGAAATACTGTAACATAGTGACACGGAAACACTGTAACATGGTGACGCAGAAACAATGCAACATGGTGACACGGAAACACTGTAACATAGTGACACGGAGACACTGTAACATAGTGACGCGGGAAAAAAGTAACATGGTGACACAGAAAACCTGTAACATGGTGACGTGGAAATACTGTAACATAGTGACGCAGAAACAATGTAACATGATGACACGGAAACACTGTAACATGGTGACGTGGAAATACTGTAACATAGTGAAGCAGAACCAATGTAACATGGTGACATGGAAACACTGTAACATGGTGACACGGAAACACTGTAACATAGTGACACGGAAACACTGTAACATGGAGACGTGGAAACACTGTAACATGGTGACGTGGAAATACTGTAACATAGTGACGCAGAACCAATGTAACATGGTGACGTGGAAACACTGTAACATGGTGACACGGAAACACTGTAACATAGTGACACGGAAACACTGTAACATGGTGACACGGAAACACTGTAACATAGTGACACGGACACACTGTAACATAGTGACACGGAAACACTGTAACATGGTGACGCAGAAACAATGCAACATGGTGACACGGAAACACTGTAACATGGTGACGCAGAAACACTAATATGGTGACAAGGAAACACTGTAACATGGTGACGCAGAAACACTGTAACATGGTGACGCAGAAACACTAATATGGTGACAAGGAAACACTGTAACATGGTGATGCAGAAACACTGTAACGTGGTGACACAGAAACACTGTAATTTGGTGACACGGAAACACTGTAACATGGTCACACGGAAACACTGTAATATGGTGACACGGAAACACTGTAACATGGTGACATGGAAAAACAGTAACATGGTGAAGTGGAAACACTGTAATATGGTGACGCAGAAACACTGTAATATGGTGACACGGAAACACTGTAACATGGTAAGACGGAAACACTGTAACATGGTGACACGGAAACACTGTAACATGGTACCACGGAAACACTGTAACATGGTGACGTGGAAACACTGTAACATGATGACACAGAAATACTGTAACATGGTGACACGGAAACACTGTAACATGGTGACACGGAAACACTGTAACATGATGACACTGAAACACTGTAACATGATGACACGGAAACACTGTAACATGATGACACGGAAACACTGTCACATGATGACATGGAAACACTGTAACATGGTGACGTGGAAACACTGTAACATGGTGACGCAGAAATACTGTAACATGATGACACGGAAATACTGTAACATGATGACGCGGAAACACTGTAACATGATGACGCGCAAACACAGTAACATGATGGCACGGAAACACTGTAACATGGTGACACGGAAACACTGTAACATGGTGACACGGAAACACTGTAACATGGTGACGCGGAAATACTGTAACATGATGACACAGAAACACTGTAACATGGTGATGTGGAAACACTGTAACATGGTGACACGGTAACACTGTAACATGATGACACGGAAACACTGTAACATGATGACACAGAAACACTGCAAGATGGTGACACAGAAACACTGTAACATGGTGACACGGAAACGCTGTAACATGGTGACGAGGAAACACTGCAACATGGTGACACAGAAACACTGTAACATGGTGACACGGAAACACTGTAACATAGTGACACGGAAACACTGTAACATGGAGACGCGGAAACACTGTAACATGGTGACATGGAAATACTGTAACATAGTGACGCAGAACCAATGTAACATGGTGACGTGGAAACACTGTAACATGGTGACACGGAAACACTGTAACATAGTGATGTGGAAAGACTGTAACATGGTGACATGAAAACACTGTAACATAGTGACGCGGGAAAAAAGTAACATGGTGACACAGAAAACCTGTAACATGGTGACGTGGAAATACTGTAACATAGTGACACAGAAACAATGTAACATGATGACACGGAAACACTGTAACATGGTGACGTGGAAATACTGTAACATAGTGAAGCAGAACCAATGTAACATGGTGACGTGGAAACACTGTAACATGGTGACACGGAAACACTGTAACATAGTGACACGGAAACACTGTAACATGGTGACGTGGAAACACTGTAACATGGTGACGTGGAAATACTGTAACATAGTGACGCAGAACCAATGTAACATGGTGACGTGGAAACACTGTAACATGGTGACACGGAAACACTGTAACATAGTGACACGGAAACACTGTAACATGGTGACACGGAAACACTGTAACATAGTGACACGGAGACACTGTAACATAGTGACACGGAAACACTGTAACATGGTGACGCAGAAACAATGCAACATGGTGACACGGAAACACTGTAACATGGTGACGCAGAAACACTAATATGGTGACAAGGAAACACTGTAACATGGTGACGCAGAAACACTGTAACATGGTGACACAGAAACACTAATATGGTGACAAGGAAACACTGTAACATGGTGACGCAGAAACACTGTAACGTGGTGACGCAGAAACACTGTAATTTGGTGACACGGAAACACTGTAACATGGTCACACGGAAACACTGTAATATGGTGACACGGAAACACTGTAACATGGTGACATGGAAAAACAGTAACATGGTGAAGTGGAAACACTGTAACATGGTGACGCAGAAACACTGTAATATGGTGACACGGAAACACTGTAACATGGTAAGACGGAAACACTGTAACATGGTGACACGGAAACACTGTAACATGGTACCACGGAAACACTGTAACATGGTGACGTGGAAACACTGTAACATGATGACACAGAAATACTGTAACATGGTGACACGGAAACACTGTAACATGGTGACACGGAAACACTGTAACATGATGACACTGAAACACTGTAACATGATGACACGGAAACACTGTAACATGATGACACGGAAACACTGTCACATGATGACATGGAAACACTGTAACATGGTGACGTGGAAACACTGTAACATGGTGACGCAGAAATACTGTAACATGATGACACGGAAATACTGTAACATGATGACGCGGAAACACTGTAACATGATGACGCGCAAACACAGTAACATGATGGCACGGAAACACTGTAACATGGTGACACGGAAACACTGTAACATGGTGACACGGAAACACTGTAACATGGTGACGCGGAAATACTGTAACATGATGACACAGAAACACTGTAACATGGTGATGTGGAAACACTGTAACATGGTGACACGGTAACACTGTAACATGATGACACGGAAACACTGTAACATGATGACACAGAAACACTGCAAGATGGTGACACAGAAACACTGTAACATGGTGACACGGAAACGCTGTAACATGGTGACGAGGAAACACTGCAACATGGTGACACAGAAACACTGTAACATGGTGACACGGAAACACTGTAACATAGTGACACGGAAACACTGTAACATGGAGACGCGGAAACACTGTAACATGGTGACATGGAAATACTGTAACATAGTGACGCAGAACCAATGTAACATGGTGACGTGGAAACACTGTAACATGGTGACACGGAAACACTGTAACATAGTGATGTGGAAAGACTGTAACATGGTGACATGAAAACACTGTAACATAGTGACGCGGGAAAAAAGTAACATGGTGACACAGAAAACCTGTAACATGGTGACGTGGAAATACTGTAACATAGTGACACAGAAACAATGTAACATGATGACACGGAAACACTGTAACATGGTGACGTGGAAATACTGTAACATAGTGAAGCAGAACCAATGTAACATGGTGACGTGGAAACACTGTAACATGGTGACACGGAAACACTGTAACATAGTGACACGGAAACACTGTAACATGGTGACGTGGAAACACTGTAACATGGTGACGTGGAAATACTGTAACATAGTGACGCAGAACCAATGTAACATGGTGACGTGGAAACACTGTAACATGGTGACACGGAAACACTGTAACATAGTGACACGGAAACACTGTAACATGGTGACACGGAAACACTGTAACATAGTGACACGGAGACACTGTAACATAGTGACACGGAAACACTGTAACATGGTGACGCAGAAACAATGCAACATGGTGACACGGAAACACTGTAACATGGTGACGCAGAAACACTAATATGGTGACAAGGAAACACTGTAACATGGTGACGCAGAAACACTGTAACATGGTGACACAGAAACACTAATATGGTGACAAGGAAACACTGTAACATGGTGACGCAGAAACACTGTAACGTGGTGACGCAGAAACACTGTAATTTGGTGACACGGAAACACTGTAACATGGTCACACGGAAACACTGTAATATGGTGACACGGAAACACTGTAACATGGTGACATGGAAAAACAGTAACATGGTGAAGTGGAAACACTGTAACATGGTGACGCAGAAACACTGTAATATGGTGACACGGAAACACTGTAACATGGTAAGACGGAAACACTGTAACATGGTGACACGGAAACACTGTAACATGGTACCACGGAAACACTGTAACATGGTGACGTGGAAACACTGTAACATGGTGACACGGAAACACTGTAACATGATGACACGGAAACACTGTAACATGATGACGCGGAAACACTGTAACATGATGACGCGGAATCACTGTAACATGGTGACACGGAAACACTGTAACATGGTGACACGGAAACACTGTAACATGGTGACACGGAAACACTGTAACATGATGACGCGGAAACAGTGTAACATGATGACACGGAAACACTGTAAAAAAGTGACACGGAAACACTGTAACATGGTGACACGGAAACACTGTAACATGATGACACGGAAACACTGTAACATGATAACACGGAAACACTGTAACATGATGACGCGGAAACACTGTAACATGGTGACACGGAAACACTGTAACATGGTGACACGGAAACACTGTAACATGATGACACGGAAACACTGTAACATGATGACGCGGAAACACTGTAACATGATGACGCGGAAACACTGTAACATGGTGACACGGAAACACTGTAACATGATGACACGGAAACACTGTAACATGATGACACGGAAACACTGTAACATGGTGACACGGAAACACTGTAACATGATGACACGGAAACACTGTAACATGATGACACGGAAACACTGTAACATGATGACACAGAAACACTGTAACATGATGACACGGATATACTGTAACATGATGACACGGAAACACTGTAACATGATGACACGGAAATACTGTAACATGGTGACACGGAAACACTGTAACATGGTGACACGGAAACACTGTAACATGATGACACTGAAACACTGTAACATGATGACACGGAAACACTGTAACATGATGACACGGAAACACTGTCACATGATGACATGGAAACACTGTAACATGGTGACGTGGAAACACTGTAACATGGTGACGCGGAAATACTGTAACATGATGACACAGAAACACTGTAACATGGTGACGCGGAAACACTGTAACATGGTGATGTGGAAACACTGTAACATGGTGACACGGTAACACTGTAACATGATGACACGGAAACACTGTAACATGATGACACAGAAACACTGCAAGATGGTGACACAGAAACACTGTAACATGGTGACACGGAAACGCTGTAACATGGTGACGAGGAAACACTGCAACATGGTGACACAGAAACACTGTAACATGGTGACACGGAAACACTGTAACATGGTGATGCAGAAAAACTGTAACATGGTGACATGAAAACACTGTAACATAGTGACGCGGAAAAAAAGTAACATGGTGACACAGAAAACCTGTAACATGGTGACACGGAAACACTGTAACATAGTGACGCGGAAAAAAAGTAACATGGTGACACAGAAAACCTGTAACATGGTGACACAGAAACACTGTAACACGATGACGTGGAAACACTGTAACATGGTGACGTGGAAACACTGTAACATGGTGACACGGAAACACTGTAACATAGTGACACGGAAACACTGTAACATGGAGACGTGGAAACACTGTAACATGGTGACGTGGAAATACTGTAACATAGTGACACGGAAACACTGTAACATGGTGACGCAGAAACAATGCAACATGGTGACACGGAAACACTGTAACATAGTGACACGGAGACACTGTAACATAGTGACGCGGGAAAAAAGTAACATGGTGACACAGAAAACCTGTAACATGGTGACTTGGAAATACTGTAACATAGTGACGCAGAAACAATGTAACATGATGACACGGAAACACTGTAACATGGTGACACGGAAACACTGTAACATGGTGACGTGGAAATACTGTAACATAGTGAAGCAGAACCAATGTAACATGGTGACGTGGAAACACTGTAACATGGTGACACGGAAACACTGTAACATAGTGACACGGAAACACTGTAACATGGAGACGTGGAAACACTGTAACATGGCGACGTGGAAATACTGTAACATAGTGACGCAGAACCAATGTAACATGGTGACGTGGAAACACTGTAACATGGTGACACAGAAACACTGTAACATAGTGACACGGAAACACTGTAACATGGTGACACGGAAACACTGAAACATAGTGACACGGAGACACTGTAACATAGTGACACGGAAACACTGTAACATGGTGACGCAGAAACAATGCAACATGGTGACACGGAAACACTGTAACATGGTGACGCAGAAACACTAATATGGTGACAAGGAAACACTGTAACATGGTGACGCAGAAACACTGTAACATGGTGACGCAGAAACACTAATATGGTGACAAGGAAACACTGTAACATGGTGACGCAGAAACACTGTAACGTGGTGACACAGAAACACTGTAATTTGGTGACACGGAAACACTGTAACATGGTCACACGGAAACACTGTAATATGGTGACACGGAAACACTGTAACATGGTGACATGGAAAAACAGTAACATGGTGAAGTGGAAACACTGTAATATGGTGACGCAGAAACACTGTAATATGGTGACACGGAAACACTGTCACATGGTAAGACGGAAACACTGTAACATGGTGACACGGAAACACTGTAACATGGTACCACGGAAACACTGTAACATGGTGACGTGGAAACACTGTAACATGGTGACACGGAAACACTGTAACATGATGACACGGAAACACTGTAACATGATGACGCGGAAACACTGTAACATGATGACGCGGAATCACTGTAACATGGTGACACGGAAACACTGTAACATGGTGACACGGAAACACTGTAACATGGTGACACGGAAACACTGTAACATGATGACGCGGAAACACTGTAACATGATGACACGGAAACACTGTAAAAAAGTGACACGGAAACACTGTAACATGGTGACACGGAAACACTGTAACATGATGACACGGAAACACTGTAACATGATGACACGGAAACACTGTAACATGGTGACACGGAAACACTGTAACATGGAGACACGGAAACACTGTAACATGATGACGCGGACACACTGTAACATGATGACGCGGAAACACTGTAACATGGTGACGCGGAAACACTGTAACATGATGACGCGGAAACACTGTAACATGAAGACGCGGAAACACTGTAACATGATGACGCGGAAACACTGTAACATGGTGACACGGAAACACTGTAACATGGTGACACGGAAACACTGTAACATGATGACACGGAAACACTGTAACATGATGACACGGAAACACTGTAACATGGTGACACGGAAACACTGTAACATGATGACACGGAAACACTGTAACATGATGACACGGAAATACTGTAACATGGTGACACGGAAACACTGTAACATGATGACATGGAAACACTGTAACATGATGACACGGAAATACTGTAACATGGTGACACAGAAACACTGTAACATGGTGACACGGAAACACTGTAACATGATGACACTGAAACACTGTAACATGATGACACGGAAACACTGTAACATGATGACACGGAAACACTGTCACATGATGACACGGAAACACTGTAACATGGTGACGTGGAAACACTGTAACATGGTGACGCGGAAATACTGTAACATGATGACACGGAAATACTGTAACATGATGACGCGGAAACACTGTAACATGATGACGCGCAAACACAGTAACATGATGGCACGGAAACACTGTAACATGGTGACACGGAAACACTGTAACATGGTGACACAGAAACACTGTAATTTGGTGACACGGAAACACTGTAACATGGTCACACGGAAACACTGCAATATGGTGACACGGAAACACTGTAACATGGTGACATGGAAAAACAGTAACATGGTGAAGTGGAAACACTGTAACATGGTGACGCAAAAAAATGTAATATGGTGACACGGAAACACTGTAACATGGTCACACGGAAACACTGTAACATGGTGACACGGAAACACTGTAACATGGTAACACGGAAACACTGTAACATGGTGACGTAGAAACACTGTAACATGGTGACACGGAAACACTGTAACATGATGACACGGAAACACTGTAACATGATGACGCGGAAACACTGTAACATGATGACGCGGAAACACTGTAACATGGTGACACAGAAACACTGTAACATGGTGACACGGAAACACTGTAACATGGTGACACGGAAACACTGTAACATGATGACGCGGAAACACTGTAACATGATGACGCGGAAACACTGTAACATGGTGACACGGAAACACTGTAACATGATGACGCGGAAACACTGTAACATGGTGACGCGGAAACACTGTAACATGGTGACACGGAAACACTGTAACATAATGACACGGAAACACTGTAACATGATGACGCGGAAACACTCTAACATGGTGACACGGAAACACTGTAACATGATGACGCGGAAACACTGTAACATGATGACACGGAAACACTGTAACATGGTGACGCGGAAACACTGTAACATGATGACACAGAAACACTGTAACATGGTGACGCGGAAACACTGTAACATGGTGACACGGAAACACTGTAACATGATGACACGGAAACACTGTAACATAGTGACACGGAAACACTGTAACATGGTGAAACGGAAACACTGTAACATGGTGACACAGAAACACTGTAACATGATGACACGGAAACACTGTAACATGATGACACGGAAACACTGTAACATGATGACTCGGAAACACTGTAACATGGTGACGTGGAAACACTGTAACATGGTGACACGGAAACACTGTAACATGATGACGCGGAAACACTGTAACATGATGACGCGGAAACACTGTAACATGGTGACACGGAAACACTGTAACATGGTGACACGGAAACACTGTAACATGGTGACACGGAAACACTGTAACATGATGACGCGGAAACACTGTAACATGATGACGCGGAAACACTGTAACATGATGACGCGGAAACACTGTAACATGGTGACACGGAAACACTGTAACATGGTGACACGGAAACACTGTAACATGATGACACGGAAACACTGTAACATGATGACACGGAAACAGTGTAACATGGTGACACGGAAACACTGTAACATGATGACACGGAAACACTGTAACATGATGTCACGGAAATACGGTAACATGATGACACGGAAACACTGTAACATGATGACACGGAAACACTGTAACATGATGACACGGAAATACTGTAACATGATGACACGGAAACACTGTAACATGATGACACGGAAACACTGTAACATGATGACACGGAAATACTGTAACATGGTGACACGGAAACACTGTAACATGGTGACACGGAAACACTGTAACATGATGACACGGAAACACTGTAAAATGGTGACACGGAAACACTGTAACATGATGACACGGAAACAATGTAACATGGTGACGTGGAAACACTGTAACATGGTGACGCAAAAAAATGTAATATGGTGACACGGAAACACTGTAACATGGTCACACGGAAACACTGTAACATGGTGACACGGAAACACTGTAACATGGTAACACGGAAACACTGTAACATGGTGACGTAGAAACACTGTAACATGGTGACACGGAAACACTGTAACATGATGACACGGAAACTCTGTAACATGATGACGCGGAAACACTGTAACATGATGACGCGGAAACACTGTAACATGGTGACACGGAAACACTGTAACATGGTGACACGGAAACACTGTAACATGGTGACACGGAAACACTGGAACATGATGACGCGGAAACACTGTAACATGATGACGCGGAAACACTGTAACATGGTGACACGGAAACACTGTAACATGATGACGCGGAAACACTGTAACATGGTGACGCGGAAACACTGTAACATGGTGACACGGAAACACTGTAACATAATGACACGGAAACACTGTAACATGATGACGCGGAAACACTCTAACATGGTGACACGGAAACACTGTAACATGATGACGCGGAAACACTGTAACATGATGACACGGAAACACTGTAACATGATGACACGGAAACACTGTAACATGATGACGCGGAAACACTGTAACATGGTGACGCGGAAACACTGTAACATGGTGACACGGAAACACTGTAACATGATGACACAGAAACACTGTAACATAGTGACACGGAAACACTGTAACATGGTGAAACGGAAACACTGTAACATGGTGACACAGAAACACTGTAACATGATGACACGGAAACACTGTAACATGATGACACGGAAACACTGTAACATGATGACTCGGAAACACTGTAACATGGTGACGTGGAAACACTGTAACATGGTGACACGGAAACACTGTAACATGATGACGCGGAAACACTGTAACATGATGACGCGGAAACACTGTAACATGGTGACACGGAAACACTGTAACATGGTGACACGGAAACACTGTAACATGGTGACACGGAAACACTGTAACATGATGACGCGGAAACACTGTAACATGATGACGCGGAAACACTGTAACATGATGACGCGGAAACACTGTAACATGGTGACACGGAAACACTGTAACATGGTGACACGGAAACACTGTAACATGATGACACGGAAACACTGTAACATGATGACACGGAAACAGTGTAACATGGTGACACGGAAACACTGTAACATGATGACACGGAAACACTGTAACATGATGTCACGGAAATACGGTAACATGATGACACGGAAACACTGTAACATGATGACACGGAAACACTGTAACATGATGACACGGAAATACTGTAACATGATGACACGGAAACACTGTAACATGATGACACGGAAACACTGTAACATGATGACACGGAAATACTGTAACATGGTGACACGGAAACACTGTAACATGGTGACACGGAAACACTGTAACATGATGACACGGAAACACTGTAACATGGTGACACGGAAACACTGTAACATGATGACACGGAAACAATGTAACATGGTGACGTGGAAACACTGTAACATGGTGACGCAAAAAAATGTAATATGGTGACACGGAAACACTGTAACATGGTCACACGGAAACACTGTAACATGGTGACACGGAAACACTGTAACATGGTAACACGGAAACACTGTAACATGGTGACGTAGAAACACTGTAACATGGTGACACGGAAACACTGTATCATGATGACACGGAAACTCTGTAACATGATGACGCGGAAACACTGTAACATGATGACGCGGAAACACTGTAACATGGTGACACGGAAACACTGTAACATGGTGACACGGAAACACTGTAACATGGTGACACGGAAACACTGGAACATGATGACGTGGAAACACTGTAACATGATGACGCGGAAACACTGTAACATGGTGACACGGAAACACTGTAACATGATGACGCGGAAACACTGTAACATGGTGACGCGGAAACACTGTAACATGGTGACACGGAAACACTGTAACATAATGACACGGAAACACTGTAACATGATGACGCAGAAACACTCTAACATGGTGACACGGAAACACTGTAACATGATGACGCGGAAACACTGTAACATGATGACACGGAAACACTGTAACATGATGACACGGAAACACTGTAACATGATGACGCGGAAACACTGTAACATGGTGACGCGGAAACACTGTAACATGGTGACACGGAAACACTGTAACATGATGACACGGAAACACTGTAACATAGTGACACGGAAACACTGTAACATGGTGACACGGAAACACTGTAACATGGTGACACAGAAACACTGTAACATGATGACACGGAAACACTGTAACATGATGACACGGAAACACTGTAACATGATGACTCGGAAACACTGTAACATGGTGACGTGGAAACACTGTAACATGGTGACACGGAAACACTGTAACATGATGACGCGGAAACACTGTAACATGATGACGCGGAAACACTGTAACATGGTGACACGGAAATACTGTAACATGGTGACACGGAAACACTGTAACATGATGACGTGGAAACACTGTAACATGGTGACACAGAAACACTGTAACATGGTGACGTGGAAATACTGTAACATAGTGAAGCAGAACCAATGTAACATGGTGACGTGGAAACACTGTAACATGGTGACACGGAAACACTGTAACATAGTGACACGGAAACACTGTAACATGGAGACGTGGAAACACTGTAACATGGTGACGTGGAAATACTGTAACATAGTGAAGCAGAACCAATGTAACATGGTGATGTGGAAACACTGTAACATGGTGACATGGAAACACTGTAACATGTTGACACGGAAACACTGTAACATGGAGACGTGGAAACACTGTAACATGGTGACGTGGAAATACTGTAACATAGTGACGCAGAACCAATGTAACATGGTGACGTGGAAATACTGTAACATAGTGACGCAGAAACAATGTAACATGATGACACAGAAACACTGTAACATGGTGACGTGGAAATACTGTAACATAGTGAAGCAGAACCAATGTAACATGGTGACGTGGAAACACTGTAACATGGTGACACGGAAACACTGTAACATAGTGACACGGAAACACTGTAACATCATGACGCGGAAACACTGTAACATGGTGACACGGAAACACTGTAACATGGTGACACGGAAACACTGTAACATGGTGACACGGAAACACTGTAACATGATGACGCGGAAACACTGTAACATGATGACGCGGAAACACTGTAACATGGTGACACGGAAACACTGTAACATGATGACGCGGAAACACTGTAACATGGTGACGCGGAAACACTGTAACATGGTGACACGGAAACACTGTAACATAATGACACGGAAACACTGTAACATGATGACGCGGAAACACTCTAACATGGTGACACGGAAACACTGTAACATGATGACGCGGAAACACTGTAACATGATGACACGGAAACACTGTAACATGATGACACGGAAACACTGTAACATGATGACGCGGAAACACTGTAACATGGTGACGCGGAAACACTGTAACATGGTGACACGGAAACACTGTAACATGATGACACGGAAACACTGTAACATAGTGACACGGAAACACTGTAACATGGTGACACGGAAACACTGTAACATGGTGACACAGAAACACTGTAACATGATGACACGGAAACACTGTAACATGATGACACGGAAACACTGTAACATGATGACTCGGAAACACTGTAACATGGTGACGTGGAAACACTGTAACATGGTGACACGGAAACACTGTAACATGATGACGCGGAAACACTGTAACATGATGACGCGGAAACACTGTAACATGGTGACACGGAAACACTGTAACATGGTGACACGGAAACACTGTAACATGGTGACACGGAAACACTGTAACATGATGACGCGGAAACACTGTAACATGATGACGCGGAAACACTGTAACATGATGACGCGGAAACACTGTAACATGATGACGCGGAAACACTGTAACATGGTGACACGGAAACACTGTAACATGATGACACGGAAACACTGTAACATGATGACACGGAAATACGGTAACATGATGACACGGAAACACTGTAACATGATGACACAGAAACACTGTAACATGATGACACGGAAATACTGTAACATGATGACACGGAAACACTGTAACATGATGACACGGAAACACTGTAACATGATGACACGGAAATACTGTAACATGGTGACACGGAAACACTGTAACATGGTGACACGGAAACACTGTAAGATGATGACACGGAAACACTGTAACATGGTGACACGGAAACACTGTAACATGATGACACGGAAACAATGTAACATGGTGACGTGGAAACACTGTAACATGGTGACGCGGAAATACTGTAACATGATGACACAGAAATACTGTAACATGATGACGTGGAAACACTGTAACATGGTGACACAGAAACACTGTAACATGGTGACGTGGAAATACTGTAACATAGTGAAGCAGAACCAATGTAACATGGTGACGTGGAAACACTGTAACATGGTGACACGGAAACACTGTAACATAGTGACACGGAAACACTGTAACATGGAGACGTGGAAACACTGTAACATGGTGACGTGGAAATACTGTAACATAGTGAAGCAGAACCAATGTAATATGGTGACGTGGAAACACTGTAACATGGTGACATGGAAACACTGTAACATGTTGACACGGAAACACTGTAACATGGAGACGTGGAAACACTGTAACATGGTGACGTGGAAATACTGTAACATAGTGACGCAGAACCAATGTAACATGGTGACACGGAAACACTGTAACATAGTGACACGGAAACACTGTAACATGGAGACGTGGAAACACTGTAACATGGTGACGTGGAAATACTGTAACATAGTGACACGGAAACACTGTAACATGGTGACGCAGAAACAATGCAACATGGTGACACGGAAACACTGTAACATAGTGACACGGAAACACTGTAACATGGAGACGTGGAAACACTGTAACATGGTGACGTGGAAATACTGTAACATAGTGACACGGAAACACTGTAACATGGTGACGCAGAAACAATGCAACATGGTGACACGGAAACACTGTAACATAGTGACACGGAGACACTGTAACATAGTGACGCGGGAAAAAAGTAACATGGTGACACAGAAAACCTGTAACATGGTGACGTGGAAATACTGTAACATAGTGACGCAGAAACAATGTAACATGATGACACGGAAACACTGTAACATGGTGACGTGGAAATACTGTAACATAGTGAAGCAGAACCAATGTAACATGGTGACGTGGAAACACTGTAACATGGTGACACGGAAACACTGTAACATAGTGACACGGAAACACTGTAACATGGAGACGTGGAAACACTGTAACATGGCGACGTGGAAATACTGTAACATAGTGACGCAGAACCAATGTAACATGGTGACGTGGAAACACTGTAACATGGTGACACAGAAACACTGTAACATAGTGACACGGAAACACTGTAACATGGTGACACGGAAACACTGAAACATAGTGACACGGAGACACTGTAACATAGTGACACGGAAACACTGTAACATGGTGACGCAGAAACAATGCAACATGGTGACACGGAAACACTGTAACATGGTGACGCAGAAACACTAATATGGTGACAAGGAAACACTGTAACATGGTGACGCAGAAACACTGTAACATGGTGACGCAGAAACACTAATATGGTGACAAGGAAACACTGTAACATGGTGACGCAGAAACACTGTAACGTGGTGACGCAGAAACACTGTAATTTGGTGACACGGAAACACTGTAACATGGTCACACGGAAACACTGTAATATGGTGACACAGAAACACTGTAACATGGTGACATGGAAAAACAGTAACATGGTGAAGTGGAAACACTGTAATATGGTGACGCAGAAACACTGTAATATGGTGACACGGAAACACTGTAACATGGTAAGACGGAAACACTGTAACATGGTGACACGGAAACACTGTAACATGGTACCATGGAAACACTGTAACATGGTGACGTGGAAACACTGTAACATGGTGACACGGAAACACTGTAACATGATGACACGGAAACACTGTAACATGATGACGCGGAAACACTGTAACATGATGACGCGGAATCACTGTAACATGGTGACACGGAAACACTGTAACATGGTGACACGGAAACACTGTAACATGGTGACACGGAAACACTGTAACATGATGACGCGGAAACACTGTAACATGATGACACGGAAACACTGTAAAAAAGTGACAGGGAAACACTGTAACATGGTGACACGGAAACACTGTAACATGATGACACGGAAACACTGTAACATGATGACACGGAAACACTGTAACATGGTGACACGGAAACACTGTAACATGGTGACACGGAAACACTGTAACATGATGACGCGGACACACTGTAACATGATGACGCGGAAACACTGTAACATGGTGACGCGGAAACACTGTAACATGATGACGCGGAAACACTGTAACATGATGACGCGGAAACACTGTAACATGATGACGCGGAAACACTGTAACATGGTGACACGGAAACACTGTAACATGGTGACACGGAAACACTGTAACATGATGACACGGAAACACTGTAACATGATGACACGGAAACACTGTAACATGGTGACACGGAAACACTGTAACATGATGACACGGAAACACTGTAACATGATGACACGGAAATACTGTAACATGGTGACACGGAAACACTGTAACATGATGACACGGAAACACTGTAACATGATGACACGGAAATACTGTAACTTGGTGACACAGAAACACTGTAACATGGTGACACGGAAACACTGTAACATGATGACACTGAAACACTGTAACATGATGACACGGAAACACTGTAACATGATGACACGGAAACACTGTCACATGATGACACGGAAACACTGTAACATGGTGACGTGGAAACACTGTAACATGGTGACGCGGAAATACTGTAACATGATGACACGGAAATACTGTAACATGATGACGCGGAAACACTGTAACATGATGACGCGCAAACACAGTAACATGATGGCACGGAAACACTGTAACATGGTGACACGGAAACACTGTAACATGGTGACACGGAAACACTGTAACATGGTGACGCGGAAACACTGTAACATGGTGACGCGGAAATACTGTAACATGATGACACGGAAACACTGTAACATGGTGACGCGGAAACACTGTAACATGGTGATGTGGAAACACTGTAACATGGTGACACGGGAACACTGTAACATGATGACACGGAAACACTGTAACATGATGACACAGAAACACTGCAAGATGGTGACACGGAAACACTGTAACATGGTGACATGGAAACACTGTAACATGATGACGCGGAAACACTGTAACATGATGACACGGAAACACTGTAACATGATGACGCGGAAACACTGTAACATGGTGACGCGGAAACACTGTAACATGGTGACACGGAAACACTGTAACATGATGACACGGAAACACTGTAACATAGTGACACGGAAACACTGTAACATGGTGACACGGAAACACTGTAACGTGGTGACACAGAAACACTGTAACATGATGACACGGAAACACTGTAACATGATGACACGGAAACACTGTAACATGATGACTCGGAAACACTGTAACATGGTGACGTGGAAACACTGTAACATGGTGAAACGGAAACACTGTAACATGATGACGCGGAAACACTGTAACATGATGACGCGGA
The DNA here is from genome assembly GCF_047496795.1 of Chiloscyllium punctatum. Lineage (NCBI taxonomy): Eukaryota > Metazoa > Chordata > Chondrichthyes > Orectolobiformes > Hemiscylliidae > Chiloscyllium > Chiloscyllium punctatum. The sequence continues at coordinate 30,142,200 of NC_092787.1, read as the reverse complement.
AACACTGTAACATGGTGACACGGAAACACTGTAACATGGTGACACGGAAACACTGTAACATGGTGACACGGAAACACTGTAACATGATGACGCGGAAACACTGTAACATGATGACGCGGAAACACTGTAACATGATGACGCGGAAACACTGTAACATGGTGACACGGAAACACTGTAACATGGTGACACGGAAACACTGTAACATGATGACACGGAAACACTGTAACATGGTGACACGGAAACACTGTAACATGATGACACGGAAACACTGTAACATGATGACACGGAAATACGGTAACATGATGACACGGAAACACTGTAACATGATGACACGGAAACACTGTAACATGATGACACGGAAATACTGTAACATGATGACACGGAAACACTGTAACATGATGACACGGAAACACTGTAACATGATGACACGGAAATACTGTAACATGGTGACACGGAAACACTGTAACATGGTGACACGGAAACACTGTAAGATGATGACACGGAAACACTGTAACATGGTGACACGGAAACACTGTAACATGATGACACGGAAACAATGTAACATGGTGACGTGGAAACACTGTAACATGGTGACGCGGAAATACTGTAACATGATGACACAGAAATACTGTAACATGATGACGTGGAAACACTGTAACATGGTGACACAGAAACACTGTAACATGGTGACGTGGAAATACTGTAACATAGTGAAGCAGAACCAATGTAACATGGTGACGTGGAAACACTGAAACATGGTGACACGGAAACACTGTAACATAGTGACACGGAAACACTGTAACATGGTGACACGGAAACACTGTAACATGGTGACGCGGAAATACTGTAACATGATGACACAGAAATACTGTAACATGATGACGTGGAAACACTGTAACATGGTGACACAGAAACACTGTAACATGGTGACGTGGAAATACTGTAACATAGTGAAGCAGAACCAATGTAACATGGAGACGTGGAAACACTGTAACATGGTGACGTGGAAATACTGTAACATAGTGAAGCAGAACCAATGTAATATGGTGACGTGGAAACACTGTAACATGGTGACATGGAAACACTGTAACATGTTGACACGGAAACACTGTAACATGGAGACGTGGAAACACTGTAACATGGTGACGTGGAAATACTGTAACATAGTGACGCAGAACCAATGTAACATGGTGACGTGGAAATACTGTAACATAGTGACGCAGAAACAATGTAACATGATGACACAGAAACACTGTAACATGGTGACATGGAAATACTGTAACATAGTGAAGCAGAACCAATGTAACATGGTGACGTGGAAACACTGTAACATGGTGACACGGAAACACTGTAACATAGTGACACGGAAACACTGTAACATGGAGACGTGGAAACACTGTAACATGGTGACGTGGAAATACTGTAACATAGTGACGCAGAACCAATGTAACATGGTGACGTGGAAACACTGTAACATGGTGACACGGAAACACTGTAACATAGTGACACGGAAACAGTGTAACATGGTGACACGGAAACACTGTAACATAGTGACACGGAGACACTGTAACATACTGACACGGAAACACTGTAACATGGTGACGCAGAAACAATGTAACATGGTGACACGGAAACACTGTAACATGGTGACGCAGAAACACTAATATGGTGACGCAGAAACACTGTAACATGGTGACGCAGAAACACTGTAACATGGTGACGCAGAAACACTAATATGGTGACAAGGAAACACTGTAACATGGTGACGCAGAAACACTGTAACATGGTGACGCAGAAACACTGTAATTTGGTGACACGGAAACACTGTAACATGGTCACACGGAAACACTGTAATATGGTGACACGGAAACACTGTAACATGGTGACATGGAAAAACAGTAACATGGTGAAATGGAAACACTGTAACATGGTGACGCAGAAACACTGTAATATGGTGACACGGAAACACTGTAACATGGTCACACGGAAACACTGTAACATGGTGACACGGAAACACTGTAACATGGTACCACAGAAACACTGTAACATGGTGACGTGGAAACACTGTAACATGGTGACACGGAAACACTGTAACATGGTGACATGGAAAAACAGTAACATGGTGAAGTGGAAACACTGTAACATGATGACACGGAAACACTGTAACATGATGACACAGAAACACTGCAAGATGGTGACACAGAAACACTGTAACATGGTGACACGGAAACACTGTAACATGGTGACGCGGAAACACTGCAACATGGTGACACAGAAACACTGTAACATGGTGACACGGAAACACTGTAACATGGTGATGCAGAAAAACTGTAACATGGTGACATGAAAACACTGTAACATAGTGACGCGGAAAAAAAGTAACATGGTGACACAGAAAACCTGTAACATGGTGACACGGAAACACTGTAACATAGTGACGCGGAAAAAAAGTAACATGGTGACACAGAAAACCTGTAACATGGTGACACGGAAACACTGTAACACGATGACGTGGAAAAACTGTAACATGGTGACGTGGAAACACTGTAACATGGTGACACGGAAACACTGTATCATAGTGACACGGAAACACTGTAACATGGAGACGTGGAAACACTGTAACATGGTGACACAGAAACACTGTAACATGATGACACGGAAACACTGTAACATGATGACGCGGAAACACTGTAACATGATGACGCGGAAACACTGTAACATGATGACGCGGAAACACTGTAACATGATGACGTGGAAACACTGTAACATGATGACACGGAAACACTGTAACATGATGACACAGAAACACTGTAACATGGTGACACGGAAACACTGTAACATGGTGACATGGAAACACTGTAACATGATGACATGGAAACACTGTAACATGGTGACACAGAAACACTGTAAAATGATGACACGGAAACACTGTAACATGGTGACACGAAACACTGTAACATGGTGACATGGAAACACTGTAACATGATGATGCGGAAATACTGTAACATGATGACACGGAAATACTGTAACATGATGACGCGGAAACACTGTAACATGGTGACGCGGAAACACCGTAACACGGTGACATGGAAACACTGTAACATGGTGACGCGGAAACACTGTAACATGGTGACATGGAAACACTATAACATGGTGACATGGAAACACTGTAACATGGTGACGTGCAAACACAGTAACATGATGACACGGAAACACTGTAACATGGTGACATGGAAACACTGTAACATGGTGACGCGGAAACACTGTAACATGATGACACGGAAACACAGTAACATAGTGACACGGAAACACTGTAATATGATGACACGGAAACACTGTAACACGGTGACGTGGAAACACTGTAACATGGAGACGCGGAAACACTGTAACATGGAACGCAGAAACACTGTAACATGGTGATGTGGAAACACTGTAACATGGTTACACGGAAACACTGTAACTTGGAAAGGTGGAAACACTGTAACATGGTGATGTGGAAACACTGTAACATGGTTACACGGAAACACTGTAACTTGGAAAGGTGGAAACACTGTAACATGGTGATGTGGAAACACTGTAACACGGTGACACGGAAACACTGTAACATGGTGACACGGAAACACTGTAATTTGGAAAGGTGGAAACACTGTAACATGGAGACGCATAAACACTGGAACATGGAGACACAGAAACACTGTAACATGGTGACACAGAAACACTGCAACATGGTGACACAGAAACACTGTAACATGGTGACACAGAAACACTGTAACATGGTGACGCAGAAAAACTGTAACATGGTGACATGAAAACACTGTAACATAGTGACGCGGAAAAAAAGTAACATGGTGACACAGAAAACCTGTAACGTGGTGACACGGAAACACTGTAACATAGTGACACGGAAAAAAAGTAACATGGTGACACAGAAAACCTGTAACATGGTGACACGGAAACACTGTAACACGATGACGTGGAAACACTGTAACATGGTGACGTGGAAACACTGTAACATGGTGACATGGAAACACTGTAACATGGTGACACGGAAACACTGTAACATGGTTACACGGAAACACTGTAACTTGGAAAGGTGGAAACACTGTAACATGGAGACGCATAAACACTGGAACATGGAGACACAGAAACACTGTAACATGGTGATGTGGAAAGACTGTAACATGGTGACATGAAAACACTGTAACATAGTGACTCGGAAAAAAAGTAACATGGTGACACAGAAAACCTGTAACATGGTGACGTGGAAACACTGTAACATAGTGACGCAGAAACAATGTAACATGATGACACAGAAACACTGTAACATGGTGACGTGGAAATACTGTAACATAGTGAATCAGAACCAATGTAACATGGTGACGTGGAAACACTGTAACATGGTGACACGGAAACACTGTAACATAGTGACACGGAAACACTGTAACATGGAGACGCGGAAACACTGTAACATGGTGACATGGAAATACTGTAACATAGTGACGCAGAACCAATGTAACATGGTGACGTGGAAACACTGTAACATGGTGACACGGAAACACTGTAACATAGTGACACGGAGACACTGTAACATAGTGACACGGAAACACTGTAACATGGTGACGCAGAAACAATGCAACATGGTGACACGGAAACACTGTAACATGGTGACGCAGAAACACTAATATGGTGACAAGGAAACACTGTAACATGGTGACGCAGAAACACTGTAACATGGTGACGCAGAAACACTAATATGGTGACAAGGAAACACTGTAACATGGTGACGCAGAAACACTGTAACGTGGTGACGCAGAAACACTGTAATTTGGTGACACGGAAACACTGTAACATGGTCACACGGAAACACTGTAATATGGTGACACGGAAACACTGTAACATGGTGACATGGAAAAACAGTAACATGGTGAAGTGGAAACACTGTAACATGGTGACGCAGAAACACTGTAATATGGTGACACGGAAACACTGTAACATGATAAGACGGAAACACTGTAACATGGTGACACGGAAACACTGTAACATGGTAACACGGAAACTCTGTAACATGGTGACGTGGAAACACTGTAACATGGTGACACGGAAACACTGTAACATGATGACACGGAAACACTGTAACATGATGACGCGGAAACACTGTAACATGATGACGCGGAATCACTGTAACATGGTGACACGGAAACACTGTAACATGGTGACACGGAAACACTGTAACATGGTGACACGGAAACACTGTAACATGATGACGCGGAAACACTGTAACATGATGACACGGAAACACTGTAAAAAAGTGACACGGAAACACTGTAACATGGTGACACGGAAACACTGTAACATGATGACACGGAAACACTGTAACATGATAACACGGAAACACTGTAACATGATGACGCGGAAACACTGTAACATGGTGACACGGAAACACTGTAACATGGTGACACGGAAACACTGTAACATGATGACACGGAAACACTGTAACATGATGACGCGGAAACACTGTAACATGATGACGCGGAAACACTGTAACATGGTGACACGGAAACACTGTAACATGATGCCGCGGAAACACTGTAACATGATGACGCGGAAACACTGTAACATGGTGACACGGAAACACTGTAACATGGTGACACGGAAACACTGTAACATGATGACACGGAAACACTGTAACATGATGACACGGAAACACTGTAACATGGTGACACGGAAACACTGTAACATGATGACACGGAAACACTGTAACATGATGACACGGAAACACTGTAACATGATGACACGGAAACACTGTAACATGATGACACGGATATACTGTAACATGATGACACGGAAACACTGTAACATGATGACATGGAAACACTGTAACATGATGACACGGAAATACTGTAACATGGTGACACGGAAACACTGTAACATGGTGACACGGAAACACTGTAACATGATGACACTGAAACACTGCAACATGATGACACGGAAACACTGTAACATGATGACACGGAAACACTGTCACATGATGACATGGAAACACTGTAACATGGTGACGTGGAAACACTGTAACATGGTGACACGGAAACACTGTAACATAGTGACACGGAGACACTGTAACATAGTGACACGGAAACACTGTAACATGGTGACGCAGAAACAATGCAACATGGTGACACGGAAACACTGTAACATGGTGACGCAGTAACACTAATATGGTGACAAGGAAACACTGTAACATGGTGACGCAGAAACACTGTAACATGGTGACGCAGAAACACTAATATGGTGACAAGGAAACACTGTAACATGGTGACGCAGAAACACTGTAACGTGGTGACGCAGAAACACTGTAATTTGGTGACACGGAAACACTGTAACATGGTCACACGGAAACACTGTAATATGGTGACACGGAAACACTGTAACATGGTGACATGGAAAAACAGTAACATGGTGAAGTGGAAACACTGTAACATGGTGACGCAGAAACACTGTAATATGGTGACACGGAAACACTGTAACATGGTAAGACGGAAACACTGTAACATGGTGACACGGAAACACTGTAACATGGTAACACGGAAACTCTGTAACATGGTGACGTGGAAACACTGTAACATGGTGACACGGAAACACTGTAACATGATGACACGGAAACACTGTAACATGATGACGCGGAAACACTGTAACATGATGACGCGGAATCACTGTAACATGGTGACACGGAAACACTGTAACATGGTGACACGGAAACACTGTAACATGGTGACACGGAAACACTGTAACATGATGACGCGGAAACACTGTAACATGATGACACGGAAACACTGTAAAAAAGTGACACGGAAACACTGTAACATGGTGACACGGAAACACTGTAACATGATGACACGGAAACACTGTAACATGATAACACGGAAACACTGTAACATGATGACGCGGAAACACTGTAACATGGTGACACGGAAACACTGTAACATGGTGACACGGAAACACTGTAACATGATGACACGGAAACACTGTAACATGATGACGCGGAAACACTGTAACATGATGACGCGGAAACACTGTAACATGGTGACACGGAAACACTGTAACATGATGCCGCGGAAACACTGTAACATGATGACGCGGAAACACTGTAACATGGTGACACGGAAACACTGTAACATGGTGACACGGAAACACTGTAACATGATGACACGGAAACACTGTAACATGATGACACGGAAACACTGTAACATGGTGACACGGAAACACTGTAACATGATGACACGGAAACACTGTAACATGATGACACGGAAACACTGTAACATGATGACACGGAAACACTGTAACATGATGACACGGATATACTGTAACATGATGACACGGAAACACTGTAACATGATGACATGGAAACACTGTAACATGATGACACGGAAATACTGTAACATGGTGACACGGAAACACTGTAACATGGTGACACGGAAACACTGTAACATGATGACACTGAAACACTGCAACATGATGACACGGAAACACTGTAACATGATGACACGGAAACACTGTCACATGATGACATGGAAACACTGTAACATGGTGACGTGGAAACACTGTAACATGGTGACGCGGAAATACTGTAACATGATGACACGGAAATACTGTAACATGATGACGCGGAAACACTGTAACATGATGACGCGCAAACACAGTAACATGATGGCACGGAAACACTGTAACATGGTGACACGGAAACACTGTAACATGGTGACACGGAAACACTGTAACATGGTGACGCGGAAACACTGTAACATGGTGACGCGGAAATACTGTAACATGATGACACAGAAACACTGTAACATGGTGACGCGGAAACACTGTAACATGGTGATGTGGAAACACTGTAACATGGTGACACGGTAACACTGTAACATGATGACACGGAAACACTGTAACATGATGACACAGAAACACTGCAAGATGGTGACACGGAAACACTGTAACATGGTGACACGGAAACGCTGTAACATGGTGACGCGGAAACACTGCAACATGGTGACACAGAAACACTGTAACATGGTGACACGGAAACACTGTAACATGGTGATGCAGAAAAACTGTAACATGGTGACATGAAAACACTGTAACATAGTGACGCGGAAAAAAAGTAACATGGTGACACAGAAAACCTGTAACATGGTGACACGGAAAAACTGTAACATAGTGACGCGGAAAAAAAGTAACATGGTGACACAGAAAACCTGTAACATGGTGACACGGAAACACTGTAACACGATGACGTGGAAACACTGTAACATGGTGACGTGGAAACACTGTAACATGGTGACGTGGAAACACAGTAACATAGTGACACGGAAACACTGTAACATGATGACGTGGAAATACTGTAACATAGTGACACGGAAACACTGTAACATGATGACACGGAAACACTGTAACATGGTGACGCAGAAACAATGCAACATGGTGACACGGAAACACTGTAACATAGTGACACGGAGACACTGTAACATAGTGACACGGAAACACTGTAACATAGTGACACGGAAACACTGTAACATGGAGACGTGGAAACACTGTAACATGGTGACGTGGAAATACTGTAACATAGTGACGCAGAACCAATGTAACATGGTGACGTGGAAACACTGTAACATGGTGACACGGAAACACTGTAACATAGTGACACGGAAACACTGTAACATGGTGACATGGAAACACTGTAACATAGTGACACGGAGACACTGTAACATAGTGACACGGAAACACTGTAACATGGTGATGCAGAAACACTAATATGGTGACAAGGAAACACTGTAACATGGTGACGCAGAAACACTGTAACATGGTGACGCAGAAACACTAATATGGTGACAAGGAAACACTGTAACATGGTGACGCAGAAACACTGTAACATGGTGACATGGAAAAACAGTAACATGGTGAAGTGGAAACACTGTAATATGGTGACGCAGAAACACTGTAATATGGTGACACGGAAACACTGTAACATGGTAAGACGGAAACACTGTAACATGGTGACACGGAAACACTGTAACATGGTACCACGGAAACACTGTAACATGGTGACGTGGAAACACTGTAACATGGTGACACGGAAACACTGTAACATGATGACACGGAAACACTGTAACATGATGACGCGGAAACACTGTAACATGATGACGCGGAATCACTGTAACATGGTGACACGGAAACACTGTAACATGGTGACACGGAAACACTGTAACATGGTGACACGGAAACACTGTAACATGAGGACGCGGAAACACTGTAACATGATGACGCGGAAACACTGTAACATGATGACACGGAAACACTGTAAAAAAGTGACACGGAAACACTGTAACATGGTGACACGGAAACACTGTAACATGATGACACGGAAACACTGTAACATGATAACACGGAAACACTGTAACATGATGACGTGGAAACACTGTAACATGGTGACACGGAAACACTGTAACATGGTGACACGGAAACACTGTAACATGATGACACGGAAACACTGTAACATGATGACGCGGAAACACTGTAACATGATGACGCGGAAACACTGTAACATGATGACGCGGAAACACTGTAACATGGTGACACGGAAACACTGTAACATGGTGACACGGAAACACTGTAACATGATGACACGGAAACACTGTAACATGATGACACGGAAACACTGTAACATGGTGACACGGAAACACTGTAACATGATGACACGGAAACACTGTAACATGATGACACGGAAACACTGTAACATGATGACACGGAAATACTGTAACATGGTGACACGGAAACACTGTAACATGATGACATGGAAACACTGTAACATGGTGACGCGGAAATACTGTAACATGATGACACGGAAACACTGTAACATGGTGACGCGGAAACACTGTAACATGGTGACACAGAAACACTGTAACATGATGACACGGAAACACTGTAACATGATGACACGGAAACACTGTCACATGATGACACGGAAACACTGTAACATGGTGACGTGGAAACACTGTAACATGGTGACGCGGAAATACTGTAACATGATGACACGGAAATACTGTAACATGATGACGCGGAAACACTGTAACATGATGACGCGCAAACACAGTAACATGATGGCACGGAAACACTGTAACATGGTGACACGGAAACACTGTAACATGGTGACACGGAAACACTGTAACATGGTGACGCGGAAATACTGTAGCATGATGACACGGAAACACTGTAACATGGTGACGCGGAAACACTGTAACATGGTGACACGGAAACACTGTAACATGGTGATGCAGAAAAACTGTAACATGGTGACATGAAAACACTGTAACATAGTGACGCGGAAAAAAAGTAACATGGTGACACAGAAAACCTGTAACATGGTGACACGGAAACACTGTAACATAGTGACGCGGAAAAAAAGTACCATGGTGACACAGAAAACCTGTAACATGGTGACACGGAAACACTGTAACACGATGACGTGGAAACACTGTAACATGGTGACGTGGAAACACTGTAACATGGTGACATGGAAACACTGTAACATGGTGACATGGAAACACTGTAACATGGTTACACGGAAACACTGTAACTTGGAAAGGTGGAAACACTGTAACATGGAGACGCATAAACACTGGAACATGGAGACACAGAAACACTGTAACATGGTGACACGCAAACACTGTAACATGGGGACACGGAAACACTGTAACATGGTGACACGGAAACAGTGTAACATGGTGCCGTGGAAAGACTGTAACATGGTGACATGAAAACACTGTAACATAGTGACGCGGAAAAAAGTAACATGGTGACACAGAAAACCTGTAACATGGTGACGTGGAAATACTGTTACATAGTGACGCAGAAACAATGTAACATGATGACACGGAAACACTGTAACATGGTGACGTGGAAATACTGTAACATAGTGAAGCAGAACCAATGTAACATGGTGACGTGGAAACACTGTAACATGGTGACACGGAAACACTGTAACATAGTGACACGGAAACACTGTAACATGGAGACGTGGAAACACTGTAACATGGTGACGTGGAAATACTGTAACATAGTGACGCAGAACCAATGTAACATGGTGACGTGGAAACACTGTAACATGGTGACACGGAAACACTGTAACATGTTGACACGGAAACACTGTAACATGGAGACGTGGAAACACTGTAACATGGTGACGTGGAAATACTGTAACATAGTGACGCAGAACCAATGTAACATGGTGACGTGGAAATACTGTAACATAGTGATGCAGAAACAATGTAACATGATGACACAGAAACACTGTAACATGGTGACGTGGAAATACTGTAACATAGTGAAGCAGAACCAATGTAACATGGTGACGTGGAAACACTGTAACATGGTGACACGGAAACACTGTAACATAGTGACACGGAAACACTGTAACATGGAGACTTGGAACACTGTAACATGGTGACGTGGAAATACTGTAACATAGTGATGCAGAACCAATGTAACATGGTGACACGGAAACACTGTAACATAGTGACACGGAGACACTGTAACATACTGACACGGAAACACTGTAACATGGTGACGCAGAAACAATGTAACATGGTGACACGGAAACACTGTAACATGGTGACGCAGAAACACTAATATGGTGACAAGGAAACACTGTAACATGGTGACGCAGAAACACTGTAACATGGTGACGCAGAAACACTAATATGGTGACAAGGAAACACTGTAACATGGTGACGCAGAAACACTGTAACATGGTGACGCAGAAACACTGTAATTTGGTGACACGGAAACACTGTAACATGGTCACACGGAAACACTGTAATATGGTGACACGGAAACACTGTAACATGGTGACATGGAAAAACAGTATCATGGTGAAGTGGAAACACTGTAACATGGTGACGCAGAAACACTGTAATATGGTGGCACGGAAACACTGTAACATGGTCACACGGAAACACTGTAACATGGTGACACGGAAACACTGTAACATGGTACCACAGAAACACTGTAACATGGTGACGTGGAAACACTGTAACATGGTGACACGGAAACACTGTAACATGGTGACACGGAAACACTGTAACATGGTGACACGGAAACACTGTAACATGGTGACACGGAAACACTGTAACATGATGACGCGGAAACACTGTAACATGATGACACGGAAACACTGTAAAAAAGTGACACGGAAACACTGTAACATGGTGACACGGAAACAATGTAACATGATGACACGGAAACATTGTAACATGATGACACGGAAACACTGTAACATGATGACGCGGAAACACTGTAACATGGTGACGCGGAAACACTGTAACATGATGACACGGAAACACAGTAACATGATGACACGGAAACACTGTAACATGATGACGCGGAAACACTGTAACATGATGACGCGGAAACACTGTAACATGGTGACACGGAAACACTGTAACATGGTGACACGGAAACACTGTAACATGATGACGCGGAAACACTGTAACATGATGACGCGGAAACACTGTAACATGATGACGCGGAAACACTGTAACATGGTGACACGGAAACACTGTAACATAGTGACACGGAAAAACTGTAACATGATGACACGGAAACACTGTAACATGATGACACGGAAACACTGTAACATGGTGACACGGAAACACTGTAACATGATGACACGGAAACACTGTAACATGATGACACGGAAACACTGTAACATGATGACACGGAAATACTGTAACATGATGACACGGAAACACTGTAACATGATGACACGGAAACACTGTAACATGATGACACAGCAATACTGTAACATGGTGACGCAGAACCAATGTAACATGGTGACGTGGAAACACTGTAACATGGTGACATGGAAACACAGTAACATGTTGACACGGAAACACTGTAACATGGAGACGTGGAAACACTGTAACATGGTGACGTGGAAATACTGTAACATAGTGACGCAGAACCAATGTAACATGGTGACGTGGAAATACTGTAACATAGTGACGCAGAAACAATGTAACATGATGACACAGAAACACTGTAACATGGTGACGTGGAAATACTGTAACATAGTGAAGCAGAACCAATGTAACATGGTGACGTGGAAACACTGTAACATGGTGACACGGAAACACTGTAAAATAGTGACACGGAAACACTGTAACATGGAGACGTGGAAACACTGTAACATGATGACGTGGAAATACTGTAACATAGTGATGCAGAACCAATGTAACATGGTGACGTGGAAACACTGTAACATGGTGACACGGAAACACTGTAACATAGTGACACGGAAACACTGTAACATGGTGACACGGAAACACTGTAACATAGTGACACGGAGACACTGTAACATACTGACACGGAAACACTGTAACATGGTGACGCAGAAAAAATGTAACATGGTGACACGGAAACACTGTAACATGGTGACGCAGAAACACTAATATGGTGACAAGGAAACACTGTAACATGGTGACGCAGAAACACTGTAACATGGTGACGCAGAAACACTAATATGGTGACAAGGAAACACTGTAACATGGTGACGCAGAAACACTGTAACATGGTGACGCAGAAACACTGTAATTTGGTGACACGGAAACACTGTAACATGGTCACACGGAAACACTGTAATATGGTGACACGGAAACACTGTAACATGGTGACATGGAAAAACAGTATCATGGTGAAGTGGAAACACTGTAACATGGTGACGCAGAAACACTGTAATATGGTGGCACGGAAACACTGTAACATGGTCACACGGAAACACTGTAACATGGTGACACGGAAACACTGTAACATGGTACCACAGAAACACTGTAACATGGTGACACGGAAACACTGTAACATGGTGACACGGAAACACTGTAACATGATGACGCGGAAACACTGTAACATGATGACGCGGAATCACTGTAACATGGTGACACGGAAACACTGTAACATGGTGACACGGAAACACTGTAACATGGTGACACGGAAACACTGTAACATGATGACACGGAAACACTGTAACATGATGACACGGAAACACTGTAAAAAAGTGACACGGAAACACTGTAACATGGTGACACGGAAACAATGTAACATGATGACACGGAAACATCGTAACATGATGACACGGAAACACTGTAACATGATGACGCGGAAACACTGTAACATGGTGACGCGGAAACACTGTAACATGGTGACACGGAAACACTGTAACATGATGACACGGAAACACTGTAACATGATGACGCGGAAACACTGTAACATGATGACGCGGAAACACTGTAACATGGTGACACGGAAACACTGTAACATGATGACACGGAAACACTGTAACATGATGACGCCGAAACACTGTAACATGATGACGCGGAAACACTGTAACATGGTGACACGGAAACACTGTAACATGGTGACACGGAAACACTGTAACATGATGACGCGGAAACACTGTAACATGATGACGCGGAAACACTGTAACATGATGACGCGGAAACACTGTAACATGGTGACACGGAAACACTGTAACATAGTGACACGGAAAAACTGTAACATGATGACACGGAAACACTGTAACATGATGACACGGAAACACTGTAACATGGTGACACGGAAACACTGTAACATGATGACACGGAAACACTGTAACATGATGACACGGAAACACTGTAACATGATGACACGGTAATACTGTAACATGATGACACGGAAACACTGTAACATGATGACACGGAAACACTGTAACATGATGACACGGAAATACTGTAACATGGTGACACAGAAACACTGTAACATGGTGACACGGAAACACTGTAACATGATGACACGGAAACACTGTAACATGATGACACGGAAACACTGTAACATGGTGACGTGGAAACACTGTAACATGGTGACGCGGAAATACTGGAACATGATGACACGGAAATACTGTAACATGATGACGTGGAAACACTGTAACATGATGACGCGCAAACACAGTAACATGATGACACGGAAACACTGTAACATGGTGACACGGAAACACTGTAACATGGTGACACGGAAACACTGTAACATGGTGACGCAGAAACACTGTAACATGGTGACATGGAAACACTGTAACATGGTGACACGGAAACACTGTAACATGGTGACGCGGAAACACTGTAACATGGTGACACAGAAACACTGTAACATGGTGACACGGAAACACTGTAACATGATGACACGGAAACACTGTAACATGGTCACACGGAAACACTGTAATATGGTGACACGGAAACACTGTAACATGGTGACATGGAAAAACAGTATCATGGTGAAGTGGAAACACTGTAAAAAAGTGACATGGAAACACTGTAATATGGTGGCACGGAAACACTGTAACATGGTCACACGGAAACACTGTAACATGGTGACACGGAAACACTGTAACATGGTACCACAGAAACACTGTAACATGGTGACATGGAAACACTGTAACATGGTGACACGGAAACACTGTAACATGGTGACACGGAAACACTGTAACATGATGACGCGGAAACACTGTAACATGATGACGCGGAATCACTGTAACATGGTGACACGGAAACACTGTAACATGGTGACACGGAAACACTGTAACATGGTGACACGGAAACACTGTAACATGATGACGCGGAAACACTGTAACATGATGACACGGAAACACTGTAAAAAAGTGACACGGAAACACTGTAACATGGTGACACGGAAACAATGTAACATGATGACTCGGAAACATTGTAACATGATGACACGGAAACACTGTAACATGATGACGCGGAAACACTGTAACATGGTGACACGGAAACACTGTAACATGGTGACACGGAAACACTGTAACATGATGACACGGAAACACTGTAACATGATGACGCGCAAACACTGTAACATGATGACGCGGAAACACTGTAACATGGTGACACGGAAACACTGTAACATGGTGACACGGAAACACTGTAACATGATGACGCGGAAACACTGTAACATGATGACGCGGAAACACTGTAACATGATGACGCGGAAACACTGTAACATAGTGACACGGAAAAACTTTAACATGATGACACGGAAACACTGTAACATGATGACACGGAAACACTGTAACATGGTGACACGGAAACACTGTAACATGATGACACGGAAACACTGTAACATGATGACACGGAAACACTGTAACATGGTGACACGGAAACACTGTAACATGATGACACGGAAACACTGTAACATGATGACACGGAAACACTGTAACATGATGACACGGAAATACTGTAACATGGTGACACGGAAACACTGTAACATGATGACACGGAAACACTGTAACATGATGACACGGAAATACTGTAACATGGTGACACAGAAACACTGTAACATGGTGACACGGAAACACTGTAACATGGTGACACGGAAACACTGTAACATGATGACGCGGAAACACTGTAACATGATGACACGGAAACACTGTAACATGGTGACGTGGAAACACTGTAACATGGTGACGCGGAAATACTGTAACATGATGACACGGAAATACTGTAACATGATGACGTGGAAACACTGTAACATGATGACGCGCAAACACAGTAACATGATGACGCGGAAACACTGTAACATGGTGACACGGAAACACTGTAACATGGTGACACGGAAACACGGTAACATGGTGACGCGGAAACACTGTAACATGGTGACATGGAAACACTGTAACATGGTGACATGGAAACACTGTTACATGGTGACATGGAAACACTGTAACATGGTGACACGGAAACACTGTAACATGGTGACACGGAAACACTGTAACATGATGACACGGAAACACTGTAACATGATGACACGGAAACACTGTAACATGGTGACGTGGAAACACTGTAACATGATGACACGGAAATACTGTAACATGGTGACACGGAAACACTGTAACATGGTGACACGGAAACACTGTAACATGATGACACGGAAACACTGTAACATGGTGACACGGAAACAATGTAACATGATGACACGGAAACACTGTAACATGGTGACGTGGAAACACTGTAACATGGTGACGCAGAAATACTGTAACATGATGATACGGAAATACTGTAACATGATGACACGGAAACACTGTAACATGATGACGAGCAAACACAGTAACATGATGGCACGGAAACACAGTAACATGGTGACACGGAAACACTGTAACATGGTGACACGGAAACACTGTAACATGGTGACGCAGAAACACTGTAACATGGTGACGCGGAAATACTGTAACATGATGACACGGAAACACTGTAACATGGTGAGGCGGAAACACTGTAACATGGTGACGCGGAAACACTGTAACATGGTAACGCGGAAACACTGTAACATGGTGACACGGAAACACTGTAACATGATGACACGGAAACACTGTAACATGATGACACAGAAAAACTGCAACATGGTGACACAGAAACACTGTAACATGGTGACACGGAAACACTGTCACATTGTGACACAGAAACACTGTAACATGGTGACACAGAAACACTGCAACATGGTGACACAGAAACACTGTAACATGGTGACACGGAAACACGGTAACATGGTGATGCAGAAAAACTGTAACATGGTGACATGAAAACACTGTAACATAGTGACGCGGAAAAAAAGTAACGTGGTGACACAGAAAACCTGTAACATGGTGACACGGAAACACTGTAACATAGTGACACGGAAAAAAAGTAACATGGTGACACAGAAAACCTGTAACATGGTGACACGGAAACACTGTAACACGATGACGTGGAAACACTGTAACATGGTGACGTGGAAACACAGTAACATGGTGACATGGAAACACTGTAACATGGTGACACGGAAACACTGCAACATGGTTACACGGAAACACTGTAACTTGGAAAGGTGGAAACACTGTAACATGGAGACGCATAAACACTGGAACATGGAGACACAGAAACACTGTAACATGGTGACACGGAAACACTGTAACATGGTGACACGGAAACACTGTAACATGATGACGCGGAAACACTGTAACATGATGACGCGGAAACACTGTAACATGGTGACACGGAAACACTGTAACATGATGACGCGGAAACACTGTAACATGGTGACGCGGAAACACTGTAACATGGTGACACGGAAACACTGTAACATGATGACATGGAAACACTGTAACATGATGACGCGGAAAAACTGTA
This sequence comes from Chiloscyllium punctatum, assembly GCF_047496795.1. Lineage (NCBI taxonomy): Eukaryota > Metazoa > Chordata > Chondrichthyes > Orectolobiformes > Hemiscylliidae > Chiloscyllium > Chiloscyllium punctatum. The sequence continues at coordinate 30,123,955 of NC_092787.1, read as the reverse complement.
ACATGGTGACACGGAAACACTGTAACATGATGACGCGGAAACACTGTAACATGGTGACACGGAAACACTGTAACATGGTGACACGGAAACACTGTAACATGATGACGCGGAAACACTGTAACATGATGACGCGGAAATACTGTAACATGATGACGCGGAAACACTGTAACATGGTGACACGGAAACACTGTAACATGGTGACACGGAAACACTGTAACATGATGACACGGAATCACTGTAACATGATGACACGGAAACACTGTAACATGATGACACGGAAACACTGTAACATGATGACACGGAAATACTGTAACATGGTGACACGGAAACACTGTAACATGATGACACGGAAACACTGTAACATGATGACACGGAAACACTGTAACATGATGACACGGAAACACTGTAACATGATAACACGGAAATACTGTAACATGATGACACAGAAACACTGTAACATGATGACACGGAAACACTGTAACATGATGACACGGAAATACTGTAACATGGTGACACGGAAACATTGTAACATGGTGACACGGAAACACTGTAACATGATGACACGGAAACACTGTAACATGATGACACGGAAACACTGTAACATGGTGACGCGGAAACACTGTAACATGGTGACACGGAAACACTGTAACATGATGACACGGAAACACTGTAACATGGTGACGTGGAAACACTGTAACATGGTGACGCGGAAATACTGTAACATGATGACATGGAAATACTGTAACATGATGACGCGGAAACACTGTAATATGATGACGCGCAAACACAGTAACATGATGACACAGAAACACTGTAACATGGTGACACGGAAACACTGTAACATGGTGACGCGGAAAAAATGTAACATGGTGACGCGGAAATACTGTAACATGATGACACGGAAACACTGTAACATGGTGACGCGGAAACACTGTAACATGGTGACGCGGAAACACTGTAACATGGTAAAGCGGAAACACTGTAACATGGTGACACGGAAACACTGTAACATGATGACACGGAAACACTGTAACATGATGACACGGAAACACTGTAACATGGTGACGCGGAAACACTGTAACATGATGACGCGGAAACACTGTAACATAGTGACACGGAAACACTGTAACATGGTGACACGGAAACACTAACATGGTGATGTGGAAACACTGTAACATGGTGACACAGAAACACTATAACATGATGACAGGGAAACACTCTAACATGGTGACGCGGAAACACTGTAACATGATGACGTGGAAACACTGTAACATGATGACACGGAAACACTGTAACATGGTAACACAGAAACACTGTAACATGGTGACGTGGAAACACTGTAACACGGTGACATGGAAACACTGTAACACGGTGACGCGGAAACACTGTAACATGGTGACGCGGAAACACTGTAACATGGTGACGCGGAAACACTGTAACATGGTGACGCGGAAATACTGTAACATGATGACACGGAAACACTGTAACATGGTGACGCGGAAACACTGTAACATGGTGACGCGGAAACACTGTAACATGGTAACGCGGAAACACTGTAACATGGTGACACGGAAACACTGTAACATGATGACACGGAAACACTGTAACATGATGACACGGAAACACTGTAACATGGTAACGCGGAAACACTGTAACATGGTGACACGGAAACACTGTAACATGATGACACGGAAACACTGTAACATGGTGACACGGAAACACTGTAACATGATGACATGGAAACACTGTAACATGATGACACGGAAACACTGTAACATGGTGACGCGGAAACACTGTAACATGATGACGCGGAAACACTGTAACATGGTGACACGGAAACACTGTAACATGGTGACACGGAAACACTGTAACATGGTGACGTGGAAACACTGTAACATGATGACGCGGAAACACTGTAACATGATGACGCGGAAACACTGTAACATGGTGACACGGAAACACTGTAACATGGTGACGCGGAAACACTGTAACATGATGACGCGGAAACACTGTAACATGATGACGCGGAAACACTGTAACATGGTGACACGGAAACACTGTAACATAGTGACACGGAAAAACTGTAACATGATGACACGGAAACACTGTAACATGATGACATGGAAACACTGTAACATGGTGACACGGAAACACTGTAACATGATGACACGGAAACACTGTAACATGATGACACGGAAACACTGTAAGATGATGACACGGTAATACTGTAACATGATGACACGGAAACACTGTAACATGATGACACGGAAACACTGTAACATGATGACACAGAAACACTGCAACATGGTGACACAGAAACACTGTAACATGATGACACAGAAACACTGTAACATGGTGACACAGAAACACTGCAACATGGTGACACAGAAACACTGTAACATGGTGACACGGAAACACGGTAACATGGTGATGCAGAAAAACTGTAACATGGTGACATGAAAACACTGTAACATAGTGACGCGGAAAAAAAGTAACGTGGTGACACAGAAAACCTGTAACATGGTGACACGGAAACACTGTAACATAGTGACACGGAAAAAAAGTAACATGGTGACGCGGAAACACTGTAACATGGTGACACGGAAACACTGTAACATGATGACGCGGAAACACTGTAACATGGTGACACGGAAACACTGTAACATGGTGACACGGAAACACTGTAACATGGTGACACGGAAACACTGTAACATGATGACGCGGAAACACTGTAACATGATGACGCGGAAATACTGTAACATGATGACGCGGAAACACTGTAACATGGTGACACAGAAACACTGTAACATGGTGACACGGAAACACTGTAACATGGTGACACGGAAACACTGTAACATGATGACGCGGAAACACTGTAACATGATGACGCGGAAACACTGTAACATGGTGACACGGAAACACTGTAACATGATGACGCGGAAACACTGTAACATGGTGACGCGGAAACACTGTAACATGGTGACACGGAAACACTGTAACATGATGACATGGAAACACTGTAACATGATGACGCGGAAACACTGTAACATGGTGACACGGAAACACTGTAACATGATGACGCGGAAACACTGTAACATGGTGACACGGAAACACTGTAACATGGTGACACGGAAACACTGTAACATGGTGACACGGAAACACTGTAACATGATGACGCGGAAACACTGTAACATGATGACGCGGAAATACTGTAACATGATGACGCGGAAACACTGTAACATGGTGACACGGAAACACTGTAACATGGTGACACGGAAACACTGTAACATGATGACACGGAACCACTGTAACATGATGACACGGAAACACTGTAACATGATGACACGGAAACACTGTAACATGATGACACGGAAATACTGTAACATGGTGACACGGAAACACTGTAACATGATGACACGGAAACACTGTAACATGATGACACGGAAACACTGTAACATGATAACACGGAAATACTGTAACATGATGACACAGAAACACTGTAACATGATGACACGGAAACACTGTAACATGATGACACGGAAATACTGTAACATGGTGACACGGAAACACTGTAACATGGTGACACGGAAACACTGTAACATGATGACACGGAAACACTGTAACATGATGACACGGAAACACTGTAACATGGTGACGCGGAAACACTGTAACATGGTGACACGGAAACACTGTAACATGATGACACGGAAACACTGTAACATGGTGACGTGGAAACACTGTAACATGGTGACGCGGAAATACTGTAACATGATGACACGGAAATACTGTAACATGATGACGCGGAAACACTGTAATATGATGACGCGCAAACACAGTAACATGATGACACAGAAACACTGTAACATGGTGACACGGAAACACTGTAACATGGTGACGCGGAAAAAATGTAACATGGTGACGCGGAAATACTGTAACATGATGACACGGAAACACTGTAACATGGTGACGCGGAAACACTGTAACATGGTGACGCGGAAACACTGTAACATGGTAAAGCGGAAACACTGTAACATGGTGACACGGAAACACTGTAACATGATGACACGGAAACACTGTAACATGATGACACGGAAACACTGTAACATGGTGACGCGGAAACACTGTAACATGATGACGCGGAAACACTGTAACATAGTGACACGGAAACACTGTAACATGGTGACACGGAAACACTAACATGGTGATGTGGAAACACTGTAACATGGTGACACAGAAACACTATAACATGATGACACGGAAACACTCTAACATGGTGACGCGGAAACACTGTAACATGATGACGTGGAAACACTGTAACATGATGACACGGAAACACTGTAACATGGTAACACAGAAACACTGTAACATGGTGACGTGGAAACACTGTAACACGGTGACATGGAAACACTGTAACACGGTGACGCGGAAACACTGTAACATGGTGACGCGGAAACACTGTAACATGGTGACGCGGAAACACTGTAACATGGTGACGCGGAAATACTGTAACATGATGACACGGAAACACTGTAACATGGTGACGCGGAAACACTGTAACATGGTGACGCGGAAACACTGTAACATGGTAACGCGGAAACACTGTAACATGGTGACACGGAAACACTGTAACATGATGACACGGAAACACTGTAACATGATGACACGGAAACACTGTAACATGGTAACACGGAAACACTGTAACATGGTGACATGGAAACACTGTAACATGATGACACGGAAACACTGTAACATGGTGACACGGAAACACTGTAACATGATGACATGGAAACACTGTAACATGATGACACGGAAACACTGTAACATGGTGATGCGGAAACACTGTAACATGATGACGCGGAAACACTGTAACATGGTGACACGGAAACACTGTAACATGGTGACGTGGAAACACTGTAACATGATGACGCGGAAACACTGTAACATGATGACGCGGAAACACTGTAACATGGTGACACGGAAACACTGTAACATGGTGACACGGAAACACTGTAACATGGTGACACGGAAACACTGTAACATGATGACGCGGAAACACTGTAACATGATGACGCGGAAACACTGTAACATGATGACGCGGAAACACTGTAACATGGTGACACGGAAACACTGTAACATAGTGACACGGAAAAACTGTAACATGATGACACGGAAACACTGTAACATGATGACACGGAAACACTGTAACATGGTGACACGGAAACACTGTAACATGATGACACGGAAACACTGTAACATGATGACACGGAAACACTGTAACATGATGACACGGTAATACTGTAACATGATGACACGGAAACACTGTAACATGATGACACGGAAACACTGTAACATGATGACACGGAAATACTGTAACATGGTGACACAGAAACACTGTAACATGGTGACACGGAAACACTGTAACATGATGACACGGAAACACTGTAACATGATGACACGGAAACACTGTAACATGGTGACACGGAAACACTGTAACATGGTGACACGGAAACACTGTAACATGGTGACGTGGAAACACTGTAACATGGTGACGCGGAAATACTGTAACATGATGACACGGAAATACTGTAACATGATGACACAGAAACACTGCAACACGGTGACACAGAAACACTGTAACATGGTGACACGGAAACACTGTAACATGGTGACGCGGAAACACTGTAACATGGTGACACAGAAACACTGTAACATGGTGACACGGAAACACTGTAACATGATGACACGGAAACACTGTAACATGGTCACACGGAAACACTGTAATATGGTGACACGGAAACACTGTAACATGGTGACATGGAAAAACAGTATCATGGTGAAGTGGAAACACTGTAAAAAAGTGACACGGAAACACTGTAATATGGTGGCACGGAAACACTGTAACATGGTCACACGGAAACACTGTAACATGGTCACACGGAAACACTGTAACATGGTACCACAGAAACACTGTAACATGGTGACGTGGAAACACTGTAACATGGTGACACGGAAACACTGTAACATGGTGACACGGAAACACTGTAACATGATGACGCGGAAACACTGTAACATGATGACGCGGAATCACTGTAACATGGTGACACGGAAACACTGTAACATGGTGACACGGAAACACTGTAACATGGTGACACGGAAACACTGTAACATGATGACGCGGAAACACTGTAACATGATGACACGGAAACACTGTAAAAAAGTGACACGGAAACACTGTAACATGGTGACACGGAAACAATGTAACATGATGACACGGAAACAGTGTAACATGGTGACACGGAAACACTGTAACATGATGACACGGAAACACTGTAACATGATGTCACGGAAATACGGTAACATGATGACACGGAAACACTGTAACATGATGACACGGAAACACTGTAACATGATGACGCGGAAACACTGTAACATGGTGACGCGGAAACACTGTAACTAAGTGACACGGAAACACTGTAACATGATGACACGGAAACACTGTAACATGATGACGCGGAAACACTGTAACATGATGACGCGGAAACACTGTAACATGGTGACACGGAAACACTGTAACATGGTGACACGGAAACACTGTAACATGATGACGCGGAAACACTGTAACATGATGACGCGGAAACACTGTAACATGATGACGCGGAAACACTGTAACATGGTGACACGGAAACACTGTAACATAGTGACACGGAAAAACTGTAACATGATGACACGGAAACACTGTAACATGATGACACGGAAACACTGTAACATGGTGACACGGAAACACTGTAACATGATGACACGGAAACACTGTAACATGATGACACGGAAACACTGTAACATGGTGACACGGAAACACTGTAACATGATGACACGGAAACACTGCAACATGATGACACGGAAACACTGTAACATGATGACACGGAAATACTGTAACATGGTGACACGGAAACACTGTAACATGGTGACACAGAAACACTGTAACATGATGATACGGAAATACTGTAACATGGTGACACAGAAACACTGTAACATGGTGACACGGAAACACTGTAACATGGTGACACGGAAACACTGTAACATGATGACGCGGAAAAACTGTAACATGATGACACGGAACCACTGTAACATGGTGACGTGGAAACACTGTAACATGGTGACGCGGAAATACTGTAACATGATGACACGGAAATACTGTAACATGATGACGTGGAAACACTGTAACATGATGACGCGCAAACACAGTAACATGATGACACGGAAACACTGTAACATGGTGACACGGAAACACTGTAACATGGTGACACGGAAACACTGTAACATGGTGACGCGGAAACACTGTAACATGGTGACATGGAAACACTGTAACATGGTGACATGGAAACACTGTTACATGGTGACACGGAAACACTGTAACATGGTGACACGAAAACACTGTAACATGGTGACACGGAAACACTGTAACATGATGACACGGAAACACTGTAACATGATGACACGGAAACACTGTAACATGATGACACGGAAACACTGTAACATGGTGACGTGGAAACACTGTAACATGATGACACGGAAATACTGTAACATGGTGACACGGAAACACTGTAACATGGTGACACGGAAACACTGTAACATGATGACACGGAAACACTGTAACATGGTGACACGGAAACAATGTAACATGATGACACGGAAACACTGTAACATGGTGACGTGGAAACACTGTAACATGGTGACGCGGAAATACTGTAACATGATGACATGGAAATACTGTAACATGATGACACGGAAACACTGTAACATGATGACGAGCAAACACAGTAACATGATGGCACGGAAACACAGTAACATGGTGACACGGAAACACTGTAACATGGTGACACGGAAACACTGTAACATGGTGACGCGGAAACACTGTAACATGGTGACGCGGAAACACTGTAACATGGTGACGCGGAAACACTGTAACATGGTAAAGCGGAAACACTGTAACATGGTGACACGGAAACACTGTAACATGATGACACGGAAACACTGTAACATGATGACACGGAAACACTGTAACATGGTGACGCGGAAACACTGTAACATGATGACGCGGAAACACTGTAACATAGTGACACGGAAACACTGTAACATGGTGACACGGAAACACTAACATGGTGATGTGGAAACACTGTAACATGGTGACACAGAAACACTATAACATGATGACACGGAAACACTCTAACATGGTGACGCGGAAACACTGTAACATGATGACGTGGAAACACTGTAACATGATGACACGGAAACACTGTAACATGGTAACACAGAAACACTGTAACATGGTGACACGGAAACACTGTAACATGATGACACGGAAACACTGTAACATGATGACACGGAAACACTGTAACATGGTGACACGGAAACACTGTAACATGATGACACGGAAACACTGCAACATGATGACACGGAAACACTGTAACATGATGACACGGAAATACTGTAACATGGTGACACGGAAACACTGTAACATGATGACACAGAAACACTGTAACATGATGATACGGAAATACTGTAACATGGTGACACGGAAACACTGTAACATGGTGACACGGAAACACTGTAACATGGTGACACGGAAACACTGTAACATGATGACGCGGAAAAACTGTAACATGATGACACGGAACCACTGTAACATGGTGACGTGGAAACACTGTAACATGGTGACGCGGAAATACTGTAACATGATGACACGGAAATACTGTAACATGATGACGTGGAAACACTGTAACATGATGACGCGCAAACACAGTAACATGATGACACGGAAACACTGTAACATGGTGACACGGAAACACTGTAACATGGTGACACGGAAACACTGTAACATGGTGACGCGGAAACACTGTAACATGGTGACATGGAAACACTGTAACATGGTGACATGGAAACACTGTTACATGGTGACACGGAAACACTGTAACATGGTGACACGGAAACACTGTAACATGATGACACGGAAACACTGTAACATGATGACACGGAAACACTGTAACATGGTGACGTGGAAACACTGTAACATGATGACACGGAAATACTGTAACATGGTGACACGGAAACACTGTAACATGGTGACACGGAAACACTGTAACATGATGACGCGGAAACACTGTAACATGGTGACGCGGAAACACTGTAACATGGTGACACGGAAACACTGTAACATGATGACGCGGAAACACTGTAACATGATGACGCGGAAACACTGTAACATGATGACGCGGAAACACTGTAACATGGTGACACGGAAACACTGTAACATGGTGACACGGAAACACTGTAACATGGTGACACGGAAACACTGTAACATGATGACGCGGAAACACTGTAACATGATGACGCGGAAACACTGTAACATGGTGACACGGAAACACTGTAACATAGTGACACGGAAAAACTGTAACATGATGACACGGAAACACTGTAACATGATGACACGGAAACACTGTAACATGGTGACACGGAAACACTGCAACATGATGACACGGAAACACTGTAACATGATGACACGGAAACACTGTAACATGATGACACGGTAATACTGTAACATGATGACACGGAAACACTGTAACATGATGACACGGAAACACTGTAACATGATGACACGGAAATACTGTAACATGGTGACACAGAAACACTGTAACATGGTGACACGGAAACACTGTAACATGATGACACGGAAACACTGTAACATGATGACACGGAAACACTGTAACATGGTGACGTGGAAACACTGTAACATGGTGACGCGGAAATACTGTAACATGATGACACAGAAATACTGTAACATGATGACACAGAAACACTGTAACATGGTGACACAGAAACACTGTAACATGGTGACACGGAAACACTGTAACATGGTGACGTGGAAACACTGTAACATGGTGACGCGGAAATACTGTAACATGATGACACGGAAATACTGTAACATGATGACACAGAAACACTGCAACATGGTGACACAGAAACACTGTAACATGGTGACACGGAAACACTGTAACATGGTGACGCGGAAACACTGTAACATGGTGACACAGAAACACTGTAACATGGTGACACGGAAACACTGTAACATGATGACACGGAAACACTGTAACATGGTCACACGGAAACACTGTAATATGGTGACACGGAAACACTGTAACATGGTGACATGGAAAAACAGTATCATGGTGAAGTGGAAACACTGTAAAAAAGTGACACGGAAACACTGTAATATGGTGGCACGGAAACACTGTAACATGGTCACACGGAAACACTGTAACATGGTGACACGGAAACACTGTAACATGGTACCACAGAAACACTGTAACATGGTGACGTGGAAACACTGTAACATGGTGACACGGAAACACTGTAACATGGTGACACGGAAACACTGTAACATGATGACGCGGAAACACTGTAACATGATGACGCAGAATCACTGTAACATGGTGACACGGAAACACTGTAACATGGTGACACGGAAACACTGTAACATGGTGACACGGAAACACTGTAACATGATGACGCGGAAACACTGTAACATGATGATACGGAAACACTGTAAAAAAGTGACACGGAAATACTGTAACATGGTGACACGGAAACAATGTAACATGATGACACGGAAACATTGTAACATGATGACACGGAAACACTGTAACATGATGACGCGGAAACACTGTAACATGGTGACGCGGAAACACTGTAACATGGTGACACGGAAACACTGTAACATGATGACACGGAAACACTGTAACATGATGACGCGGAAACACTGTAACATGATGACGCGGAAACACTGTAACATGGTGACGCGGAAACACTGTAACATGGTGACACGGAAACACTGTAACATGGTGACGCGGAAACACTGTAACATGATGACGCGGAAACACTGTAACATGATGACGCGGAAACACTGTAACATGGTGACACGGAAACACTGTAACATAGTGACACGGAAAAACTGTAACATGATGACACGGAAACACTGTAACATGATGACACGGAAACACTGTAACATGGTGACACGGAAACACTGTAACATGATGACACGGAAACACTGTAACATGATGACACGGAAACACTGTAACATGGTGACACGGAAACACTGTAACATGATGACACGGAAACACTGTAACATGATGACACGGAAACACTGTAACATGATGACACGGAAATACTGTAACATGGTGACACGGAAACACTGTAACATGATGACACGGAAACACTGTAACATGATGACACGGAAATACTGTAACATGGTGACACAGAAACACTGTAACATGGTGACACGGAAACACTGTAACATGGTGACACGGAAACACTGTAACATGATGACGCGGAAAAACTGTAACATGATGACACGGAACCACTGTAACATGGTGACGTGGAAACACTGTAACATGGTGGCGCGGAAATACTGTAACATGATGACACGGAAATACTGTAACATGATGACGTGGAAACACTGTAACATGATGACGCGCAAACACAGTAACATGATGACGCGGAAACACTGTAACATGGTGACACGGAAACACTGTAACATGGTGACACGGAAACACTGTAACATGGTGACGCGGAAACACTGTAACATGGTGACATGGAAACACTGTAACATGGTGACATGGAAACACTGTTACATGGTGACATGGAAACACTGTAACATGGTGACACGAAAACACTGTAACATGGTGACACGGAAACACTGTAACATGATGACACGGAAACACTGTAACATGATGACACGGAAACACTGTAACATGATGACACGGAAACACTGTAACATGGTGACGTGGAAACACTGTAACATGATGACACGGAAATACTGTAACATGGTGACACGGAAACACTGTAACATGGTGACACGGAAACACTGTAACATGATGACACGGAAACACTGTAACATGGTGACACGGAAACAATGTAACATGATGACACGGAAACACTGTAACATGGTGACGTGGAAACACTGTAACATGGTGACGCGGAAATACTGTAACATGATGACACGGAAATACTGTAACATGATGACACGGAAACACTGTAACATGATGACGAGCAAACACAGTAACATGGTGACACGGAAACACTGTAACATGGTGACACGGAAACACTGTAACATGGTGACGCGGAAACACTGTAACATGGTGACGCGGAAATACTGTAACATGATGACACGGAAAAACTGTAACATGGTGAGGCGGAAACACTGTAACATGGTGACGCGGAAACACTGTAACATGGTAACGCGGAAACACTGTAACATGGTGACACGGAAACACTGTAACATGATGACACGGAAACACTGTAACATGATGACACAGAAACACTGCAACATGGTGACACAGAAACACTGTAACATGGTGACACGGAAACACTGTAACATTGTGACACAGAAACACTGTAACATGGTGACACAGAAACACTGCAACATGGTGACACAGAAACACTGTAACATGGTGACACGGAAACACGGTAACATGGTGATGCAGAAAAACTGTAACATGGTGACATGAAAACACTGTAACATAGTGACGCGGAAAAAAAGTAACATGGTGACACAGAAAACCTGTAACATGGTGACACGGAAACACTGTAACATAGTGACACGGAAAAAAAGTAACATGGTGACACAGAAAACCTGTAACATGGTGACACGGAAACACTGTAACACGATGACGTGGAAACACTGTAACATGGTGACGTGGAAACACAGTAACATGGTGACATGGAAACACTGTAACATGGTGACACGGAAACACTGTAACATGGTGATGTGGAAACACTGTAACATGGTGACACGAAAACACTAGCATGGTGACGTGGAAAAACAGTAACATGGTGACGCGGAAACACTGTAACATGGTGACGCAGAAACACTGTAACATGCTGACGTGGAAATACTGTAACATGGTAACGTGGAAACACTGTAACATGGTGACGCAGAAACACTGTAATATGGTGACATGGAAACACTGTAACATGGTGACACAGAAACACTGTAACATGGTGACACGGAAACACTAACATGGTGACGTGGAAACACTAACATGGTGACGTGGAAACAGTGTAACATGGTGACGTGGAAACACTGTAACATGGTGACGCAGAAACACTGTAATATGGTGACATGGAAACACTGTAACATGGTGACACGGAAACACTGTAACATGGTGACACGGAAACACTAACATGGTGACGTGGAAACACTAACATGGTGACGTGGAAACAGTGTAACATGGTGACGCAGAAACACTGTAATATGGTGACACGGAAACACTGTAACATGGTGACATGGAAACACTGTAACATGGTGACATGGAAACACAGTAACATGGTGATGCGGAAACACTGTAACATGGCGACATAGAAACACTGTAACATGGTGATGTGGAAACACTGTAACATGGTGACACGGTAACACTGTAACATGGTGACGTGGAAACACTGTAACATAGTGACGTGGAAACACTGTTACATGATAACACGGAAACACTGTAGCATGATGACATGGAAACACTGTAACATGGTGACACAGAAACGCTGTAACATGGTGCCACGGACACGCTGTAACATGGTGACACGGAAACACTGTATCATGGTGACACGGAAACACTGTAACATGACGACACGGAAACACTGTAACATGGTGACACGGGAAAACTGTAACATGGTGACGTTGAAACACTGTAACATGGTGACACGGAAACACTGTAACATGGTGACATGGAATCACTGTAACATGGTGACATGGAAACACTGTAACATGGTTACATGGAAACACTGTAACATGGTGACACGGAAACACTGTAACATGATGACACGGAAACACTGTAACATGGTGACACGGGAAAACTGTAACATGGTGACGTGGAAACACTGTAACATGGTGACACGGAAACACTGTAACATGGTGACGTGGAAACACTGTAACAAGATGACATGGAAACACTGTAACACGGTGACGTGGAAACACTGTAACATGATGACATGGAAACACTGTAACAAGATGACATGGAAACACTGTAACACGGTGACGTGGAAACACTGTAACATGGTGACATGGAAACACTGTAACACGGTGACATGGAAACACTGTAACATGGTGATGTGGAAACAATGTAACATGGTGACATGGAAACACTGTAACATGGTGACACGGAAACACTGTAACATGGTGACGTGGAAACACTGTAACAAGATGACATGGAAACACTGTAACACGGTGACGTGGAAACACTGTAACATGATGACATGGAAACACTGTAACAAGATGACATGGAAACACTGTAACACGGTGACGTGGAAACACTGTAACATGGTGACATGGAAACACTGTAACACGGTGACATGGAAACACTGTAACATGGTGATGTGGAAACACTGTAACATGGTGACATGGAAACACTGTAACATGGTGACGTGGAAACACTGTAACATGGTGACACGGAAACACTGTAACATGGTGATGTGGAAACACTGTAACATGGTGACATGGAAACACTGTAACATGGTGACGTGGAAACACTGTAACATGATGACATGGAAACACTGTAACAAGATGACATGGAAACACTGTAACACGGTGACGTGGAAATACTGTAACATGGTGACATGGAAACACTGTAACACGGTGACATGGAAACACTGTAACATGGTGATGTGGAAACACTGTAACATGGTGACATGGAAACACTGTAACATGGTGACGTGGAAACACTGTAACATGGTGACGCGGAAACACTGTAACATGGTGACACGGAAACACTGTAACATGATGACACGGAAACACTGTAACATGATGACGCGGAAACACTGTAACATGATGACACAGAAACACTGTAACATGGTGACACGGAAACACTGTAACATGGTGACACGGAAACACTGTAACATGATGACGCGGAAACACTGTAACATGATGACGCGGAAACACTGTAACATGATGACGCGGAAACACTGTAACATGATGACACAGAAACACTGTAACATGGTGACACGGAAACACTGTAACATGGTGACACGGAAACACTGTAACATGATGACGCGGAAACACTGTAACATGATGACGCGGAAACACTGTAACATGGTGACACGGAAACACTGTAACATAGTGCCACGGAAAAACTGTAACATGATGACACGGAAACACTGTAACATGATGACACGGAAACACTGTAACATGGTGACACGGAAACACTGTAACATGATGACACGGAAACACTGTAACATGATGACACGGAAACACTGTAACATGATGACACGGAAACACTGTAACATGATAACACGGAAACACTGTAACATGATGACACGGAAATACTGTAACATGGTGACACGGAAACACTGTAACATGATGACACGGAAACACTGTAACATGATGACACGGAAATACTGTAACATGGTGACACAGAAACACTGTAACATGGTGACACGGAAACACTGTAACATGGTGACACGGAAACACTGTAACATGATGACGCGGAAAAACTGTAACATGATGACACGGAACCACTGTAACATGGTGACGTGGAAACACTGTAACATGGTGACGCGGAAATACTGTAACATGATGACACGGAAATACTGTAACATGATGACGTGGAAACACTGTAACATGATGACGCGCAAACACAGTAACATGATGACGCGGAAACACTGTAACATGGTGACACGGAAACACTGTAACATGGTGACACGGAAACACTGTAACATGGTGACGCGGAAACACTGTAACATGGTGACATGGAAACACTGTAACATGGTGACATGGAAACACTGTTACATGGTGACATGGAAACACTGTAACATGGTGACACGAAAACACTGTAACATGGTGACACGGAAACACTGTAACATGATGACACGGAAACACTGTAACATGATGACACGGAAACACTGTAACATGATGACACGGAAACACTGTAACATGGTGACGTGGAAACACTGTAACATGATGACACGGAAATACTGTAACATGGTGACACGGAAACACTGTAACATGGTGACACGGAAACACTGTAACATGATGACACGGAAACACTGTAACATGGTGACACGGAAACAATGTAACATGATGACACGGAAACACTGTAACATGGTGACGTGGAAACACTGTAACATGGTGACGCGGAAACACTGTAACATGATGACACGGAAATACTGTAACATGATGACACGGAAACACTGTAACATGGTGACATGGAATCACTGTAACATGATGGCACGGAAACACAGTAACATGGTGACACGGAAACACTGTAACATGGTGACACGGAAACACTGTAACATGGTGACGCGGAAACACTGTAACATGGTGACGCGGAAATACTGTAACATGATGACACGGAAAAACTGTAACATGGTGAGGCGGAAACACTGTAACATGGTGACGCGGAAACACTGTAACATGGTAACGCGGAAACACTGTAACATGGTGACACGGAAACACTGAAACATGATGACACGGAAACACTGTAACATGATGACACAGAAACACTGCAACATGGTGACACAGAAACACTGTAACATGGTGACACGGAAACACTGTAACATTGTGACACAGAAACACTGTAACATGGTGACACAGAAACACTGCAACATGGTGACACAGAAACACTGTAACATGGTGACGTGGAAACACTGTAACATGGTTACATGGAAACACTGTAAAATGGTAACACGGAAACACTGTAACATGGTGACGTGGAAACACTGTAACATGGTGACATGGAAACACTGTAACATGGTTACATGGAAACACTGTAACATGGAGATGTGGAAACACTGTAACATGGTGACACGGAAACACCGTAACATGGTGACATGGAAACACTGTAACATGGTGACATGGAAACACTGTAACATGGTGACACAGAAACACTGCAACATGGTTACATGGAAACACTGTAACATGGTGACATGGAAACACTGTAACATAGTGACACGCAAACACAGTAACATGATGACACAGAAACACTGTAACATGGTAACACGGAAACACTGTAACATGGTAACACGGAAACACTGTAACATGGTGACACGGAAACACTGTAACATGGTGACACGGAAACACTGTAACATGGTGACATGGAAACACTGTAACATGGTTACATGGAAACACTGTAACATGGTGATGTGGAAACACTGTAACATAGTGATGTGGAAACACTGTAACATGGTGACAGGGAAACACTGTAACATGGTGACATGGAAACACTGTAACATGGTTACATGGAAACACTGTAACATGGTGATGTGGAAACACTGTAACATGGTGATGTGGAAACACTGTAACATGGTGACAGGGAAACACTGTAACATGGTTACATGGAAACACTGTAACATGGTGACGCAGAAACACTGTATCATGGTGACACGGAAACACTGTAACATGACGACACGGAAACACTGTAACATGGTGACACGGGAAAACTGTAACATGGTGACGTTGAAACACTGTAACATGGTGACACGGAAACACTGTAACATGGTGACATGGAATCACTGTAACATGGTGACATGGAAACAATGTAACACGGTGACGTGGAAACACTGTAACATGGTTACATGGAAACACTGTAACATGGTGACACGGAAACACTGTAACATGATGACACGGAAACACTGTAACATGGTGACACGGGAAAACTGTAACATGGTGACGTGGAAACACTGTAACATGGTGACACGGAAACACTGTAACATGGTGACGTGGAAACACTGTAACAAGATGACATGGAAACACTGTAACACGGTGACGTGGAAACACTGTAACATGATGACATGGAAACACTGTAACAAGATGACATGGAAACACTGTAACACGGTGGCGTGGAAACACTGTAACATGGTGACATGGAAACACTGTAACACGGTGACACGGAAACACTGTAACATGGTGATGTGGAAACACTGTAACATGGTGACATGGAAACACTGTAACATGGTGACGTGGAAACACTGTAACATGATGACATGGAAACACTGTAACAAGATGACATGGAAACACTGTAACACGGTGACGTGGAAACACTGTAACATGGTGACATGGAAACACTGTAACACGGTGACATGGAAACACTGTAACATGGTGATGTGGAAACACTGTAACATGGTGACATGGAAACACTGTAACATGGTGACGTGGAAACACTGTAACATGGTGACACGGAAACACTGTAACATGGTGATGTGGAAACACTGTAACATGGTGACATGGAAACACTGTAACAAGATGACATGGAAACACTGTAACACGGTGACGTGGAAATACTGTAACATGGTGACATGGAAACACTGTAACACGGTGACATGGAAACACTGTAACATGGTGATGTGGAAACACTGTAACATGGTGACATGGAAACACTGTAACATGGTGACGTGGAAACACTGTAACATGGTGACACGGAAACACTGTAACATGGTGATGTGGAAACACTGTAACATGGTGACATGGAAACACTGTAACATGGTGACACGTAAACACTGTAACATGGTGACACGTAAACACTGTAACATGATGACACAGAAACACTGTAACATGATGACATGAAAACACTGTAACATGGTGCCACGGACACACTGTAACATGGAGACACGGAAAAACTGTAACATGGTGACATGGAATCACTGTAACATGGTGACATGGAAACACTGTAACATGGTTACATGGAAACACTGTAACATGGTGACACGGAAACACTGTAACATGATGACACGGAAACACTGTAACATGGTGACACGGGAAAACTGTAACATGGTGACGTGGAAACACTGTAACATGGTGACACGGAAACACTGTAACATGGTGACGTGGAAACACTGTAACAAGATGACATGGAAACACTGTAACACGGTGACGTGGAAACACTGTAACATGATGACATGGAAACACTGTAACAAGATGACATGGAAACACTGTAACACGGTGACGTGGAAACACTGTAACATGGTGACATGGAAACACTGTAACACGGTGACATGGAAACACTGTAACATGGTGATGTGGAAACAATGTAACATGGTGACATGGAAACACTGTAACATGGTGACACGGAAACACTGTAACATGGTGACGTGGAAACACTGTAACAAGATGACATGGAAACACTGTAACACGGTGACGTGGAAACACTGTAACATGATGACATGGAAACACTGTAACAAGATGACATGGAAACACTGTAACACGGTGACGTGGAAACACTGTAACATGGTGACATGGAAACACTGTAACACGGTGACATGGAAACACTGTAACATGGTGATGTGGAAACACTGTAACATGGTGACATGGAAACACTGTAACATGGTGACGTGGAAACACTGTAACATGGTGACACGGAAACACTGTAACATGGTGATGTGGAAACACTGTAACATGGTGACATGGAAACACTGTAACATGGTGACGTGGAAACACTGTAACATGATGACATGGAAACACTGTAACAAGATGACATGGAAACACTGTAACACGGTGACGTGGAAATACTGTAACATGGTGACATGGAAACACTGTAACACGGTGACATGGAAACACTGTAACATGGTGATGTGGAAACACTGTAACATGGTGACATGGAAACACTGTAACATGGTGACGTGGAAACACTGTAACATGGTGACGCGGAAACACTGTAACATGGTGACACGGAAACACTGTAACATGATGACACGGAAACACTGTAACATGATGACGCGGAAACACTGTAACATGATGACACAGAAACACTGTAACATGGTGACACGGAAACACTGTAACATGGTGACACGGAAACACTGTAACATGATGACGCGGAAACACTGTAACATGATGACGCGGAAACACTGTAACATGATGACGCGGAAACACTGTAACATGATGACACAGAAACACTGTAACATGGTGACACGGAAACACTGTAACATGGTGACACGGAAACACTGTAACATGATGACGCGGAAACACTGTAACATGATGACGCGGAAACACTGTAACATGGTGACACGGAAACACTGTAACATAGTGCCACGGAAAAACTGTAACATGATGACACGGAAACACTGTAACATGATGACACGGAAACACTGTAACATGGTGACACGGAAACACTGTAACATGATGACACGGAAACACTGTAACATGATGACACGGAAACACTGTAACATGATGACACGGAAACACTGTAACATGATAACACGGAAACACTGTAACATGATGACACGGAAATACTGTAACATGGTGACACGGAAACACTGTAACATGATGACACGGAAACACTGTAACATGATGACACGGAAATACTGTAACATGGTGACACAGAAACACTGTAACATGGTGACACGGAAACACTGTAACATGGTGACACGGAAACACTGTAACATGATGACGCGGAAAAACTGTAACATGATGACACGGAACCACTGTAACATGGTGACGTGGAAACACTGTAACATGGTGACGCGGAAATACTGTAACATGATGACACGGAAATACTGTAACATGATGACGTGGAAACACTGTAACATGATGACGCGCAAACACAGTAACATGATGACGCGGAAACACTGTAACATGGTGACACGGAAACACTGTAACATGGTGACACGGAAACACTGTAACATGGTGACGCGGAAACACTGTAACATGGTGACATGGAAACACTGTAACATGGTGACATGGAAACACTGTTACATGGTGACATGGAAACACTGTAACATGGTGACACGAAAACACTGTAACATGGTGACACGGAAACACTGTAACATGATGACACGGAAACACTGTAACATGATGACACGGAAACACTGTAACATGATGACACGGAAACACTGTAACATGGTGACGTGGAAACACTGTAACATGATGACACGGAAATACTGTAACATGGTGACACGGAAACACTGTAACATGGTGACACGGAAACACTGTAACATGATGACACGGAAACACTGTAACATGGTGACACGGAAACAATGTAACATGATGACACGGAAACACTGTAACATGGTGACGTGGAAACACTGTAACATGGTGACGCGGAAACACTGTAACATGATGACACGGAAATACTGTAACATGATGACACGGAAACACTGTAACATGGTGACATGGAATCACTGTAACATGATGGCACGGAAACACAGTAACATGGTGACACGGAAACACTGTAACATGGTGACACGGAAACACTGTAACATGGTGACGCGGAAACACTGTAACATGGTGACGCGGAAATACTGTAACATGATGACACGGAAAAACTGTAACATGGTGAGGCGGAAACACTGTAACATGGTGACGCGGAAACACTGTAACATGGTAACGCGGAAACACTGTAACATGGTGACACGGAAACACTGAAACATGATGACACGGAAACACTGTAACATGATGACACAGAAACACTGCAACATGGTGACACAGAAACACTGTAACATGGTGACACGGAAACACTGTAACATTGTGACACAGAAACACTGTAACATGGTGACACAGAAACACTGCAACATGGTGACACAGAAACACTGTAACATGGTGACGTGGAAACACTGTAACATGGTTACATGGAAACACTGTAAAATGGTAACACGGAAACACTGTAACATGGTGACGTGGAAACACTGTAACATGGTGACATGGAAACACTGTAACATGGTTACATGGAAACACTGTAACATGGAGATGTGGAAACACTGTAACATGGTGACACGGAAACACCGTAACATGGTGACATGGAAACACTGTAACATGGTGACATGGAAACACTGTAACATGGTGACACAGAAACACTGCAACATGGTTACATGGAAACACTGTAACATGGTGACATGGAAACACTGTAACATAGTGACACGCAAACACAGTAACATGATGACACAGAAACACTGTAACATGGTAACACGGAAACACTGTAACATGGTAACACGGAAACACTGTAACATGGTGACACGGAAACACTGTAACATGGTGACACGGAAACACTGTAACATGGTGACATGGAAACACTGTAACATGGTTACATGGAAACACTGTAACATGGTGATGTGGAAACACTGTAACATAGTGATGTGGAAACACTGTAACATGGTGACAGGGAAACACTGTAACATGGTGACATGGAAACACTGTAACATGGTTACATGGAAACACTGTAACATGGTGATGTGGAAACACTGTAACATGGTGATGTGGAAACACTGTAACATGGTGACAGGGAAACACTGTAACATGGTTACATGGAAACACTGTAACATGGTGATGCAGAAACACTGTATCATGGTGACACGGAAACACTGTAACATGACGACACGGAAACACTGTAACATGGTGACACGGGAAAACTGTAACATGGTGACGTTGAAACACTGTAACATGGTGACACGGAAACACTGTAACATGGTGACATGGAATCACTGTAACATGGTGACATGGAAACAATGTAACACGGTGACGTGGAAACACTGTAACATGGTTACATGGAAACACTGTAACATGGTGACACGGAAACACTGTAACATGATGACACGGAAACACTGTAACATGGTGACACGGGAAAACTGTAACATGGTGACGTGGAAACACTGTAACATGGTGACACGGAAACACTGTAACATGGTGACGTGGAAACACTGTAACAAGATGACATGGAAACACTGTAACACGGTGACGTGGAAACACTGTAACATGATGACATGGAAACACTGTAACAAGATGACATGGAAACACTGTAACACGGTGGCGTGGAAACACTGTAACATGGTGACATGGAAACACTGTAACACGGTGACACGGAAACACTGTAACATGGTGATGTGGAAACACTGTAACATGGTGACATGGAAACACTGTAACATGGTGACGTGGAAACACTGTAACATGATGACATGGAAACACTGTAACAAGATGACATGGAAACACTGTAACACGGTGACGTGGAAACACTGTAACATGGTGACATGGAAACACTGTAACACGGTGACATGGAAACACTGTAACATGGTGATGTGGAAACACTGTAACATGGTGACATGGAAACACTGTAACATGGTGACGTGGAAACACTGTAACATGGTGACACGGAAACACTGTAACATGGTGATGTGGAAACACTGTAACATGGTGACATGGAAACACTGTAACAAGATGACATGGAAACACTGTAACACGGTGACGTGGAAATACTGTAACATGGTGACATGGAAACACTGTAACACGGTGACATGGAAACACTGTAACATGGTGATGTGGAAACACTGTAACATGGTGACATGGAAACACTGTAACATGGTGACGTGGAAACACTGTAACATGGTGACACGGAAACACTGTAACATGGTGATGTGGAAACACTGTAACATGGTGACATGGAAACACTGTAACATGGTGACACGTAAACACTGTAACATGGTGACACGTAAACACTGTAACATGATGACACAGAAACACTGTAACATGATGACATGAAAACACTGTAACATGGTGCCACGGACACACTGTAACATGGAGACACGGAAACACTGTAACATGGTCACACGGAAACACTGTAACATGGTGACGTGGAAACACTGTAACATGATGACATGGAAACACTGTAACATGGTGACATGGAAACACTGTAATATGGTCACATGGAAACACTGTAAAATTGTGACACGGAAACACTGTAACATGGTGACGTGGAAACACGGTAACATGGTGACGCAGAAACACTGTAACATGGTGCCACGGGAACACTGTAACATGGTGACGTGGAAACACTGTAACATGGTGACACGTAAAAACTGTAACATGGTGACATGGAAACACTGTAACATGGTGACGTGGAAACTCTGTAACATGGTCACATGGAAACACTGTAAAATGGTAACACGGAAACACTGCAACATGGTGACGTGGAAACACTGTAACATGGTTACATGGAAACACTGTAACATGGTGATGTGGAAACACTGTAACATGGTGACACGGAAACACTTTAACATGCTGACATGGAAACACTGTAACATGGTTACATGGAAACACTGTAACATGGTGATGTGGAAACACAGTAACATAGTGACACGGAAACACTGTAACATGGTGACATGGAAACACTGTAACATGGTTACATGGAAACACTGTAACATGGTGATGTGGAAACACTGTAACATGGTGATGTGGAAACACTGTAACATGGTGATGTGGAAACACTGTAACATGGTGACACGGAAACACTGTAACATGGTGACATGGAAACACTGTAAAATTGTGACACGGAAACACTGTAACACGGTGACATGGAAACACTGTAACATGATGACATGGAAACACTGTAACAAGATGACATGGAAACACTGTAACACAGTGACATGGAAACACTGTAATATGGTGACATGGAAACACTGTAATATGGTCACATGGAAACACTGTAAAATTGTGACACGGTAACACTGTAACATGGTGACGTGGAAACACTGTAACATTGTGACATGGAAACACTGTAACATGGTGACGCAGAAACACTGTAACATGGTGCCACGGGAACACTGTAACATGGTGACGTGGAAACACTGTAACATGGTGACACGGAAAAAACTGTAACATGGTGACATGGAAACACTGTAACATGGTGACGTGGAAACACTGTAACATGGTTACATGGAAACACTGTAAAATGGTAACACGGAAACACTGTAACATGGTGACGTGGAAACACTGTAACATGGTGACATGGAAACACTGTAACATGGTTACATGGAAACACTGTAACATGGAGATGTGGAAACACTGTAACATGGTGACACGGAAACACCGTAACATGGTGACATGGAAACACTGTAACATGGTGACATGGAAACACTGTAACATGGTGACACAGAAACACTGCAACATGGTTACATGGAAACACTGTAACATGGTGACATGGAAACACTGTAACATAGTGACACGCAAACACAGTAACATGATGACACAGAAACACTGTAACATGGTAACACGGAAACACTGTAACATGGTAACACGGAAACACTGTAACATGGTGACACGGAAACACTGTAACATGGTGACACGGAAACACTGTAACATGGTGACATGGAAACACTGTAACATGGTTACATGGAAACACTGTAACATGGTGATGTGGAAACACTGTAACATAGTGATGTGGAAACACTGTAACATGGTGACAGGGAAACACTGTAACATGGTGACATGGAAACACTGTAACATGGTTACATGGAAACACTGTAACATGGTGATGTGGAAACACTGTAACATGGTGATGTGGAAACACTGTAACATGGTGACAGGGAAACACTGTAACATGGTTACATGGAAACACTGTAACATGGTGACGCAGAAACACTGTATCATGGTGACACGGAAACACTGTAACATGACGACACGGAAACACTGTAACATGGTGACACGGGAAAACTGTAACATGGTGACGTTGAAACACTGTAACATGGTGACACGGAAACACTGTAACATGGTGACATGGAATCACTGTAACATGGTGACATGGAAACAATGTAACACGGTGACGTGGAAACACTGTAACATGGTTACATGGAAACACTGTAACATGGTGACACGGAAACACTGTAACATGATGACACGGAAACACTGTAACATGGTGACACGGGAAAACTGTAACATGGTGACGTGGAAACACTGTAACATGGTGACACGGAAACACTGTAACATGGTGACGTGGAAACACTGTAACAAGATGACATGGAAACACTGTAACACGGTGACGTGAAAACACTGTAACATGATGACATGGAAACACTGTAACAAGATGACATGGAAACACTGTAACACGGTGGCGTGGAAACACTGTAACATGGTGACATGGAAACACTGTAACACGGTGACATGGAAACACTGTAACATGGTGACGTGGAAACACTGTAACATGGTGACACGGAAACACTGTAACATGGTGATGTGGAAACACTGTAACATGGTGACATGGAAACACTGTAACATGGTGACGTGGAAACACTGTAACATGATGACATGGAAACACTGTAACAAGATGACATGGAAACACTGTAACATGGTTACATGGAAACACTGTAACATGGTGACATGGAAACACTGTAACACAGTGACATGGAAACACTGTAACATGGTGATGTGGAAACACTGTAACATGGTGACATGGAAACACTGTAACATGGTGACGTGGAAACACTGTAACATGGTGACACGGAAACACTGTAACATGGTGATGTGGAAACACTGTAACATGGTGACATGGAAACACTGTAACATGGTGACACGTTACACTGTAACATGGTGACACGTAAACACTGTAACATGATGACACAGAAACACTGTAACATGATGACATGAAAACACTGTAACATGGTGCCACGGACACACTGTAACATGGAGACACGGAAACACTGTAACATGGTCACACGGAAACACTGTAACATGGTGACGTGGAAACACTGTAACATGATGACATGGAAACACTGTAACATGGTGACATGGAAACACTGTAATATGGTCACATGGAAACACTGTAAAATTGTGACACGGAAACACTGTAACATGGTGACGTGGAAACACGGTAACATGGTGACGCAGAAACACTGTAACATGGTGCCACGGGAACACTGTAACATGGTGACGTGGAAACACTGTAACATGGTGACACGTAAAAACTGTAACATGGTGACATGGAAACACTGTAACATGGTGACGTGGAAACTCTGTAACATGGTCACATGGAAACACTGTAAAATGGTAACACGGAAACACTGTAACATGGTGACGTGGAAACACTGTAACATGGTTACATGGAAACACTGTAACATGGTGATGTGGAAACACTGTAACATGGTGACACGGAAACACTGTAACATGCTGACATGGAAACACTGTAACATGGTTACATGGAAACACTGTAACATGGTGATGTGGAAACACTGTAACATAGTGACACGGAAACACTGTAACATGGTGACATGGAAACACTGTAACATGGTTACATGGAAACACTGTAACATGGTGACGTGGAAACACTGTAACATGGTGATGTGGAAACACTGTAACATGGTGACACGGAAACACTGTAACATGGTGACATGGAAACACTGTAAAATTGTGACACGGAAACACTGTAACACGGTGACATGGAAACACTGTAACATGATGACATGGAAACACTGTAACACAGTGACATGGAAACACTGTAACACAGTGACATGGAAACACTGTAATATGGTGACATGGAAACACTGTAATATGGTCACATGAAAACACTGTAAAATTGTGACACGGTAACACTGTAACATGGTGACGTGGAAACACTGTAACATTGTGACATGGAAACACTGTAACATGGTGACGCAGAAACACTGTAACATGGTGCCACGGGAACACTGTAACATGGTGACGTGGAAACACTGTAACATGGTGACACGGAAAAAACTGTAACATGGTGACATGGAAACACTGTAACATGGTGACGTGGAAACACTGTAACATGGTTACATGGAAACACTGTAAAATGGTAACACGGAAACACTGTAACATGGTGACGTGGAAACACTGTAACATGGTGACATGGAAACACTGTAACATGGTTACATGGAAACACTGTAACATGGAGATGTGGAAACACTGTAACATGGTGACACGGAAACACCGTAACATGGTGACATGGAAACACTGTAACATGGTGACATGGAAACACTGTAACATGGTGACACAGAAACACTGCAACATGGTTACATGGAAACACTGTAACATGGTGACATGGAAACACTGTAACATAGTGACACGCAAACACAGTAACATGATGACACGGAAACACTGTAACATGGTAACACGGAAACACTGTAACATGGTAACATGGAAACACTGTAACATGGTGACGCGGAAACACTGCAACATGGTGACACAGAAACACTGTAACATGGTGACACAGAAACACTGTAACATGGTTACATGGAAACACTGTAACATGGTGATGTGGAAACACTGTAACATGGTGACACGCAAACACTGTAACATGGTGACACGCAAACACTGTAACATGGTGCCACGGGAACACTGTAACATGGTGACACGGAAAAACTGGAACATGGTGACATGGAAACACTGTAACATGGTCACATGGAAACACTGTAACATGGTAACACGGAAACACTGTAACATGGTGACGTGGAAACTGTAGCATGGTCACATGGAAACACTGTAACATGGTGACGTGGAAACACTTTAACATGGTGACACAGAAACACTGTAACATGGTGACGTGGAAACACTGTAACATGGTGACGTGGAAACACTGTAACAAAATGACATGGAAACACTGTAACACGGTGACGTGGAAACACTGTAACATGATGACATGGAAACACTGTAACAAGATGACATGGAAACACTGTAACACGGTGACATGGAAACACTGTAACATGGTGACATGGAAACATTGTAACATGGTGACACGTAAAAACTGTAACATGGTGACGTGGAAACACTGTAACATGGTGACACGTAAAAACTGTAACATGGTGACATGGAAACACTGTAACATGGTGACGTGGAAACTCTGTAACATGGTCACATGGAAACACTGTAAAATGGTAACACGGAAACACTGTAACATGGTGACGTGGAAACACTGTAACATGGTGATGTGGAAACACTGTAACATAGTGACACGGAAACACTGTAACATGGTTACATGGAAACACTGTAACATGGTGATGTGGAAACACTGTAACATAGTGACACGGAAACACTGTAACATGGTGACATGGAAACACTGTAACATGGTTACATGGAAACACTGTAACATGGTGACGTGGAAACACTGTAACATGGTGATGTGGAAACACTGTAACATGGTGACACGGAAACACTGTAACATGGTGACATGGAAACACTGTAAAATTGTGACACGGAAACACTGTAACACGGTGACATGGAAACACTGTAACATGATGACATGGAAACACTGTAACAAGATGACATGGAAACACTGTAACACAGTGACATGGAAACACTGTAATATGGTGACATGGAAACACTGTAATATGGTCACATGGAAACACTGTAAAATTGTGACACGGTAACACTGTAACATGGTGATGTGGAAACACTGTAACATTGTGACATGGAAACACTGTAACATGGTGACGCAGAAACACTGTAACATGGCGCCACGGGAACACTGTAACATGGTGACGTGGAAACACTGTAACATGGTGACACGGAAAAAACTGTAACATGGTGACATGGAAACACTGTAACATGGTGACGTGGAAACACTGTAACATGGTTACATGGAAACACTGTAAAATGGGAACACGGAAACACTGTAACATGGTGACGTGGAAACACTGTAACATGGTGACATGGAAACACTGTAACATGGTTACATGGAAACACTGTAACATGGAGATGTGGAAACACTGTAACATGGTGACACGGAAACACTGTAACATGGTGACATGGAAACACTGTAACATGGTGACATGGAAACACTGTAACATGGTGACACAGAAACACTGCAACATGGTGACATGGAAACACTGTAACATGGTGACATGGAAACACTGTAACATAGTGACACGCAAACACAGTAACATGATGACACGGAAACACTGTAACATGGTAACACGGAAACACTGTAACATGGTAACACGGAAACACTGTAACATGGTGACGCGGAAACACTGTAACATGGTGACACAGAAACACTGTAACATGGTGACACAGAAACACTGTAACATGGTTACATGGAAACACTGTAACATGGTGATGTGGAAACACTGTAACATGGTGACACGCAAACACTGTAACATGGTGACACGCAAACACTGTAACATGGTGCCACGGGAACACTGTAACATGGTGACACGGAAAAACTGTAACATGGTGACATGGAAACACTGTAACATGGTCACATGGAAACACTTTAACATGGTAACACGGAAACACTGTAACATGGTGACGTGTAAACTGTAGCATGGTCACATGGAAACACTGTAACATGGTGACGTGGAAACACTGTAACATGGTGACACAGAAACACTGTAACATGGTGACGTGGAAACACTGTAACATGGTGACACGGAAACACTGTAACATGGTGACGTGGAAACACTGTAACAAGATGACATGGAAACACTGTAACACGGTGACGTGGAAACACTGTAACATGATGACATGGAAACACTGTAACAAGATGACATGGAAACACTGTAACACGGTGACATGGAAACACTGTAACATGGTGACATGGAAACATTGTAACATGGTGACACGTAAAAACTGTAACATGGTGACGTGGAAACACTGTAACATGGTGACACGTAATAACTGTAACATGGTGACATGGAAACACTGTAACATGGTGACGTGGAAACTCTGTAACATGGTCACATGGAAACACTGTAAAATGGTAACACGGAAACACTGTAACATGGTGACGTGGAAACACTGTAACATGGTTACATGGAAACACTGTAACATGGTGATGTGGAAACACTGTAACATGGTGACACGGAAACACTGTAACATGCTGACATGGAAACACTGTAACATGGTTACTTGGAGACACTGTAACGTGGTGATGTGGAAACACTGTAACATAGTGACACGGAAACACTGTAACATGGTGACATGGAAACACTGTAACATGGTTACATGGAAACACTGTAACATGGTGACTTGGAAACACTGTAACATGGTGATGTGGAAACACTGTAACATGGTGACACGGAAACACTGTAACATGGTGACATGGAAACACTGTAAAATTGTGACACAGAAACACTGTAACACGGTGACATGGAAACACTGTAACATGATGACATGGAAACACTGTAACAAGATGACATGGAAACACGGTAACACAGTGACATGGAAACACTGTAATATGGTGACATGGAAACACTGTAAAATTGTGACACGGTAACACTGTAACATGGTGACGTGGAAACACTGTAACATTGTGACATGGAAACACTGTAACATGGAGAAGCAGAAACACTGTAACATGGTGCCACGGGAACACTGTAACATGGTGACGTGGAAACACTGTAACATGGTGACACGGAAAAAACTGTAACATGGTGACATGGAAACACTGTAACATGGTGACGTGGAAACACTGTAACATGGTTACATGGAAACACTGTAAAATGGGAACACGGAAACACTGTAACATGGTGACGTGGAAACACTGTAACATGGTGACATGGAAACACTGTAACATGGTTACATGGAAACACTGTAACATGGAGATGTGGAAACACTGTAACATGGTGACACGGAAACACTGTAACATGGTGACATGGAAACACTGTAACATGGTGACATGGAAACACTGTAACATGGTGACACAGAAACACTGCAACATGGTTACATGGAAACACTGAAACATGGTGACATGGAAACACTGTAACATAGTGACACGCAAACACAGTAACATGATGACACGGAAACACTGTAACATGGTAACACGGAAACACTGTAACATGGTAACACGGAAACACTGTAACATGGTGACGCGGAAACACTGTAACATGGTGACACAGAAACACTGTAACATGGTGACACAGAAACACTGTAACATGGTTACATGGAAACACTGTAACATGGTGATGTGGAAACACTGTAACATGGTGACACGCAAACACTGTAACATGGTGACACGCAAACACTGTAACATGGTGCCACGGGAACACTGTAACATGGTGACACGGAAAAACTGGAACATGGTGACATGGAAACACTGTAACATGGTCACATGGAAACACTGTAACAAGGTAACACGGAAACACTGTAACATGGTGACGTGGAAACTGTAGCATGGTCACATGGAAACACTGTAACATGGTGACGTGGAAACACTGTAACATGGTGACACAGAAACACTGTAACATGGTGACGTGGAAACACTGTAACATGGTGACACGGAAACACTGTAACATGGTGACGTGGAAACACTGTAACAAGATGACATGGAAACACTGTAACACGGTGACATGGAAACACTGTAACATGATGACATGGAAACACTGTAACACGGTGACATGGGAACACTGGAACATGGTGACATGGAAACATTGTAACATGGTGACATGGAAACACTGTAATATGGCCACATGGAAACACTGTAAAATTGTGATACGGAAACACTGTAACATGGTGACGTGGAAACACTGTAACATGGTGACGTGGAAACACTGTAACATGGTGATGTGGAAACACTGTAACATGGTGACACGGAAACACTGTAACATAGTGACACGGAAACACTGTAACATGGTGACGTGGAAACACTGTAACATGGTGACACATAAACACTGTAACATGGTGACACGTAAACACTGTAACATGATGACATGGAAACACTGTAACATGGTGACACATAAACACTGTAACATGGTGACACGTAAACACTGTAACATGATGACACAGAAACACTGTAACATGGTGACGTGGAAACACTGTAATATGGTGACACGGAAACACTGTAACATGGTGACGTGGAAACACTGTAACAAGATGACATGGAAACACTGTAACACGGTGACATGGAAACACTGTAACATGGTGACACGCAAACACTGTAACATGGTGCCACGGGAACACTGTAACATGGTGACACGGAAAAACTGTAACATGGTGACATGGAAACACTGTAACATGGTGACGTGGAAACACTGTAACATGGTGACGTGGAAACACTGTAACATGGTGATGTGGAAACACTGTAACATGGTGACATGGAAACACTGTAACATGGTGACACATAAACACTGTAACATGGTGACACGTCAACACTGTAACATGATGACACAGAAACACTGTAACATGATGACATGAAAACACTGTAACATGGTGCCACGGACACACTGTAACATGGTGACATGAAACACTGTAACATGGTCACACGGAAACACTGTAACACGGTGACGTGGAAACACTGTAACATGATGACATGGAAACACGGTAACAAGATGACATGGAAACACTGTAACACGGTGACATGGAAACACTGTAACATGGTGACATGGAAACACTGTAACATGGTGACATGGAAACACTGTAATATGGTCACATGGAAACACTATAAAATTGTGACATGGAAACACTGTAACATGGTGACGTGGAAACACTGTAACATGGTGACATGGAAACACTGTAACATGGTGACGTGGAAACACTGTAACATGGTGACACGGAAAAACTGTAACATGGTGACACGGAAAAACTGTAACATGGTGACGTGGAAACACTGTAACATGGTCACATGGAAACACTGTAACATGGTTACATGGAAACACTATAACATGGTGACGTGGAAACACTGTAACATGGTGACATGGAAACACTGTAACATGGTTACATGGAAACACTGTAACATGGTGACGTGGAAACACTGCAACATGATGACATGGAAACACTGTAACATGGTGACACGGAAACACTGTAACATGGTGACATGGAAACACTGTAACATGACGACACGGAAACACTGTAACATGGTGACATGGAAACACTGTAACATGGTTACCTGGAAACACTGTAACATGGTGACGTGGAAACACTGTAACATGGTGACACGGAAACACTGTAACATGGTGACATGGAAACACGGTAACATGGTTACATGGAAACACTGTAACATGGTTACATGGAAACACTGTAACATGGTGACGCAGAAACACTGTAACATGGTGCCACGGGAACACTGTAACATGGTGACTTGGAAACACTGTAACATGGTGACATGGAAAAACTGTAACATGGTGACATGGAAACACTGTAACATGGTCACATGGAAACACTGTAAAATGGTAACACGGAAACACTGTAACATGGTGACACGGAAACACTGTAACATGGTGACACGGAAACACTGTAACAAGATGACATGGAAACACTGTAACACAGTGACATGGAAACACAGTAACATGGTTACATGGAAACACTGTAACATGGTGATGTGGAAACACTGTAACATGGTGATGTGGAAACACTGTAACATGGTGACAGGGAAACACTGTAACATGGTGACATGGAAACACTGTAACATGGTTACACGGAAACACTGTAACATGGTGACACGGAAACACTGTAACAAGATGACATGGAAACACTGTAACACAGTGACATGGAAACACTGTAACATGGTTACATGGAAACACTGTAACATGGTGACAGGGAAACACTGTAACATGGTGACATGGAAACACTGTAACATGGTTACATGGAAACACTGTAACATGGTGATGTGGAAACACTGTAACATGGTGACACAGAAACACTGTAACATGGTGACATGGAAACACTGTAACATGGTGACACGGAAACACTGTAACATGGTGATGTGGAAACACTGTAACATGGTGATGTGGAAACACTGTAACATGGTGACACGGAAACACTGTAACATGGTTACATGGAAACACTGTAACATGGTTACATGGAAAAACTGTAACATGGTGACGCAGAAACACTGTATCATGATGACACGGAAACACTGTAACATGACGACACGGAAACACTGTCACATGGTGACACGGGAAAACTGTAACATGGTGACGTTGAAACACTGTAACATGGTGACACGATAACACTGTGACATGGTGACATGGAATCACTGTAACAAGGTGACATGGAAACACTGTAACATGGTGACGTGGAAACACTGTAACATGGTTACATGGAAACACTGTAACATGGTGACACGGAAACACTGTAACATGATGACACGGAAACACTGTAACATGGTGACACGGAAACACTGTAACATGGTGACGTGGAAACACTGTAACAAGATGACATTGAAACACTGTAACACGGTGACGTGGAAACACTGTAACATGATGACATGGAAACACTGTAACAAGATGACATGGCAACACTGTAACACGGTGACGTGGAAACACTGTAACATGGTGACATGGAAACACTGTAACACGGTGACATGGAAACACTGTAACATGGTGATGTGGAAACACTGTAACATGGTGACATGGAAACACTGTAACATGGTGACGTGGAAACACTGTAACATGGTGACACGGAAACACTGTAGCATGGTGATATGGAAACACTGTAACATGGTGACATGGAAACACTGTAACATGGTGACGTGGAAACACTGTAACATGATGACATGGAAACACTGTAACAAGATGACATGGAAACACTGTAACACGGTGACGTGGAAACACTGTAACATGGTGACATGGAAATACTGTAACACGGTGACATGGAAACACTGTAACATGGTGATGTGGAAACACTGTAACATGGTGACATGGAAACACTGTAACATGGTGACGTGGAAACACTGTAACATGGTGACACGGAAACACTGTAACATGGTGATGTGGAAACACTGTAACATGGTGACATGGAAACACTGTAACATGGTGACACGTAAACACTGTAACATGGTGACACGTAAACACTGTAACATGATGACACAGAAACACTGTAACATGATGACATGAAAACACTGTAACATGGTGCCACGGACACACTGTAACATGGAGACACGGAAACACTGTAACATGGTCACACGGAAACACTGTAACATGGTGACGTGGAAACACTGTAACATGATGACATGGAAACACTGTAACATGGTGACATGGAAACACTGTAATATGGTCACATGGAAACACTGTAAAATTGTGACACGGAAACACTGTAACATGGTGACGTGGAAACACGGTAACATGGTGACGCAGAAACACTGTAACATGGTGCCACGGGAACACTGTAACATGGTTACATGGAAACACTGTAACATGGTGATGTGGAAACACTGTAACATGGTGACACGGAAACACTGTAACATGGTGACATGGAAACACTGTAACATGGTGACATGGAAACACTGTAATATGGTCACATGGAAACACTATAAAATTGTGACATGGAAACACTGTAACATGGTGACGTGGAAACACTGTAACATGGTGACATGGAAACACTGTAACATGGTGACGTGGAAACACTGTAACATGGTGACACGGAAAAACTGTAACATGGTGACACGGAAAAACTGTAACATGGTGACGTGGAAAATCTGTAACATGGTCACATGGAAACACTGTAACATGGTTACATGGAAACACTATAACATGGTGACGTGGAAACACTGTAACATGGTGACATGGAAACACTGTAACATGGTTACATGGAAACACTGTAACATGGTGACGTGGAAACACTGCAACATGATGACATGGAAACACTGTAACATGGTGACACGGAAACACTGTAACATGGTGACATGGAAACACTGTAACATGACGACACGGAAACACTGTAACATGGTGACATGGAAACACTGTAACATGGTTACCTGGAAACACTGTAACATGGTGACGTGGAAACACTGTAACATGGTGACACGGAAACACTGTAACATGGTGACATGGAAACACGGTAACATGGTTACATGGAAACACTGTAACATGGTTACATGGAAACACTGTAACATGGTGACGCAGAAACACTGTAACATGGTGCCACGGGAACACTGTAACATGGTGACGTGGAAACACTGTAACATGGTCACATGGAAACACTGTAAAATGGTAACACGGAAACACTGTAACATGGTGACACGGAAACACTGTAACATGGTGACACGGAAACACTGTAACATGGTGACATGGAAACACTGTAACATGGTTACATGGAAACACTGTAACATGGTGATGTGGAAACACTGTAACATGGTGATGTGGAAGCACTGTAACATGGTGACAGGGAAACACTGTAACATGGTGACATGGAAACACTGTAACATGGTTACATGGAAACACTGTAACATGGTGATGTGGAAACACTGTAACATGGTGACACAGAAACACTGTAACATGGTGACATGGAAACACTGTAACATGGTGACACGGAAACACTGTAACATGGTGACGTGGAAACACTGTAACATGGTGATGTGGAAACACTGTAACATGGTGACACGGAAACACTGTAACATGGTTACATGGAAACACTGTAACATGGTTACATAGAAAAACTGTTACATGGTGACGCAGAAACACTGTATCATGATGACACGGAAACACTGTAACATGACGACACGGAAACACTGTCACATGGTGACACGGGAAAACTGTAACATGGTGACGTTGAAACACTGTAACATGGTGACACGATAACACTGTAACATGGTGACATGGAATCACTGTAACATGGTGACATGGAAACACTGTAACATGGTGACGTGGAAACACTGTAACATGGTTACATGGAAACACTGTAACATGGTGACACGGAAACACTGTAACATGATGACACGGAAACACTGTAACATGGTGACACGGAAACACTGTAACATGGTGACGTGGAAACACTGTAACAAGATGACATTGAAACACTGTAACACGGTGACGTGGAAACACTGTAACATGATGACATGGAAACACTGTAACAAGATGACATGGCAACACTGTAACACGGTGACGTGGAAACACTGTAACATGGTGACATGGAAACACTGTAACACGGTGACATGGAAACACTGTAACATGGTGATGTGGAAACACTGTAACATGGTGACATGGAAACACTGTAACATGGTGACGTGGAAACACTGTAACATGGTGACACGGAAACACTGTAACATGGTGATGTGGAAACACTGTAACATGGTGACATGGAAACACTGTAACATGGTGACGTGGAAACACTGTAACATGATGACATGGAAAAACTGTAACAAGATGACATGGAAACACTGTAACACGGTGACGTGGAAAAACTGTAACATGGTGACATGGAAATACTGTAACACGGTGACATGGAAACACTGTAACATGGTGATGTGGAAACACTGTAACATGGTGACATGGAAACACTGTAACATGGTGACGTGGAAACACTGTAACATGGTGACACGGAAACACTGTAACATGGTGATGTGGAAACACTGTAACATGGTGACATGGAAACACTGTAACATGGTGACACGTAAACACTGTAACATGGTGACACGTAAACACTGTAACATGATGACACAGAAACACTGTAACATGATGACATGAAAACACTGTAACATGGTGCCACGGACACACTGTAACATGGAGACACGGAAACACTGTAACATGGTCACACGGAAACACTGTAACATGGTGACGTGGAAACACTGTAACATGATGACATGGAAACACTGTAACATGGTGACATGGAAACACTGTAATATGGTCACATGGAAACACTGTAAAATTGTGACACAGAAACACTGTAACATGGTGACGTGGAAACACGGTAACATGGTGACGCAGAAACACTGTAACATGGTGCCACGGGAACACTGTAACATGGTTACATGGAAACACTGTAACATGGTGATGTGGAAACACTGTAACATGGTGACACGGAAACACTGTAACATGCTGACATGGACACACTGTAACATGGTTACATGGAAACACTGTAACATGGTGATGTGGAAACACTGTAACATAGTGACACGGAAACACTGTAACATGGTGACATGGAAACACTGTAACATGGTTACATGGAAACACTGTAACATGGTGACGTGGAAACACTGTAACATGGTGACACGGAAACACTGTAATATGGTTACATGGAAACACTGTAACATGGTGACATGGAAACACTGTAACATGGTGACACGGAAACACTGTGACATGATGTCATGAAAACACTGTAAAATTGTGACACAGAAACACTGTAACATGGTGACATGAAAACACTGTAAAATTGTGACACGGAAACACTGTAACACGGTGACATGGAAACACTGTAACATGATGACATGGAAACACTGTAACAAGATGACATGGAAACACTGTAACACAGTGACATGGAAACACTGTAACATGGTGAGATGGAAACACTGTAATATGGTCACATGGAAACACTGTAAAATTGTGACATGGTAACACTGTAACATGGTGACGTGGAAACACTGTAACATTGTGACATGGAAACACTGTAACATGGTGACGCAGAAACACTGTAATATGGTGACATGAAAACACTGTAAAATAGTGACACGGAAACACTGTAACACGGTGACATTGAAACACTGTAACATGATGACATGGAAACACTGTAACAAGATGACATGGAAACACTGTAACACAGTGACATGGAAACACTGTAACATGGTGACATGGAAACACTGTAATATGGTCACATGGAAACACT
This sequence comes from Chiloscyllium punctatum, assembly GCF_047496795.1. NCBI lineage: Eukaryota > Metazoa > Chordata > Chondrichthyes > Orectolobiformes > Hemiscylliidae > Chiloscyllium > Chiloscyllium punctatum. The sequence goes on along the minus strand of NC_092787.1, from coordinate 30,084,738 downwards.
GTAAAATTGTGACACGGTAACACTGTAACATGGTGACGTGGAAACACTGTAACATGGTGATGTGGAAACACTGTAACATGGTGACACAGAAACACTGTAACATGGTGACATGGAAACACTGTAACATGGTGACACGGAAACACTGTAACATGGTGACGTGGAAACACTGTAACATGGTGATGTGGAAACACTGTAACATGGTGACACGGAAACACTGTAACATGGTTACATGGAAACACTGTAACATGGTTACATGGAAAAACTGTAACATGGTGACGCAGAAACACTGTATCATGGTGACACGGAAACACTGTAACATGACGACACGGAAACACTGTAACATGGTGACACGGGAAAACTGTAACATGGTGACGTTGAAACACTGTAACATGGTGACACGATAACACTGTAACATGGTGACATGAAATCACTGTAACATGGTGACATGGAAACACTGTAACATGGTGACGTGGAAACACTGTAACATGGTTACATGGAAACACTGTAACATGGTGACACGGAAACACTGTAACATGATGACACGGAAACACTGTAACATGGTGACACGGAAACACTGTAACATGGTGACGTGGAAACACTGTAACAAGATGACATTGAAACACTGTAACACGGTGACGTGGAAACACTGTAACATTATGACATGGAAACACTGTAACAAGATGACATGGCAACACTGTAACACGGTGACGTGGAAACACTGTAACATGGTGACATGGAAACACTGTAACACGGTGACATGGAAACACTGTAACATGGTGATGTGGAAACACTGTAACATGGTGACATGGAAACACTGTAACATGGTGATGTGGAAACACTGTAACATGGTGACATGGAAACACTGTAACATGGTGACGTGGAAACACTGTAACATGATGACATGGAAACACTGTAACAAGATGACATGGAAACACTGTAACACGGTGACGTGGAAACACTGTAACATGGTGACATGGAAATACTGTAACACGGTGACATGGAAACACTGTAACATGGTGATGTGGAAACACTGTAACATGGTGACATGGAAACACTGTAACATGGTGACGTGGAAACACTGTAACATGGTGACACGGAAACACTGTAACATGGTGATGTGGAAACACTGTAACATGGTGACATGGAAACACTGTAACATGGTGACAGGTAAACACTGTAACATGGTGACACGTAAACACTGTAACATGATGACACAGAAACACTGTAACATGATGACATGAAAACACTGTAACATGGTGCCACAGACACACTGTAACATGGAGACATGGAAACACTGTAACATGGTCACACGGAAACACTGTAACATGGTGACGTGGAAACACTGTAACATGATGACATGGAAACACTGTAACATGGTGACATGGAAACACTGTAATATGGTCACATGGAAACACTGTAAAATTGTGACACGGAAACACTGTAACATGGTGACGTGGAAACACTGTAACATGGTGACGCAGAAACACTGTAACCTGGTGCCACGGGAACACTGTAACATGGTTACATGGAAACACTGTAACATGGTGATGTGGAAACACTGTACCATGGTGACACGGTAAAAAATGTAACATGCTGACATGGAAACACTGTAACATGGTTACATGGAAACACTGTAACATGGTGATGTGGAAACACTGTAACATAGTGACACGGAAACACTGTAACATGGTGACATGGAAACACTGTAACATGGTTACATGGAAACACTGTAACATGGTGATGTGGAAACACTGTAACATGGTGATGTGGAAACACTGTAACATGGTCACATGGAAACACTGTAACATGGTGACATGGAAACACTGTAACATGGTGACACGGAAACACTGTGACATGATGTCATGAAAACACTGTAAAATTGTGACACAGAAACACTGTAACATGGTGACATGAAAACACTGTAAAATTGTGACACTGAAACACTGTAACACGGTGACATGGAAACACTGTAACATGATGACATGGAAACACTGTAACAAGATGACATGGAAACACTGTAACACAGTGACATGGAAACACTGTAACATGGTGAGATGGAAACACTGTAATATGGTCACATGGAAACACTGTAAAATTGTGACATGGTAACACTGTAACATGGTGACGTGGAAACACTGTAACATTGTGACATGGAAACACTGTAACATGGTGACGCAGAAACACTGTAATATGGTGACATGAAAACACTGTAAAATAGTGACACGGAAACACTGTAACACGGTGACATTGAAACACTGTAACATGATGACATGGAAACACTGTAACAAGATGACATGGAAACACTGTAACACAGTGACATGGAAACACTGTAACATGGTGACATGGAAACACTGTAATATGGTCACATGGAAACACTGTAAAATTGTGACACGGTAACACTGTAACATGGTGACGTGGAAACACTGTAACATGGTGATGTGGAAACACTGTAACATGGTGACACAGAAACACTGTAACATGGTGACATGGAAACACTGTAACATGGTGACACGGAAACACTGTAACATGGTGACGTGGAAACACTGTAACATGGTGATGTGGAAACACTGTAACATGGTGACACGGAAACACTGTAACATGGTTACATGGAAACACTGTAACATGGTTACATGGAAAAACTGTAACATGGTGACGCAGAAACACTGTATCATGGTGACACGGAAACACTGTAACATGACGACACGGAAACACTGTAACATGGTGACACGGGAAAACTGTAACATGGTGACGTTGAAACACTGTAACATGGTGACACGATAACACTGTAACATGGTGACATGAAATCACTGTAACATGGTGACATGGAAACACTGTAACATGGTGACGTGGAAACACTGTAACATGGTTACATGGAAACACTGTAACATGGTGACACGGAAACACTGTAACATGATGACACGGAAACACTGTAACATGGTGACACGGAAACACTGTAACATGGTGACGTGGAAACACTGTAACAAGATGACATTGAAACACTGTAACACGGTGACGTGGAAACACTGTAACATTATGACATGGAAACACTGTAACAAGATGACATGGCAACACTGTAACACGGTGACGTGGAAACACTAACATGGTGACATGGAAACACTGTAACACGGTGACATGGAAACACTGTAACATGGTGATGTGGAAACACTGTAACATGGTGACATGGAAACACTGTAACATGGTGATGTGGAAACACTGTAACATGGTGACATGGAAACACTGTAACATGGTGACGTGGAAACACTGTAACATGATGACATGGAAACACTGTAACAAGATGACATGGAAACACTGTAACACGGTGACGTGGAAACACTGTAACATGGTGACATGGAAATACTGTAACACGGTGACATGGAAACACTGTAACATGGTGATGTGGAAACACTGTAACATGGTGACATGGAAACACTGTAACATGGTGACGTGGAAACACTGTAACATGGTGACACGGAAACACTGTAACATGGTGATGTGGAAACACTGTAACATGGTGACATGGAAACACTGTAACATGGTGACAGGTAAACACTGTAACATGGTGACACGTAAACACTGTAACATGATGACACAGAAACACTGTAACATGATGACATGAAAACACTGTAACATGGTGCCACAGACACACTGTAACATGGAGACATGGAAACACTGTAACATGGTCACACGGAAACACTGTAACATGGTGACGTGGAAACACTGTAACATGATGACATGGAAACACTGTAACATGGTGACATGGAAACACTGTAATATGGTCACATGGAAACACTGTAAAATTGTGACACGGAAACACTGTAACATGGTGACGTGGAAACACTGTAACATGGTGACGCAGAAACACTGTAACCTGGTGCCACGGGAACACTGTAACATGGTTACATGGAAACACTGTAACATGGTGATGTGGAAACACTGTACCATGGTGACACGGTAAAAAATGTAACATGCTGACATGGAAACACTGTAACATGGTTACATGGAAACACTGTAACATGGTGATGTGGAAACACTGTAACATAGTGACACGGAAACACTGTAACATGGTGACATGGAAACACTGTAACATGGTTACATGGAAACACTGTAACATGGTGATGTGGAAACACTGTAACATGGTGATGTGGAAACACTGTAACATGGTCACATGGAAACACTGTAACATGGTGACATGGAAACACTGTAACATGGTGACACGGAAACACTGTGACATGATGTCATGAAAACACTGTAAAATTGTGACACAGAAACACTGTAACATGGTGACATGAAAACACTTTAAAATTGTGACACTGAAACACTGTAACACGGTGACATGGAAACACTGTAACATGATGACATGGAAACACTGTAACAAGATGACATGGAAACACTGTAACACAGTGACATGGAAACACTGTAACATGGTGACATGGAAACACTGTAATATGGTCACATGGAAACACTGTAAAATTGTGACATGGTAACACTGTAACATGCTGACATGGACACACTGTAACATGGTTACATGGAAACACTGTAACATGGTGATGTGGAAACACTGTAACATAGTGACACGGAAACACTGTAACATGGTGACATGGAAACACTGTAACATGGTTACATGGAAACACTGTAACATGGTGACGTGGAAACACTGTAACATGGTGACACGGAAACACTGTAATATGGTTACATGGAAACACTGTAACATGGTGACATGGAAACACTGTAACATGGTGACACGGAAACACTGTGACATGATGTCATGAAAACACTGTAAAATTGTGACACAGAAACACTGTAACATGGTGACATGAAAACACTGTAAAATTGTGACACGGAAACACTGTAACACGGTGACATGGAAACACTGTAACATGATGACATGGAAACACTGTAACAAGATGACATGGAAACACTGTAACACAGTGACATGGAAACACTGTAACATGGTGAGATGGAAACACTGTAATATGGTCACATGGAAACACTGTAAAATTGTGACATGGTAACACTGTAACATGGTGACGTGGAAACACTGTAACATTGTGACATGGAAACACTGTAACATGGTGACGCAGAAACACTGTAATATGGTGACATGAAAACACTGTAAAATAGTGACACGGAAACACTGTAACACGGTGACATTGAAACACTGTAACATGATGACATGGAAACACTGTAACAAGATGACATGGAAACACTGTAACACAGTGACATGGAAACACTGTAACATGGTGACATGGAAACACTGTAATATGGTCACATGGAAACACTGTAAAATTGTGACACGGTAACACTGTAACATGGTGACGTGGAAACACTGTAACATGGTGATGTGGAAACACTGTAACATGGTGACACAGAAACACTGTAACATGGTGACATGGAAACACTGTAACATGGTGACACGGAAACACTGTAACATGGTGACGTGGAAACACTGTAACATGGTGATGTGGAAACACTGTAACATGGTGACACGGAAACACTGTAACATGGTTACATGGAAACACTGTAACATGGTTACATGGAAAAACTGTAACATGGTGACGCAGAAACACTGTATCATGGTGACACGGAAACACTGTAACATGACGACACGGAAACACTGTCACATGGTGACACGGGAAAACTGTAACATGGTGACGTTGAAACACTGTAACATGGTGACACGATAACACTGTAACATGGTGACATGGAATCACTGTAACATGGTGACATGGAAACACTGTAACATGGTGACGTGGAAACACTGTAACATGGTTACATGGAAACACTGTAACATGGTGACACGGAAACACTGTAACATGATGACACGGAAACACTGTAACATGGTGACACGGAAACACTGTAACATGGTGACGTGGAAACACTGTAACAAGATGACATTGAAACACTGTAACACGGTGACGTGGAAACACTGTAACATGATGACATGGAAACACTGTAACAAGATGACATGGCAACACTGTAACACGGTGACGTGGAAACACTGTAACATGGTGACATGGAAACACTGTAACACGGTGACATGGAAACACTGTAACATGGTGATGTGGAAACACTGTAACATGGTGACATGGAAACACTGTAACATGGTGACGTGGAAACACTGTAACATGGTGACACGGAAACACTGTAACATGGTGATGTGGAAACACTGTAACATGGTGACATGGAAACACTGTAACATGGTGACGTGGAAACACTGTAACATGATGACATGGAAACACTGTAACAAGATGACATGGAAACACTGTAACACGGTGACGTGGAAACACTGTAACATGGTGACATGGAAATACTGTAACACGGTGACATGGAAACACTGTAACATGGTGATGTGGAAACACTGTAACATGGTGACATGGAAACACTGTAACATGGTGACGTGGAAACACTGTAACATGGTGACACGGAAACACTGTAACATGGTGATGTGGAAACACTGTAACATGGTGACATGGAAACACTGTAACATGGTGACAGGTAAACACTGTAACATGGTGACACGTAAACACTGTAACATGATGACACAGAAACACTGTAACATGATGACATGAAAACACTGTAACATGGTGACAGGTAAACACTGTAACATGGTGACATGGAAACACTGTAACATGGTGACGTGGAAACACTGTAACATGGTGACACGGAAACACTGTAACATGGTGATGTGGAAACACTGTAACATGGTTACATGGAAACACTGTAACATGGTGACGTGGAAACACTGTAACATGGTGACACGGAAACACTGTAATATGGTTACATGGAAACACTGTAACATGGTGACATGGAAACACTGTAACATGGTGACACGGAAACACTGTGACATGATGTCATGAAAACACTGTAAAATTGTGACACAGAAACACTGTAACATGGTGACATGAAAACACTGTAAAATTGTGACATGGAAACACTGTAACACGGTGACATGGAAACACTGTAACATGATGACATGGAAACACTGTAACAAGATGACATGGAAACACTGTAACACAGTGACATGGAAACACTGTAACATGGTGAGATGGAAACACTGTAATATGGTCACATGGAAACACTGTAAAATTGTGACATGGTAACACTGTAACATGGTGACGTGGAAACACTGTAACATTGTGACATGGAAACACTGTAACATGGTGACGCAGAAACACTGTAATATGGTGACATGAAAACACTGTAAAATAGTGACACGGAAACACTGTAACACGGTGACATTGAAACACTGTAACATGATGACATGGAAACACTGTAACAAGATGACATGGAAACACTGTAACACAGTGACATGGAAACACTGTAACATGGTGACATGGAAACACTGTAATATGGTCACATGGAAACACTGTAAAATTGTGACACGGTAACACTGTAACATGGTGACGTGGAAACACTGTAACATGGTGATGTGGAAACACTGTAACATGGTGACACAGAAACACTGTAACATGGTGACATGGAAACACTGTAACATTATGACATGGAAACACTGTAACAAGATGACATGGCAACACTGTAACACGGTGACGTGGAAACACTGTAACATGGTGACATGGAAACACTGTAACACGGTGACATGGAAACACTGTAACATGGTGATGTGGAAACACTGTAACATGGTGACATGGAAACACTGTAACATGGTGATGTGGAAACACTGTAACATGGTGACATGGAAACACTGTAACATGGTGACGTGGAAACACTGTAACATGATGACATGGAAACACTGTAACAAGATGACATGGAAACACTGTAACACGGTGACGTGGAAACACTGTAACATGGTGACATGGAAATACTGTAACACGGTGACATGGAAACACTGTAACATGGTGATGTGGAAACACTGTAACATGGTGACATGGAAACACTGTAACATGGTGACGTGGAAACACTGTAACATGGTGACACGGAAACACTGTAACATGGTGATGTGGAAACACTGTAACATGGTGACATGGAAACACTGTAACATGGTGACAGGTAAACACTGTAACATGGTGACACGTAAACACTGTAACATGATGACACAGAAACACTGTAACATGATGACATGAAAACACTGTAACATGGTGCCACAGACACACTGTAACATGGAGACATGGAAACACTGTAACATGGTCACACGGAAACACTGTAACATGGTGACGTGGAAACACTGTAACATGATGACATGGAAACACTGTAACATGGTGACATGGAAACACTGTAATATGGTCACATGGAAACACTGTAAAATTGTGACACGGAAACACTGTAACATGGTGACGTGGAAACACTGTAACATGGTGACGCAGAAACACTGTAACCTGGTGCCACGGGAACACTGTAACATGGTTACATGGAAACACTGTAACATGGTGATGTGGAAACACTGTACCATGGTGACACGGTAAAAAATGTAACATGCTGACATGGAAACACTGTAACATGGTTACATGGAAACACTGTAACATGGTGATGTGGAAACACTGTAACATAGTGACACGGAAACACTGTAACATGGTGACATGGAAACACTGTAACATGGTTACATGGAAACACTGTAACATGGTGATGTGGAAACACTGTAACATGGTGATGTGGAAACACTGTAACATGGTCACATGGAAACACTGTAACATGGTGACATGGAAACACTGTAACATGGTGACACGGAAACACTGTGACATGATGTCATGAAAACACTGTAAAATTGTGACACAGAAACACTGTAACATGGTGACATGAAAACACTGTAAAATTGTGACACGGAAACACTGTAACACGGTGACATGGAAACACTGTAACATGATGACATGGAAACACTGTAACAAGATGACATGGAAACACTGTAACACAGTGACATGGAAACACTGTAACATGGTGAGATGGAAACACTGTAATATGGTCACATGGAAACACTGTAAAATTGTGACATGGTAACACTGTAACATGGTGACGTGGAAACACTGTAACATTGTGACATGGAAACACTGTAACATGGTGACGCAGAAACACTGTAATATGGTGACATGAAAACACTGTAAAATAGTGACACGGAAACACTGTAACACGGTGACATTGAAACACTGTAACATGATGACATGGAAACACTGTAACAAGATGACATGGAAACACTGTAACACAGTGACATGGAAACACTGTAACATGGTGACATGGAAACACTGTAATATGGTCACATGGAAACACTGTAAAATTGTGACACGGTAACACTGTAACATGGTGACGTGGAAACACTGTAACATGGTGATGTGGAAACACTGTAACATGGTGACACAGAAACACTGTAACATGGTGACATGGAAACACTGTAACATGGTGACACGGAAACACTGTAACATGGTGACGTGGAAACACTGTAACATGGTGATGTGGAAACACTGTAACATGGTGACACGGAAACACTGTAACATGGTTACATGGAAACACTGTAACATGGTTACATGGAAAAACTGTAACATGGTGACGCAGAAACACTGTATCATGGTGACACGGAAACACTGTAACATGACGACACGGAAACACTGTAACATGGTGACACGGGAAAACTGTAACATGGTGACGTTGAAACACTGTAACATGGTGACACGATAACACTGTAACATGGTGACATGAAATCACTGTAACATGGTGACATGGAAACACTGTAACATGGTGACGTGGAAACACTGTAACATGGTTACATGGAAACACTGTAACATGGTGACACGGAAACACTGTAACATGATGACACGGAAACACTGTAACATGGTGACACGGAAACACTGTAACATGGTGACGTGGAAACACTGTAACAAGATGACATTGAAACACTGTAACACGGTGACGTGGAAACACTGTAACATTATGACATGGAAACACTGTAACAAGATGACATGGCAACACTGTAACACGGTGACGTGGAAACACTAACATGGTGACATGGAAACACTGTAACACGGTGACATGGAAACACTGTAACATGGTGATGTGGAAACACTGTAACATGGTGACATGGAAACACTGTAACATGGTGATGTGGAAACACTGTAACATGGTGACATGGAAACACTGTAACATGGTGACGTGGAAACACTGTAACATGATGACATGGAAACACTGTAACAAGATGACATGGAAACACTGTAACACGGTGACGTGGAAACACTGTAACATGGTGACATGGAAATACTGTAACACGGTGACATGGAAACACTGTAACATGGTGATGTGGAAACACTGTAACATGGTGACATGGAAACACTGTAACATGGTGACGTGGAAACACTGTAACATGGTGACACGGAAACACTGTAACATGGTGATGTGGAAACACTGTAACATGGTGACATGGAAACACTGTAACATGGTGACAGGTAAACACTGTAACATGGTGACACGTAAACACTGTAACATGATGACACAGAAACACTGTAACATGATGACATGAAAACACTGTAACATGGTGCCACAGACACACTGTAACATGGAGACATGGAAACACTGTAACATGGTCACACGGAAACACTGTAACATGGTGACGTGGAAACACTGTAACATGATGACATGGAAACACTGTAACATGGTGACATGGAAACACTGTAATATGGTCACATGGAAACACTGTAAAATTGTGACACGGAAACACTGTAACATGGTGACGTGGAAACACTGTAACATGGTGACGCAGAAACACTGTAACCTGGTGCCACGGGAACACTGTAACATGGTTACATGGAAACACTGTAACATGGTGATGTGGAAACACTGTACCATGGTGACACGGTAAAAAATGTAACATGCTGACATGGAAACACTGTAACATGGTTACATGGAAACACTGTAACATGGTGATGTGGAAACACTGTAACATAGTGACACGGAAACACTGTAACATGGTGACATGGAAACACTGTAACATGGTTACATGGAAACACTGTAACATGGTGATGTGGAAACACTGTAACATGGTGATGTGGAAACACTGTAACATGGTCACATGGAAACACTGTAACATGGTGACATGGAAACACTGTAACATGGTGACACGGAAACACTGTGACATGATGTCATGAAAACACTGTAAAATTGTGACACAGAAACACTGTAACATGGTGACATGAAAACACTTTAAAATTGTGACACTGAAACACTGTAACACGGTGACATGGAAACACTGTAACATGATGACATGGAAACACTGTAACAAGATGACATGGAAACACTGTAACACAGTGACATGGAAACACTGTAACATGGTGACATGGAAACACTGTAATATGGTCACATGGAAACACTGTAAAATTGTGACATGGTAACACTGTAACATGCTGACATGGACACACTGTAACATGGTTACATGGAAACACTGTAACATGGTGATGTGGAAACACTGTAACATAGTGACACGGAAACACTGTAACATGGTGACATGGAAACACTGTAACATGGTTACATGGAAACACTGTAACATGGTGACGTGGAAACACTGTAACATGGTGACACGGAAACACTGTAATATGGTTACATGGAAACACTGTAACATGGTGACATGGAAACACTGTAACATGGTGACACGGAAACACTGTGACATGATGTCATGAAAACACTGTAAAATTGTGACACAGAAACACTGTAACATGGTGACATGAAAACACTGTAAAATTGTGACACGGAAACACTGTAACACGGTGACATGGAAACACTGTAACATGATGACATGGAAACACTGTAACAAGATGACATGGAAACACTGTAACACAGTGACATGGAAACACTGTAACATGGTGAGATGGAAACACTGTAATATGGTCACATGGAAACACTGTAAAATTGTGACATGGTAACACTGTAACATGGTGACGTGGAAACACTGTAACATTGTGACATGGAAACACTGTAACATGGTGACGCAGGAACACTGTAATATGGTGACATGAAAACACTGTAAAATAGTGACACGGAAACACTGTAACACGGTGACATTGAAACACTGTAACATGATGACATGGAAACACTGTAACAAGATGACATGGAAACACTGTAACACAGTGACATGGAAACACTGTAACATGGTGACATGGAAACACTGTAATATGGTCACATGGAAACACTGTAAAATTGTGACACGGTAACACTGTAACATGGTGACGTGGAAACACTGTAACATGGTGATGTGGAAACACTGTAACATGGTGACACAGAAACACTGTAACATGGTGACATGGAAACACTGTAACATGGTGACACGGAAACACTGTAACATGGTGACGTGGAAACACTGTAACATGGTGATGTGGAAACACTGTAACATGGTGACACGGAAACACTGTAACATGGTTACATGGAAACACTGTAACATGGTTACATGGAAAAACTGTAACATGGTGACGCAGAAACACTGTATCATGGTGACACGGAAACACTGTAACATGACGACACGGAAACACTGTCACATGGTGACACGGGAAAACTGTAACATGGTGACGTTGAAACACTGTAACATGGTGACACGATAACACTGTAACATGGTGACATGGAATCACTGTAACATGGTGACATGGAAACACTGTAACATGGTGACGTGGAAACACTGTAACATGGTTACATGGAAACACTGTAACATGGTGACACGGAAACACTGTAACATGATGACACGGAAACACTGTAACATGGTGACACGGAAACACTGTAACATGGTGACGTGGAAACACTGTAACAAGATGACATTGAAACACTGTAACACGGTGACGTGGAAACACTGTAACATGATGACATGGAAACACTGTAACAAGATGACATGGCAACACTGTAACACGGTGACGTGGAAACACTGTAACATGGTGACATGGAAACACTGTAACACGGTGACATGGAAACACTGTAACATGGTGATGTGGAAACACTGTAACATGGTGACATGGAAACACTGTAACATGGTGACGTGGAAACACTGTAACATGGTGACACGGAAACACTGTAACATGGTGATGTGGAAACACTGTAACATGGTGACATGGAAACACTGTAACATGGTGACGTGGAAACACTGTAACATGATGACATGGAAACACTGTAACAAGATGACATGGAAACACTGTAACACGGTGACGTGGAAACACTGTAACATGGTGACATGGAAATACTGTAACACGGTGACATGGAAACACTGTAACATGGTGATGTGGAAACACTGTAACATGGTGACATGGAAACACTGTAACATGGTGACGTGGAAACACTGTAACATGGTGACACGGAAACACTGTAACATGGTGATGTGGAAACACTGTAACATGGTGACATGGAAACACTGTAACATGGTGACAGGTAAACACTGTAACATGGTGACACGTAAACACTGTAACATGATGACACAGAAACACTGTAACATGATGACATGAAAACACTGTAACATGGTGACAGGTAAACACTGTAACATGGTGACACGTAAACACTGTAACATGATGACACAGAAACACTGTAACATGATGACATGGAAACACTGTAACATGGTCACACGGAAACACTGTAACATGGTGACGTGGAAACACTGTAACATGATGACATGGAAACACTGTAACATGGTGACATGGAAACACTGTAATATGGTCACATGGAAACACTGTAAAATTGTGACACAGAAACACTGTAACATGGTGACGTGGAAACACTGTAACATGGTGACGCAGAAACACTGTAACCTGGTGCCACGGGAACACTGTAACATGGTTACATGGAAACACTGTAACATGGTGATGAGGAAACACTGTACCATGGTGACACGGTAAAAAATGTAACATGCTGACATGGAAACACTGTAACATGGTGATGTGGAAACACTGTAACATGGTGATGTGGAAACACTGTAACATAGTGACACGGAAACACTGTAACATGGTGACATGGAAACACTGTAACATGGTTACATGGAAACACTGTAACATGGTGATGTGGAAACACTGTAACATGGTGATGTGGAAACACTGTAACATGGTCACATGGAAACACTGTAACATGGTGACATGGAAACACTGTAACATGGTGACACGGAAACACTGTGACATGATGTCATGAAAACACTGTAAAATTGTGACACAGAAACACTGTAACATGGTGACATGAAAACACTGTAAAATTGTGACACGGAAACACTGTAACACGGTGACATGGAAACACTGTAACATGATGACATGGAAACACTGTAACAAGATGACATGGAAACACTGTAACACAGTGACATGGAAACACTGTAACATGGTGACATGGAAACACTGTAATATGGTCACATGGAAACACTGTAAAATTGTGACATGGTAACACTGTAACATGCTGACATGGACACACTGTAACATGGTTACATGGAAACACTGTAACATGGTGATGTGGAAACACTGTAACATAGTGACACGGAAACACTGTAACATGGTGACATGGAAACACTGTAACATGGTTACATGGAAACACTGTAACATGGTGACGTGGAAACACTGTAACATGGTGACACGGAAACACTGTAATATGGTTACATGGAAACACTGTAACATGGTGACATGGAAACACTGTAACATGGTGACACGGAAACACTGTGACATGATGTCATGAAAACACTGTAAAATTGTGACACAGAAACACTGTAACATGGTGACATGAAAACACTGTAAAATTGTGACATGGAAACACTGTAACACGGTGACATGGAAACACTGTAACATGATGACATGGAAACACTGTAACAAGATGACATGGAAACACTGTAACACAGTGACATGGAAACACTGTAACATGGTGAGATGGAAACACTGTAATATGGTCACATGGAAACACTGTAAAATTGTGACATGGTAACACTGTAACATGGTGACGTGGAAACACTGTAACATTGTGACATGGAAACACTGTAACATGGTGACGCAGAAACACTGTAATATGGTGACATGAAAACACTGTAAAATAGTGACACGGAAACACTGTAACACGGTGACATTGAAACACTGTAACATGATGACATGGAAACACTGTAACAAGATGACATGGAAACACTGTAACACAGTGACATGGAAACACTGTAACATGGTGACATGGAAACACTGTAATATGGTCACATGGAAACACTGTAAAATTGTGACACGGTAACACTGTAACATGGTGACGTGGAAACACTGTAACATGGTGATGTGGAAACACTGTAACATGGTGACACAGAAACACTGTAACATGGTGACATGGAAACACTGTAACATGGTGACACGGAAACACTGTAACATGGTGACGTGGAAACACTGTAACATGGTGATGTGGAAACACTGTAACATGGTGACACGGAAACACTGTAACATGGTTACATGGAAACACTGTAACATGGTTACATGGAAAAACTGTAACATGGTGACGCAGAAACACTGTATCATGGTGACACGGAAACACTGTAACATGACGACACGGAAACACTGTCACATGGTGACACGGGAAAACTGTAACATGGTGACGTTGAAACACTGTAACATGGTGACACGATAACACTGTAACATGGTGACATGGAATCACTGTAACATGGTGACATGGAAACACTGTAACATGGTGACGTGGAAACACTGTAACATGGTTACATGGAAACACTGTAACATGGTGACACGGAAACACTGTAACATGATGACACGGAAACACTGTAACATGGTGACACGGAAACACTGTAACATGGTGACGTGGAAACACTGTAACAAGATGACATTGAAACACTGTAACACGGTGACGTGGAAACACTGTAACATGATGACATGGAAACACTGTAACAAGATGACATGGCAACACTGTAACACGGTGACGTGGAAACACTGTAACATGGTGACATGGAAACACTGTAACACGGTGACATGGAAACACTGTAACATGGTGATGTGGAAACACTGTAACATGGTGACATGGAAACACTGTAACATGGTGACGTGGAAACACTGTAACATGGTGACACGGAAACACTGTAACATGGTGATGTGGAAACACTGTAACATGGTGACATGGAAACACTGTAACATGGTGACGTGGAAACACTGTAACATGATGACATGGAAACACTGTAACAAGATGACATGGAAACACTGTAACACGGTGACGTGGAAACACTGTAACATGGTGACATGGAAATACTGTAACACGGTGACATGGAAACACTGTAACATGGTGATGTGGAAACACTGTAACATGGTGACATGGAAACACTGTAGCATGGTGACGTGGAAACACTGTAACATGGTGACACAGAAACACTGTAACATGGTGATGTGGAAACACTGTAACATGGTGACATGGAAACACTGTAACATGGTGACAGGTAAACACTGTAACATGGTGACACGTAAACACTGTAACATGATGACACAGAAACACTGTAACATGATGACATGAAAACACTGTAACATGGTGATGTGGAAACACTGTAACATGGTGACACGCAAACACTGTAACATGGTGACATGCAAACACTGTAACATGGTGCCACGGGAACACTGTAACATGGTGACACGGAAAAACTGTAACATGGTGACATGGAAACACTGTAAAATGGTAACACGGAAACACTGTAACATGGTGACATGGAAACACTGTAACATGGTGATGTGGAAACACTGTAACATGGTGACGCGGAAACACTGTAACATGGTGACATGGAAACACTGTAACATGGTGATGTGGAAACACTGTAACATGGTGACACAGAAACACTTTAACATGATGACATGAAAACACTGTAAAATTGTGACACGGAAACACTGTAACACGGTGACGTGGAAACACTGTAACAAGATGACATGGAAACACTGTAACATGGTGACATGGAAACACTGTTATATGGTCACATGGAAACACTGTGTAATTGTGACACGGAAACACTGTAACATGGTGGCGTGGAAACACTGTAACATGGTGATGTGGAAACACTGTAACATGGTGACACGGAAAAACTGTAACATGGTGACATGGAAACACTGTAACATGGTTACATGGAAACACTGTAACATGGTTACATGGAAACACTGTAACATGGTGATGTGGAAACACTGTAACATGGTGACACGGAAACACTGTAATATGGTTACATGGAAACACTGTAACATGGTTACATGGAAACACTGTAACATGGTGATGTGGAAACACTGTAACATGGTGACATGAAAACACTGTAAAATTGTGACACGGAAACACTGTAACACGGTGACGTGGAAACACTGTAACATGATGACATGGAAACACTGTAACATGATGACATGGAAACACTGTAATATGGTCACATGGAAACACTGTAACACGGTGACATGAAAACACTGTAAAATTGTGATACGGAAACACTGTAACATGGTGATGTGGAAACACTGTAACATGGTGACATGGAAACACTGTAACATGGTGACGCAGAAACACAGTAACATGGTGCCACGGAAACACTGTAACATGGTGCCACGGAAACACTGTAACATGGTGACACGGAAACACTGTAACATGGTGCCACGGAAACACTGTAACATGGTGCCACGGAAACACTGTAACATGGTTACACGGAAACACTGTAACATGGTGCCACGGGAACACTGTAACATGGTGACACGGAAAAACTGTAAAATGGTAACACGGAAACACTGTAACATGGTTACATGGAAACACTGTAACATGGTGACACGGAAACACTGTAACATGGTGACACGGAAACACTGTGACATGATGACATGAAAACACTGTAAAATTGTGACACAGAAACACTGTAACACGGTGACATGAAAACACTGTAAAATTGTGACACGGAAACACTGTAACACGGTGACATGGAAACACTGTAACATGATGACATGGAAACACTGTAACAAGATGACATGGAAACACTGTAACACAGTGACATGGAAACACTGTAACATGGTGACATGGAAACACTGTAATATGGTCACATGGAAACACTGTAAAATTGTGACACGGAAACACTGTAACATGGTGACGTGGAAACACTGTAACATGGTGACGCAGAAACACTGTAATATGGTGACATGGAAACACTGTAACATGGTGACACGGAAACACTGTAACATGGTGACACGGAAACACTAACATGGTGACGTGGAAACACTAACATGGTGACGTGGAAACAGTGTAACATGGTGACGCAGAAACACTGTAACATGGTGACATGGAAACACTGTAACATGGTGACATGGAAACACAGTAACATGGTGATGCGGAAACACTGTAACATGGCGACATAGAAACACTGTAACAGGGTGATGTGGAAACACTGTAACATGGTGACACGGTAACACTGTAACATGGTGGCGTGGAAACACTGTAACATGGTGACGTGGAAACACTGTTACATGATAACACGGAAACACTGTAGCATGATGACATGGAAACACTGTAACATGGTGACACAGAAACGCTGTAACATGGTGCCACGGACACGCTGTAACATGGTGACACGGAAACACTGTAACATGGTGACATGGAAACACTGTAATATGGTGACACAGAAACACTGTAACATGGTGACGTGGCAACACTGTAACATGGTGACACGGAAACACTGTAACATGACGACACGGAAACACTGTAACATGGTGACAAGGGAAAACTGTAACACGGTGACGTGGAAACACTGTAACATGGTGACGCGGAAACACTGTAACATGGTGACACGGTAACACTGTAACATGGTGACGTGGAAACACTGTAACATGGTGATGTGGAAACACTGTTACATGATAACACGGAAACACTGTAGCATGATGACATGGAAACACTGTAACATGGTGACACAGAAACGCTGTAACATGGTGCCACGGACACGCTGTAACATGGTGACACGGAAACACTGTAACATGGTGACATGGAAACACTGTAATATGGTGACACAGAAACACTGTAACATGGTGCCGTGGCAACACTGTAACATGGTGCCACGGAAACACTGTAACATGGTTACATGGAAACACTGTAACATGATGACACGGAAACACTGTAACATGGTTACATGGAAACACTGTAACATGGTTACACGGAAACACTGTAACATGGTGCCACTGACACACTGTAACATGGTGACACGGAAACTCTGTAACATGGTGACCCGGAAACACTGTAACATGGTATTACTGTAACACAGTAACACTATAATATAGTGACACAGAAACACTTGCACAGTATCACTGCAACACAGTATCATTATAACATAGTAACAATGTAACATGGTATCACTGTAACAAGATAACACTGTCACACAGTATTACTGCAACACACTAACACGGTTACATAGTAACACGGTATCACTGAAACACGGAAACACTGCAACACGATAACACAGTAACATGGCAACATGGAAACACTAACAATATAACACTGTAACACGGTAACACAAACATGGTATCACTGTAACACGGTAACATGGAAACACTAACACTGTATCACTGTAATATGGTAACACTGTAACATGGTGACACGGAAACACTGTAACATGGTGACATGGAAACACTGTAACATGGTGACACGGAAACACTGTGACATGATGTCATGAAAACACTGTAAAATTGTGACACAGAAACACTGTAACATGGTGACATGAAAACACTGTAAAATTGTGACACGGAAACACTGTAACACGGTGACATGAAAACACTGTAACATGATGACATGGAAACACTGTAACAAGATGACATGGAAACACTGTAACACAGTGACATGGAAACACTGTAACATGGTGACATGGAAACACTGTAATATGGTCACATGGAAACACTGTAAAATTGTGACACGGTAACACTGTAACATGGTGACGTGGAAACACTGTAACATTGTGACATGGAAACACTGTAACATGGTGACGCAGAAACACTGTAATATGGTGACATGAAAACACTGTAAAATAGTGACACGGAAACACTGTAACACGGTGACATTGAAACACTGTAACATGATGACATGGAAACACTGTAACAAGATGACATGGAAACACTGTAACACAGTGACATGGAAACACTGTAACATGGTGACATGGAAACACTGTAATATGGTCACATGGAAACACTGTAAAATTGTGACATGGTAACACTGTAACATGGTGACGTGGAAACACTGTAACATTGTGACATGGAAACACTGTAACATGGTGACGCAGAAACACTGTAACATGGTGCCACGGGAACACTGTAACATGGTGACGCAGAAACACTGTAACATGGTGCCACGGGAACACTGTAACATGGTGACACAGAAACACTGCAACATGGTGACATGGAAACACTGTAACATGGTGACATGGAAACACTGTAACATAGTGACACGCAAACACAGTAACATGATGACATGGAAACACTGTAACATGGTAACACGGAAACACTGTAACATGGTAACACGGAAACACTGTAACATGGTGACGCGGAAACACTGTAACATGGTGACACAGAAACACTGTAACATGGTGACACAGAAACACTGTAACATGGTTACATGGAAACACTGTAACATGGTGATGTGGAAACACTGTAACATGGTGACACGCAAACACTGTAACATGGTGACACGCAAACACTGTAACATGGTGCCACGGGAACACTGTAACATGGTGACACGGAAAAACTGTAACATGGTGACATGGAAACACTGTAACATGGTGACACAGAAACACTGTAACATGGTTACATGGAAACACTGTAACATGGTGACATGGAAACACTGTAACATAGTGACACGCAAACACAGTAACATGATGACACGGAAACACTGTAACATGGTAACATGGAAACACTGTAACATGGTAACACGGAAACACTGTAACATGGTGACGCGGAAACACTGTAACATGGTGACACAGAAACACTGTAACATGGTGACACCGAAACACTGTAACATGGTTACATGGAAACACTGTAACATGGTGATGTGGAAACACTGTAACATGGTGACACGCAAACACTGTAACATGGTGACATGCAAACACTGTAACATGGTGCCACGGGAACACTGTAACATGGTGACACGGAAAAACTGTAACATGGTGACATGGAAACACTGTAAAATGGTAACACGGAAACACTGTAACATGGTGACATGGAAACACTGTAACATGGTGATGTGGAAACACTGTAACATGGTGACGCGGAAACACTGTAACATGGTGACATGGAAACACTGTAACATGGTGATGTGGAAACACTGTAACATGGTGACACAGAAACACTTTAACATGATGACATGAAAACACTGTAAAATTGTGACACGGAAACACTGTAACACGGTGACGTGGAAACACTGTAACAAGATGACATGGAAACACTGTAACATGGTGACATGGAAACACTGTTATATGGTCACATGGAAACACTGTGTAATTGTGACACGGAAACACTGTAACATGGTGGCGTGGAAACACTGTAACATGGTGATGTGGAAACACTGTAACATGGTGACACGGAAAAACTGTAACATGGTGACATGGAAACACTGTAACATGGTTACATGGAAACACTGTAACATGGTTACATGGAAACACTGTAACATGGTGATGTGGAAACACTGTAACATGGTGACACGGAAACACTGTAATATGGTTACATGGAAACACTGTAACATGGTTACATGGAAACACTGTAACATGGTGATGTGGAAACACTGTAACATGGTGACATGAAAACACTGTAAAATTGTGACACGGAAACACTGTAACACGGTGACATGAAAACACTGTAAAATTGTGACACGGAAACACTGTAACACGGTGACGTGGAAACACTGTAACATGATGACATGGAAACACTGTAACATGATGACATGGAAACACTGTAATATGGTCACATGGAAACACTGTAACACGGTGACATGAAAACACTGTAAAATTGTGATACGGAAACACTGTAACATGGTGACGTGGAAACACTGTAACATGGTGACATGGAAACACTGTAACATGGTGACGCAGAAACACTGTAACATGGTGCCATGGAAACACTGTAACATGGTGACACGGAAACACTGTAACATGGTGCCACGGAAACACTGTAACATGGTGCCACGGAAACACTGTAACATGGTTACACGGAAACACTGTAACATGGTGCCACGGGAACACTGTAACATGGTGACACGGAAAAACTGTAAAATGGTAGCACGGAAACACTGTAACATGGTTACATGGAAACACTGTAACATGGTGACACGGAAACACTGTAACATGGTGACACGGAAACACTGTGACATGATAACATGAAAACACTGTAAAATTGTGACACAGAAACACTGTAACACGGTGACATGAAAACACTGTAAAATTGTGACACGGAAACACTGTAACACGGTGACATGGAAACACTGTAACATGATGACATGGAAACACTGTAACAAGATGACATGGAAACACTGTAACACAGTGACATGGAAACACTGTAACATGGTGACATGGAAACACTGTAATATGGTCACATGGAAACACTGTAAAATTGTGACACGGAAACACTGTAACATGGTGACGTGGAAACACTGTAACATGGTGACGCAGAAACACTGTAATATGGTGACATGGAAACACTGTAACATGGTGACACGGAAACACTGTAACATGGTGACACGGAAACACTAACATGGTGACGTGGAAACACTAACATGGTGACGTGGAAACAGTGTAACATGGTGACGCAGAAACACTGTAACATGGTGACATGGAAACACTGTAACATGGTGACATGGAAACACAGTAACATGGTGATGCGGAAACACTGTAACATGGCGACATAGAAACACTGTAACATGGTGATGTGGAAACACTGTAACATGGTGACACGGTAACACTGTAACATGGTGACGTGGAAACACTGTAACATGGTGACGTGGAAACACTGTTACATGATAACACGGAAACACTGTAGCATGATGACATGGAAACACTGTAACATGGTGACACAGAAACGCTGTAACATGGTGCCACGGACACGCTGTAACATGGTGACACGGAAACACTGTAACATGATGACATGGAAACACTGTAATATGGTGACACAGAAACACTGTAACATGGTGACGTGGCAACACTGTAACATGGTGACACGGAAACACTGTAACATGACGACACGGAAACACTGTAACATGGTGACAAGGGAAAACTGTAACACGGTGACGTGGAAACACTGTAACATGGTGACGCGGAAACACTGTAACATGGTGACACGGTAACACTGTAACATGGTGACGTGGAAACACTGTAACATGGTGATGTGGAAACACTGTTACATGATAACACGGAAACACTGTAGCATGATGACATGGAAACACTGTAACATGGTGACACAGAAACGCTGTAACATGGTGCCACGGACACGCTGTAACATGGTGACACGGAAACACTGTAACATGGTGACATGGAAACACTGTAATATGGTGACACAGAAACACTGTAACATGGTGCCGTGGCAACACTGTAACATGGTGCCACGGAAACACTGTAACATGGTTACATGGAAACACTGTAACATGATGACACGGAAACACTGTAACATGGTTACACGGAAACACTGTAACATGGTTACACGGAAACACTGTAACATGGTGCCACTGACACACTGTAACATGGTGACACGGAAACTCTGTAACATGGTGACCCGGAAACACTGTAACATGGTATTACTGTAACACAGTAACACTATAATATAGTGACACAGAAACACTTGCACAGTATCACTGCAACACAGTATCATTATAACATAGTAACAATGTAACATGGTATCACTGTAACAAGATAACACTGTCACACAGTATTACTGCAACACACTAACACGGTTACATAGTAACACGGTATCACTGAAACACGGAAACACTGCAACACGATAACATAGTAACATGGCAACATGGAAACACTAACAATATAACACTGTAACACGGTAACACAAACATGGTATCACTGTAACACGGTAACATGGAAACACTAACACTGTATCACTGTAATATGGTAACACTGTAACATGGTATCACTGCAACACAATAACACAGAAAGACTGTAGCAACATAACATGGTAACATGTAAACACTGTAATACGGTATCACTATAACACAGTAACATGGAAGAAGTGTAACAATATAACACTAACACAGAAACACTGTGGCATGGTATCACTTTAAGACACTAACACAGAAATACTGTAACAATAATACACTGTAACACGGTAACACTGTAACATGGTATCACTGTAACACAGTAACACTAACACAGTATCACTGTAACCCCCCACTGTATCACTGTAACATGGTAACACAGTAACATTATCACACGGTAATGCTGTAATACGGTAACATGGAAACACTGTAACACAGTATCACTGTAACATGATAACACAGTAACAACAATATTGTATCACTGTAACAGGGTAACATTGAAACACTGTAACAATACAACACTGCAACATGGAAACACTGTAACACTGTATCACTGTAACACGGTAACACTGTAACACCATAACATAAAGACTAGCAATATAACATGGTAACAGGTACGCACTGTAATATGGCATAATTGTAACATGATAACACTGTAACACGGTAACACTGTAACATTGTATCACCATAACACTGTAACACTGTAACATGGTATCACTGAAACATGGAAACACTGAAACAATGTAACAAAATAACACAGAAACATTGTAACATGGAGTGGGACCATTTGGCGCAGCTATTTTGGCGTGAGCGATTTGGCACGGCCTGTTTGACGCAGCCTATTTTGCCACAGACCCATTTAGGGGCAGAACTATTTTGGCACAGATATACAGTAGTCATCAACGAAAATCAACATAATCAACAAATCAACATACGGTGGTTTCAGGCTCTTAAGAGATTGCCAGACATCTTTCCTGTAATTTGTGTATCAACTGGATTGAGTCTGTGATTAGGCCACTCGTAACCATGGGTCCTCAAAATTCCTAAAAAAAACTAATCCATTAAAATCTAACCCAATAAAATATAACCCACTAAAATATAACCCACTAAAATGCCATCAACAGTTTTGCAAAACGTGGAAAGGAAAAGTGCTCATACGACGGCTAATATATATATATATATGTATTTGATAGATATGCTGCTGATAGGGTAACAAAGTTTTGGAGATGTGAGAGGAAGGACATTTGCAAAGCTTGAATTCACGTTATAAATGGTGACCTAGTGAAACAAATTAATCAACATTCGCATGCAGCTTCGGCCTCTAAGGTGGAAAGAGATTCCATTATTTCAAAGATAAAAGTATGAGCTGCTGAAACTGTACAGGGAAGTTTACAAGTGATTAACGAATGCCTGGAAAATTTGTCGGAAGCTTGCCAAGGAACGATGCCTAACAACAGAGCGCTGAAGAAAATGGTTCGTAGGACAAGGAAAGACATTGCTGCTTCCCCAGTAAATCCAAGAAATTTGGAAGGAATGGTCATTCCAGATAGCTTTAAAACAAATTCTGTTCGTGAATATAATGAAAAATAATTTTTACTAGCCAACAGTGGTAGCACCGCCTGCAGAATTCTCACATTCGGAAAAAAAAAGGAATGCTGATTTTCTGAAACAATCAAAAAAGTTACATGTTGATGGAACATTCAAAATTTGCATTTTTTCTTTATATATTCTCTCTGTCTGTCATAATATCAGTTCTTTTATTTATTTATTTTGCTGTATAGTTGAATTTAAATATATAATATTTTCAACTTTGAAATTCTCTCTGAATAGTCCCTAACAGTGTATTATCAGTTCCCACCTTGCTTTCATTAATGCTTTTAACTAAGCCTGAAAAGGAATAAATATCAGCTGTGCTGAAATAGTTCTGCACCCAAATGGGTCTGCGGCAAACAGGCCGCGCCAAATCGCTCGCGCCAAAATGGCTGCACCCAAAGGTCCTAAATGTCTGTAACATGGAAAAACTGTAACACAGTAACACTGTAACATGGTATCACTGTAACACGATACCACAGAAAGACTGTAGCAATATAACACGGTAACAGGGAAATGCTGTAATACGGTATCACTGTAATATGTTATCGCTGTAACACAGTAACATGGGATCACTGTAACAATATAACATTGTAACATGGCCACACTGTCATGATATAACACTGTAATACAGTAACACTGTAACACGGTAACACTGTAACATGGTATCACTGTAACACGATACCACAGAAAGACTGTAGCAATATAACACAGTAACAGGGAAACACTGTAATATGGTATCACTGTAACACAGTAACATGGGATCACTGTAACACAGTAAAACATGGAAGCAGTGTAACAATATAACATTGTAACATGGACACACTGTAACACGGTAACACGGAAACACTATCAATATAACACTGTAACATGGAAATATTGTAACAATATAACACTGTAACACGGGAACAATGTAACACGGTATCACTGTAACATGATAACACTAAGAATATAACATTAACATGGAAACACTGAAACACAGTATCACGGTATTGAGGTGACTAACCTCTAATTTAGTACCAACTTGTAAGCATGCCAACCTGTGTAATCAACAGTCATCTCCGAGCTGTTTTCTCTCTATAATCCTATAGTTTCCTGATGTACTTTGGAATAACACCGAACCACAGTTAGGATGGGGAATTACCCATGATATATCGTGTCATGAACTAATCAGTTTGCAAGGTCCGAGGCTGAGAGTTTTTTTCAACACACTGTAACATGGTAACACTGTAATGGTATCACTGTAACATGGAAACAGTGCAACAATATAACACTGTAATATGGTTATACTGTAACACTGTAACACGGAAACACTAACGTTATCACTGTAAGACTGTAACAATATGACACTGTAACACAGTAACAGTAACATTGTATCACGGTAATACAGAAACACTAACAATACGACAGTGAAACATGGTAACACAATAACGTGGTATGACTGTAATATGGAAACTGTAACAACATAACACAGTAACATGGAATCACTGTAACACGGTATTACTGTAACACTGTAGCACTGTAAAACGGAAACATCATAATATAACACTGTAACACGGTATCACTGTAACATGGAAACACTAACAATATGACACTGTAACATGGAAATACTGTGACATGGAAACACTGTAACAATATGACACTGTAACACAGTAACACTAACATATTATCACTGTAATGCTGTTAATGGTAACGCTGTAACATGATAACACTGTAACACGGAAACACTGTAACAATATGACACTGTAACACAGTAACACTAACACATTATCACTGTAACATGGTAACACTGTAACATGGTAACACTGTAACAATATAACATGATATCACTGTAGAAGAGTTTAAAGGAAGTCGGAGTATACTTAAGAGGGAAATCAGGAGGGCAAAAAGGGGACATGAGGTGACTTTGACAAATAGAATTAAGGATAACCCAAAGAGTTTTTACAAATACATTAAGGACAAAAAGGTAACTAGGGAGAGAATAGGGCCCCTCAAAGATCAGCAAGGCGGCCTTTGTGTGGTGCCGCTGAAAATGGGAGAGATACTAAATGAATATTTTGCATCAGTATTTACTGTGGAAAAGGATATGGAAGATATAGACTGTAGGGAAATAGATGGTGACATCTTGCAAAATGTCCAGATTACAGAGGAGGAAGTGCTGGATGTCTTGAAACGGTTAAAGGTGGATAAATCCCCAGGACCTGATCAGGTGTACCCGAGAACTCTGTGGGAAGCTAGAGAAGAGATTGCTGGGCCTCTTGCTGAGATATTTGTATCATCGATAGTCACAGGTGAGGTGCCAGAAGACTGGAGGTTGGCAAGTGTGGTGCCACTGTTTAAGAAGGGCGATAAAGACAAGCTAGGGAACAGTGACGCAGTGGACGGCATGGTGGCACAGTGGTTAGCACTGCTGCCTCACAGCATCAGAGACCCGGGTTCAATTCCCGCCTCAGGCGACTGACTGTGTGGAGTTTGCACGTTCTCCCTGTGTCTGCGTGGGTTTCCTCCGGGTGCTCCGGTTTCCTCCCACAGTCCAAAGATGTGCAGGTCAGGTGAATTGGTAAATGCTAAATTGCCCATAGTTAGGTAAGGGTTAGATGTAGGGGTATGGGTGGGTTGCGCTTCGGCGGGGCGGTGTGGACTTGTTGGGCCGAAGGGCCTGTTTCCACACTGTAAGTAATCTAATCTAATCTAATCTAAAAATCTATAGACCGGTGAGCCTGACCTCGGTGGTGGCAAGTTGTTGGAGGGAATCCTGAGGAAAGGCAAGGACTGATTCGGGATAGTCAACATGGCTTTGTGTGTGGGAAATCATGTCTCACAAACTTGATTGAGTTTTTTGAAGAAGTAACAAAGAGGATTGATGAGGGCAGAGCGGTACATGTGATCTATATGGACTTCAGTAAGGCATTTGATAAGGTTCCACATGGGAGACTGATTAGCAAGGTGAGATCTCATGGAACACAGGGAGAACTAGCCATTTGGATACAGAACTGGCTCAAAGGTAGAAGACAGAGGGTGGTGGTGGAGGGTTGTTTTTCAGACTGGAGGCCTGTGACCAGTGGAGTGCCACAAGGATCAGTGCTGGGTCCTCTACTTTTTGTCATTTACATAAATGATTTGGATGTGAGCATAATAGGTACAGTTAGTAAGTTTGCAGATGACACCAAAATTGGAGGTGTAGTGGACAGCGAAGAGGGTTACCTCAGATTACAACAGGATCTGGACCAGATGGGCCAATGGGCTGAGAAGTGGCAGATGGAGTTGAATTCAGATAAATGCGAGGTGCTGCATTTTGGGAAAGCAAATCTTAGCAGGACTTATACACTTAATGGTAAGGTCCTAGGGAGTGTTGCTGAACAAAGAGACTATGGAATGCAGATTCATAGCTCCTTGAAAGTGGAGTTGCAGGTTGATAGGATAGTGAAGGTGGTGTTTGGTATGCTTTCCTTTATTGGTCAGAGTATTCAGTACAGGAGTTGGGAAGTCATGTTGTGGCTGTACAGGACATTGGTTAGGCCACTGTTGGAATATTGGATGCAATTCTGGTCTCCTTCCTATCGGAAAGATGTTGTGAAACTTGAAAGGGTTCAGAAAGGATTTACAAGGATGTTGCCAGGATTAGAGGATCTGAGCTACAGGGAGAGGCTGAACAGGCTGGGGCTGTTTTCCCTGCAGCGTAGGAGGCTGAGGGGTGACCTTATAGAGGTTTATAAAATTATGAGGGGCATGGATAGGATAAATAGACAAAGTCTTTTCCCTGGGGCCAGGGAGTCCAGAACTAGAGAGCATAGGTTTAGGGTGAGAGGGGAAAGATATGAAAGAGACCTAAGGGGCAAATTTTTCATTCAGAGGGTGGTACGTATATGGAATGAGCTGCCAGAGGAAGTGGTGGAGGCTGGTACAATTGCAACATTTAAGAGGCATTTGAATGGGTATATGAATAGGAAGGGTTTGAAGGGATATGGGCCGGGTGCTGGCAGGTGGGACTAGATTGGGTTGGGATATCTGGTCGGCATGGACGGGTTGGACCGATGGGTCTGTTTCCATGCTGTACATCTCTGTGACTCTGTGGTCACCATGAGGCAAACTGCAATTCTAGATTCTCATGAATTCAAATGTCGTAATGAGGTTCAAACTCAGTTCCTGAGTGGATTGGCCCAGCCTCTCGATTACTGAGCCAATATGAAAGGCCCATGGTTACGCTGGGCCGAGCCCTGACCAGGCCCAGTCCTGGGAGATTGATACTTGCTCCTGTCAGCTGGAGCTGTGGGCTCTGAGCAGGGGGTCCCACCTGGGACTCACTCACTCACCCACTTCCAATGGAGGGTTCCTCTGGAGCGACTGGTCCCAGGAAGCCTCGGGACTGGAACCCTGCTCGGATTCTCAGCTGCAGCACGGGATCCTCGGCAAGGCGATAGGGGGAGGGGTGGTCAGCAGGAGGGGATGCCCAGTACCCTCAGTGGGAGAAGGAGACCTTCCCTGCACGGCCATAACAACAATATGGCAGACCATTCGGCCCCTTGCAGACCCGGCTGGGCCCAAGCCACCCGAAGAAAACTGTAGATCTGAAACAAAATGAGAAATGGCTGGAGCAGCTCAGTCAATCTGGCAGAGTCTGTGGAGAGAGACAGAGTTAATGCTTCGAGTCTGACTCTTCAGACTTAAAAATCACATAACACTAGTTTATAGTCCATTAGATTTATTTGGAAGCACTAGCTTTCGGAGCGTCGCTTCTTCGTTAGGGTGGTTATGAGTAGCACTTCGAAAGCCAGTGCTTCCAAATAAACCTGTTGGACTATAACCTGGTGTTGTGTGATTTTTAACTTTGTCCACCCCAGTCTAACACCGGTATCTCCATATCATGAACTCTTCAAACTGGCTCTGCTTCTCTCTCCACACACACTTCCAGATCTGCTGAGTTTCTCCAGCAACTTCTTGGATCAATTCACCAACATGGGAACCCTTCGACTGCTCAGCTATGGAAGCCATCACAGCCATTGACTTCTGCCTTCAGGTTTTCAAACCCTTCAGTGTGGAAGAAAAATCTGCAGGTGAGCAACATGTCTGTGATAAAGGAACACTCCGTGCAGCATTACTGCAACACTGCAGTGTTAAAGGAGAACTTCATGCACAGTTACTGCAACACTGTTGCATTACAGCAATGTCCTGTGCAGAGTTACTACAACACTGCAATGTTAAAGGATCACCCCATGCAATGTTACTGCAACACTGCAGCGTTACAGGAACACCCTCTGGAGAGTTGCTGCAACACTATAGCACTACAGGAATGCCCTGTGCAGAGGTACTGAAACACTGCAGCGTTACAGGATCACCCTGTGCAGAGTTACTGCAACACTGCAGCATTTCAGGAATGTCCCGTGCAGAGTTACTGCAACACTGCAGTGTTAAAGGAACCCCCTGCAGAGTTACTGCCACACGGCAGCGTTACAGGATCACCCTGTGCAGAGTTACTGCAACACTGCAGCGTTACAGGATCACCCTGTGCAGAGTTACTGCAACACTGCAGCGTTACAGGATCACCCTGTGCAGAGTTACTGCAACACTGCAGCGTTACAGGATCACCCTGTGCAGAGTTACTGCAACACTGCAGCGTTACAGGATCACCCTGTGCAGAGTTACTGCAACACTGCAGCATTTCAGGAATGTCCCGTGCAGAGTTACTGCAACACTGCAGTGTTAAAGGAACCCCCTGCAGAGTTACTGCAGCATGACAGGAATGCCCTCGTGCAGACTTGCTGCAACACTGCAGTCTTACAGGAACACCTTGTGCAGAGTTACTGTAACACTGCAGCATTACAGGAATACTCCGTGCAGAGTTACTGCAACATGACAGTGTTAAAGGAACACAACATTACAGCATTACACAAACACCCCACACACGGTTACTACAACAATTCCATGTTACAGGAGCGCCTCATGCAGAGTTACTGCAACACTGCAGCATTACAGGAGTACCCCATGCAGAGTTACTGCAACACTGCAGCATT
This sequence comes from Chiloscyllium punctatum, assembly GCF_047496795.1. Classification (NCBI taxonomy): domain Eukaryota; kingdom Metazoa; phylum Chordata; class Chondrichthyes; order Orectolobiformes; family Hemiscylliidae; genus Chiloscyllium; species Chiloscyllium punctatum. Next base: position 30,053,236 of record NC_092787.1, on the reverse strand, counting down.
ACAGGAGCACCTCATGCAGATGGACTGCAACACTGCAACATTGCAGGAATACCTCATGCAGAGTTACTGCAACACTGCAGCGTTACAGGAACACCCTAAGCAGAGTTAAAGTAACACTGCAGCATTACAGGAATGCCTCATGCACAGATACTGCAACACTGCAGCATTGCAGCAACACCTCGAGCAGAGTTACTGCAACACTGCAGCATTACAGGAATGCCCCATGCAGAGTTATTGCTACACTGCAGCATTGCAGGAATGCCTTGTGCAGAGTGATTGCAGCACTGCAGTAATACAGGAATGCACCATGCAGAGCTACTGCAACACTGCAGTATTACAGGAGCGCCTCATGCAGATTTACTGCAACACTGCAGTCTTAAAGGAACACCCCATGCAGAGTCACTGCTACACTGCAGCGTTACAGGAATGCCCCATGCAGAGTTACTGCAACACTGCAGCATTACAGAATGTCCTGTGCAGGGTTACTGCAACACCACAGCATTACAGGAATGCCCCCATGCAGAGTTACTGCAACACTGCAGCTTTACAGAAATGCCCTGTGCAGACTTACTGCAACACTGCAGCATTACACGAACACCCCACGCAGGAGCACCCCGTGCAGAGTTACTGCAACACTGCAGCATTACAGGAACACCCTCTGCAGTGTAACAGGAACAATGCAGTGTTACAGGAATGCTCCTTACAGAGTTAATCGACACTGCAGCATTACAGGAATGCCCCATGCAGTTACTGCAACACTGCAGCGTTACAGGAATGTTCTGTGCAGAGTTAATCGACACTGCAGCGTTACAGGAAAGCCCTGTGCAGAATTACTGCAACACTGCAGCATCACAGGAATACCTTGTGCAGAGTTACTGCAACACTGCAGCGTTTCAGGAATGTCCCATGCAGAATTGCTGCAACACTGCAGCATTTCAGGAATGTCCCATGCAGAGTTACTGCAACACTGCAGCATTTCAGGAATGTCCCATGCAGAGTTATTGCAACACTGCAGCGTTACAGGAACACCATGTGCAGAGTTACTGCAACACTGCAGCGTTTTAGGAATGTCCCGTGCAGAGTTACTGCAACACTGCAGTGTTAAAGGAACCTCCTGCAGAGTTACTGCAACATGGCAGCATTACAGGAATGCCCCCATGCAGAATTACTGCAACACTGCAGCATCACAGGAATACCTTGTGCAGAGTTACTGCAACACTGCAGCGTTTCAGGAATGTCCCATGCAGAATTGCTGCAACACTGCAGCATTTCAGGAATGTCCCATGCAGAGTTACTGCAACACTGCAGCATTACAGGAGCACCCCATGCACAGATACTGCAACACTGCAGCATTACAGGAGCACCTCATGCAGAGTTACTGCAACACTGCAACTTTGCAGGAATACCTCGTGCAGAGTTATTGCTAAACTGCAGCATTGCAGGAATGCACCATGCGGAGTGACTGCAGCACTGCAGTATTACAGGAGCGCCTCATGCAGATTTACTGCAACACTGCAGTCTTAAAGGAATACCCTATGCAGAGTTACTGCTACACTGCAGCAATACAGGAATGCCCCATGCAGAGTTCCTGCAACACTGCAGCGTTACAGGAATGCCCTGTGCAAAGTTACTGCAACACTGCAGTGTTACAGGAGCACCCCGTGTAGAGTTACTGCAACACTGCAGTGTTACAGGAGCACCCCGTGCAGAGTTACTGCAACACTGCAGTGTTACAGGAGCACCCCGTGCAGAGTTACTGCAACACTGCAGTGTTACAGGAGCACCCCGTGCAGAGTTACTGCAACACTGCAGCATTACAGGAGCACCTCATGCAGAGTCTGCAACACTGCAACTTTGCAGGAATACCTCATGCAGAGTTACTGCAACACTGCAGCGTTATAGGAACACCCTGTGCAGAGTTAAAGTAACACTGCAGCATTACAGGAATGCCCCATGCAGAGTTCCTGCAACACTGCAGCGTTACAGGAATGCCCTGTGCAAAGTTACTGCAACACTGCGGTGTTACAGGAGCACCCGTGCAGAGTTACTGCAACACTGCAGTGTTACAGGAGCACCCCGTGCAGAGTTACTGCAACACTGCAGTATTCATGTAACGCTGCACTGTTACAGGAATGCCTCATGCAGAATTACTGCAACACTGCAGTGTTACAGGACCACCTCATGCAGAGTCACTCCAACACTGCAACTTTGCAGGAATACCTTGTGCAGAATTACTGCAACACTGCAGCATTATAGGAACACCCTGTGCAGAGTTAAAGTAACACTGCAGCATTACAGGAATGCCTTTGCAGAGTTACTGCAATACTGCAGCATTACAGGAACACCTTGTGGACAGATGCTGCAACACTGCAGCATTGCAGCAACACCTCGAGCAGAGTTACTGCAGCACTGCAGCATTACAGGAATGCCCCATGAAGAGTTATTGCTAAACTGCAGCATTGCAGGAATGCACCATGCAGAGTGACTGCAGCTCTGCAGTATTACAGGAATGCACCATGCAGAGTTACTGCAACACTGCAGTATTACAGGAGTGCCTCATGCAGATTTACTGCAACACTGCAGTCTTAAAGGAACACCCTATGCAGAGTTACTGCTATACTGCAGCGATACAGGAATGCCCCATGCAGAGTTACTGCAACTCTGCGGCATTACAGGAATGTCCTGTGCAGAGTTACTGCAACGTACAAGAATGCCCTGTGCAGAGTTACTACAACACTGTATATTAAAGGAATGCATCATGCAGACTGACTGCAACACTGCAGTATTACAGGAGTTCACCATGCAGAGTTACTGCAACAGTGCAATATTACACAAATGCCCCGTGCAGACTGACTGCAACACTGCAGCGTTACAGAATGTCCTGTGCAGGGTTACTGCAACACCACAGCATTACAGGAATGCCCCAATGCAGAGTTACTGCAACAGTGCAGCTTTACAGAAATGCCCTGTGCAGACTTACTGCAATACTGCAGCATTACAGGAATGTTCTGTGCAGTGTTACCACAACACTGCAGCATTACACGAACACCCCACGCAGGAGCACCCCATGCAGAGTTACTGCAACAATGCAGCGTTACAGGAATCCCTTGTGCAGAGTTACTGCAACAATGCAGCGTTACAGGAATCCCTTGTGCAGAGTTACTGCAACACTGCAGCATTACAGGAACACCCTCTGCAGTGTAACAGGAACAATGCAGTGTTACAGGAACGCTCCTTACAGAGTTAATCGACACTGCAGCATTACAGGAATGCCCCATGCAGTTACTACAACACTGCAGCATTACAGGAAAGCCCTGTGCAGAGTTACTGCAACATGGCAGCATTACAGGAATGCCCCCATGCAGAATTACTGCAACAATGCAGCATTACAGAAATGCCCCCGTGCAGAGTTACTGCAACACTGCAGTATTACAGGAATACCTTGTGCAGAGTTACTGCAACACTGCAGCATTACAGGAATACCCTGTGCAGAGTTACTGCAACACTGCAGTGTTACAGGAATACTTTGTGCAGAGTTACTGCAACACTGCAGCATTTTAGGAATGTCCCGTACAGAGTTACTGCAACACTGCAGCATTACAGGAACACCCTGTGCAGAGTTACTGCAACACTGCAGCGTTTCAGGAATGTCCCGTGCAGAGTTACTTAAACACTGCAGTGTTAAAGGAACCCCCTGCAGAGTTACTGCAGCATGACAGGAATGCCCCGTGCAGACTTGCTGCAACACTGCAGTATTACAGGAACACCTTGTGCAGAGTTACTGTAACACCACAGCATTACAAGAATGTCTCATGCGGAGTTACTGCAGCACTGCAGCGTTACAGTAATGCCCCATGCATTGTTACTGCAACACTGCAGTGGTGCAGTAATGCCTCATGCAGAGTTACTGCAACACTGCAGCGTTACAGGAATGCATCATGCAGAGTTACAGTAACACTGCAACATTACAGTAGCACCCTGTCTAGAGTTACTGCAACACTGCAGTGCACAGGAATGCACTGTGCAGAGTTACTGCAACATTGCAGCGATGCAGGAATGTCTTGTGCAGAGTTACTGCAGCATTGCAATGTACAGGAACGCCCCATGTAGAGTTCCAGCAACACTGCAGCATTACAGGAACACCTTGTGCAGAGTTACTGCAACACTGCAGCATTACAGGAATACCCTGTGCAGAGTTACTGCAACACTGCAGTGTTACAGGAATACTTTGTGCAGAGTTACTGCAACACTGCAGCATTTTAGGAATGTCCCGTACAGAGTTACTGCAACACTGCAGCATTACAGGAACACCCTGTGCAGAGTTACTGCAACACTGCAGCGTTTCAGGAATGTCCCGTGCAGAGTTACTTAAACACTGCAGTGTTAAAGGAACCCCCTGCAGAGTTACTGCAGCATGACAGGAATGCCCCGTGCAGACTTGCTGCAACACTGCAGCATTACAGGAACACCTTGTGCAGAGTTACTGTAACACCACAGCATTACAAGAATGTCTCATGCGGAGTTACTGCAGCACTGCAGCGTTACAGTAATGCCCCATGCATTGTTACTGCAACACTGCAGTGGTGCAGTAATGCCTCATGCAGAGTTACTGCAACACTGCAGCGTTACAGGAATGCATCATGCAGAGTTACAGTAACACTGCAACATTACAGTAGCACCCTGTCTAGAGTTACTGCAACACTGCAGTGCACAGGAATGCACTGTGCAGAGTTACTGCAACATTGCAGCGATGCAGGAATGTCTTGTGCAGAGTTACTGCAGCATTGCAATGTACAGGAACGCCCCATGTAGAGTTCCAGCAACACTGCAGCATTACAGGAACACCTTGTGCAGAGCTACTGTAACAATGCAGTGTTACAGGAATGCCCCATGCAGAGTTAATGCAACACTGCATGTTAGAGAAGTACCCTGTGCAGAGTTACAGCAACACTGCAGGGATGCAGGAATGTCTCGTGCAGAGTTACTGCAGCACTGCAGTGCACACGAACACCCCATGCAGAGTTCCTGCAACACTGCAGCATCACAGGAATGCCATGTGCAGAGTTACTGCAACACTGCAGTGTTACAGGAGCACCCCATGCAGAGTTACTGCAACACTGCAGGATTACAGGAGCACCCCGTGCAGAGTTACTGCAACACTGCAGTATTACAGGAATGTCCTGTGCAGAGTTATTGCAACACTGCAACGTACAAGAATGCCCTGTGCAGAGTTACTACAACACTGTATATTAAAGGAATGCATCATGCAGACTGACTGCAACACTGCAGTATTACAGGAGTTCACCATGCAGAGTTACTGCAACAGTGCATCATTACACAAATGCCCCGTGCAGACTGACTGCAATACTGCAGCGTTACAGAATGTCCTGTGCAGGGTTTCTGCAACACCACAGCTTTACAGGAATGCCCCCATGCAGAGTTACTGCAACAGTGCAGCTTTACAGAAATGCCCTGTACAGACTTACTGCAGCACTGCAATGTTAAAGGAACACCCTCTGCAGTGTAACTGGAACAATGCAGTGTTACAGGAATGCTCCTTACAGAGTTAATCGACACTGCAGCATTACAGGAATGTCCCGTGCAGAGTTACTGCAACACTGCAGTGTGAAAGAAACCCCCTGCAGAGTTACTGCAGCATGACAGGAATGCTCCCGTGCAGACTTGCTGCAACACTGCACCGTTACAGGAACACCTTGTGCAGAGTTACAGTAACACTGCAACATTACAGTAACACCCTGTCTAGTGTTACTGCAACACTGCAGTGCACAGGAATGCACCGTGCAGAGTTACTACAACATTGCAGCAATGCAGGAATGTCTTGTGCAGAGTTTCTGTACAGGAACGCCCCGTGTGGAGTTCCAGCAACACTGTAGCATTACAGGAACACCCTGTGCAGAGCTACTGTAACAATGCAGTGTTACAGGAATGCCCCATGCGGGGTTAATGCAACACTGCAGTGTTAGAGAAGTACCCTGTGCAGAGTCACAGCAACACTGCATTGATGCAGGAATGTCTCGTGCAGAGTTACTGCAGCACTGCAGTGTACACGAACACCCCATGCAGAGTTCCTGCAAAACTGCAGCGTTACAGGAATGCCCTGTGCAGAGTTACTGCAACACTGCAGTATTCATGTAAGGCTGCAGTGTTACAGGAATGCCTCATGCACAGTTACTGCCATCGTGTTAAGGGTTTAGATGGAGAGGATTTGTTAAGTGTGTACAAAAAATATTCTGATTCCTGCACGGGTACAGGGATGCCCTGTGCAAAGGTACAGCAACACTGCAGCATTACAGGAATGTCTCATGCAGAGTTACTGCAACACTGCAGTGTACAGGACACGCCATGCAGAGTTCCTGCAACACTGCAGCGTTACAGGAAAGTCCCGTGCAGAGGTATGCAACATTGCAGCGTTACAAAAACACCCCATTCAGATTAATGTGACACTGCAGTATTACAGAAATGCATTGTGCAGAGTTACAGCACCACTGCAATGTTTGAAGAGCACCCTGTGCAGAGTTAATGCAACACTGCAGCGGTACAGGAATTCCCGTGTAGAGTTATTGCAACACTGTAATGCTACAGGAATGCAATGCCTCATGCAGAATTACTGCAACACTGCAGTGTTACAGGAGCAGTCCACATTTATCTACTTAAACTCCATCTGCCATTTCTCAGTCCATTGGCCCATCTGATCAAGATCCTGTTGTAATCTGAGGTAACCTTCTTTGCTGTCCACTACACCTCCAATTTTGGTGTCATCTGCAAACTTACTAACTGTACTTCTTATGCTCACATACAAATCATTTATGTAAATGATGAAAAGCAGTGGACCCAGCACCGATCCTTGTGGCACTCCACTGGTCACAGGCCTCCAGTCTGAAAAACAACCCTCCACCACCACCCTCTGTCTTCTACCTTTGAGTCAGTTCTGTATCCAAATAGCTAGTCCTCCCTGTATTCTGTGAGATCTAACCTTGCTGATCAGTCTCCCATGGGGAACCTTATCAAACACCTTACTGAAGTCCATATAGATCACATCTACTGCTCTGCCCTCATCAATCCTCTTTGTTATTTCTTCAAAAAACTCAATCAAGTTTGTGAGACATGATTTCCCACGCACAAAGCCATGTTGACTATCCTGAATCAATCCTTGACTTTGAAAATACATGTCCATCCTGTCCCTCAGGATTCCCTCCAATAACTTGCCCACCACCAACGTCAGGCTCACTGGTCTATAGTTCCTTGGCTTGTCCTATATCTCAGCAAGAGGCCCAGCAATCACTTCTCTAGCTTCCCAGCATTCTAGGGTACACCTGATCAGGTCCTGGGGATTTATCCACTTTTATGCGTTTCAAGACGTCCAGCACTTCCTCCTCTGTAATATGGACATTTTTCAAGATGTTGCCATCTATTTCCCTACAGTCTATATCTTCCATGTCCTTTTCCACAGTAACAATGATGCAAAATACTCCTTTCGTATCTCCCCCATTTCTTGCGGCTCCACACAAAGGCCGCCTTGCTGATTTTTGAGGGGGCCTATTCTCTCCTTAGTCACCCTTTGTCCTTAATGTATTTGTAAAAACTCTTTGGATTCTCCTTAACCCTTTTTGCCAAAGTTATCTCATGTCCCTTTTTTGCCCTCCTGATTTCCCTCTTAAATATACTCCTACTTCCTTTATACTCTTCTAAGGATTCACTCAGTCTATCCTGTCTATAACTAACATATGCTTCCTTCTTTTTCTTAACCAAACCCTCAATGTATTCAGTCATCCAACATTCCCTATACCTACCAGCCTTCCCTTTCACCCTAACAGGAATATGCTTTCTCTGGATTCTTGTTATCTCATTTCTGAAGGCTTCCCATTTTCCAGCCGTCCCTTTACCTGCGAACATCTGCCTCCAATCAGCTTTTGAAAGTTCTTGCCTAACACCGTCAAAATTGGCCTTCCTCCAATTTAGAACTTCAACTTTTAGATCTGGTCTATCCTTTTCCATCACTATTTTAAAACGAATAGGATTATGGTCGCTGGCCCCAATGTGCTCCCCTACTGTCACCTCAGTCACCTGTCCTACCTTATTTTCCAAATTCCTCTCCATCTAAACCTTTAACACTATGGCAGTCCCAGTCGATGTTTGGAAAGTTAAAATCCCCTACCATAACCACCCTATTATTCTTACAGAAAACTGAGATCTCCTTACAAGTTTGATTCTCAATTTCCCTCTGACTATTGGGGGGGGGGGGGGGACTATAATACAATCCCAATAAGGTGATCATCCCTTTCTTATTTCTCAGTTCCACCCAAATAACCTCCCTGGATGTATTTTCAAGAATATCCTCCCTAAGTGCTCCCTAAGAGGGTTAGATAGGGTGGACAATGAGAGCCTTTCTCCTTGGATGGTAATGGCTAGCACAAGGGGATGTAGCTTTAAATTGAGGGGTGATAGATAGAGGACAGATATTGGGGTAGTTTCTTTACTCAGAGAGTAGTTGGAACGTGGAATGCATTCTCTGCAATATCAGTAGACTCGCCAACCTTAAGGGCATTTAAGTGGTCATGGGATAAATATCTGGATGAAAATGGACAAGTTTCGGTTAGATCGGCTTCAGATTGGTTCCACAGGTCGGTGCAACGTCGAGGACCAAAGGGCATGTACTGAGCTGGAATGTTCTATATTCTAACAGAGTATTGTGCATGGCTGTGGGCACCATATTACAGGAAAACCAGGAACACATCGGAGGAACAGTGCAGGAGCTGTTTCCAGGAATGGTTCCGGGAATGAGAAAGCTTCAGCGATGAGGAGAGGCCGAAGAGGTTCGGGAATGTTCACCTTGGAGACTGAAAGGAGATTTGACAGAGATTTTCAAAATCATGACTGGCTTGGTCAGAGTAGACAGAGAGAAATGGTTCCAGATTGTAAAAGGGACAGCAATAAGAGGGCGTGGACTTCGAATGATGTGCAATCAAGGCAAGGGCAATGTGAGGAAAGATGTTTTCACTCAGCGAGTGGTCAGGGTCCAGAATGTGCTGCTGGAAATGGGCGGAGGCAGGTTCAACTGAGACAGCAGAGAGTGAATTAGCTGAGGATTTGAACAAAGAACAAAGACAATTTCAGCACAGGACAAGGCCCTTCGGCCCTCCAAGCCTGTGCCTTCCCTTTTGGATTGGGGCAATGTAGAAGGAGATAGGAATAAAGCAGGGGGTTAACACTAGGTAGAGATACTCATCAGGGCAAGCACGATGGGCCAAATGACCTCTTTCAGCACTGTAACAATTTGGTGAGCTGATGAGAAGAGGAATGATAAACGTGTTGATGGATTTTGTTCTTTTTTTCTGCCAGTAACGATGTACCATGAGCTAATCCCTCCCTGGTATGGTGCAGTATTGGCTATCACTCCCTGTGTAACACAATCTGAACATTGCTAAAGAGATACTCACCACCAAAGCTGCTCATCAGAACCAATGCAAGAATGCCAAATTTCAAATAATCCCGACAATTGATATTACAGCGGAAAGGGGGGTACCGAGCGGGATGTAAAATGCTGTGAGTGTTTGAAATTTGGAATCCTCCCGTTGGTCTGAAGAGGGAAGATGCAAAGCTCTGCTCACATGCCCACACCCCTCACTTTCTGGTGAAATAATTAACTGCTGAATAACAATAACATTGTGGGGACAACGTTTTCAAGGAAGCACTGAGTTCTATGTTTGAAGCAAGGAGCAGCTTATGCAGGTACGATCATGCTGCCCTCAAGGGGAGTGGAAATTGAAGAAATTGATCTGGATTCATCGTAATGCATGAATCAGCCATTGCCCCTCCTCTGAGCGTAAGCCAAAATACGTCCATTTACATAGCGCCTTTCACCTTCCAATGCGCTTCATGGCCAACGGAACAGTTTTGGGGTGTAACCACGCGTGTACTGTAGGAGACATGCCTGCCAATTTGCGCACAGCAAGATCCCACAAACAGCAATGTAACAATGCCAACATCAAAGCTGACACAACCGAATCCAGAGCACCCTGGGTGGCCACAGAGAGGAAGGAGTGGAAAAAGGATGTGGGTATCGGGAGTCGATCTCGCAAGTGATAACCAGATTGAAACCAGGACATCCTGATAAGACGTGATAAAGGTGATTGGAGAAGCTAAGAGAAATGGACAGGTAACATCAAAGGGAACCCCAAAGTTTCCGATTGGCACTTCAAGAGTAAAAGGGTGAAAAATGTCAGGGTTGTTTTGAAATCCAAATACAGGGATTCACACAATGATGCAGGAGGTAGAGCTGGGAATTAAATGAATTCTTTATACAAGGAAGGAGATGTGCCTAATTGATACTGAAGGAGGAGGGAGTTGATGAGCTAAAAATTAATAAGAGAGGGTATGAGGTAAGTTAGTTATCCTTAAAGTTACAAAATAAACAGGACAAGATGAGAAGTATCGGAAAGTGGTTAACTGAAGAGCCCCTGACCATAAACTCCCCGATCCCTGTTACACAGAGAACTGGAGGGGACAAAATCTTACACTTGGTCAAAACAGGCCAGAAAGAGACCAACACCCACAGGCCAGTCAGTTTCACCTGGGCAATGGGGATCTTTTCTGAAAGGATAGATGTGGGTAATGCAGTAGATGTGGTGTACATGGCCTTCCAGAAGGGGTTTGATCAAATCTTACACAAAAGACTCGGGAGCAGAGTTAGAGACTGGGGAATAAAAGGGAGAGGAGTAACAGTGTAACAGAGAGGGGACATTGGCCGAGTGACAGGATTCAGAGTGAATGGTGAATGGGTGTGGATCACAGCGCAGTGAGGGTTATCATGGGATTCCTACAGGTCTGTATCTGAACCCTTCCTTTTCATTAATGACCAAGACCTGGATGAACACGGCACGTTGTCAGCATTTGTAGGGAAACCGGACTGGGAACCGGGAGAACGGTCATGCAAGAGGGGCTGCCAAAGGAGACGGGTAGGAGGGTGGGGGTGTGCGCGTGTGGCCGGTGAAATTGAGCACAGTGACGTGTAATGGCATTCATTCTGGGAGAGAGAATAAACCCAGACAATATAAACTAAAGGATGCGGTGCAAAAGGGAACAGAGGGTGGGGGACGGGGCAGGGGTGGGGAGGGGGGGGAGAGGAAAAGAGGGGAGAGGGGAGGGGAGGGAGCAGGGAGAGGGGAGAGAGGGGAAGAGGGGAGAGGGTAGAGTGGGAGGAACAGGGTGGAGTGGGGGGGAGAGGGGAGGGAGGGGAGAGGGGGGAGGGGAGAGAAGGGAGAGAGGTAAGAGGGGGAGATGAGAGGGGAGAGGGGAGGGGGTGGTGAGGGGGAGGGGAGGGGGAGAGGGGATAGGAGGAGAGGGGAGGGGAGAGGAAGAGAGGGGGAGAGGGGAGAGGGGAAGGGGAGGATTGAAGGGGAGGAGGGAGGGGGAAGAGGGAGGGGAGAGAAGGAGGAGAGAGTGAGGTGAGAGGGAGGGGAGAGGGAGGGGAGAGAGGGAGGTGGGAGAGGGAGGGGGAAGAGGGAGGGGAGAGAGGGAGGGGGAGGGAGGGGAGAGAGGGAGGGGGGAAGAGAGGGGTCTGGACAGGGTTGATAGGGAGAAACAGTTCTCACTGGGGGCAGGTTCAACAACCAGAGGCCATAGAGTTAAAGTAATTCCAAACAATGGGGTGAACTTTTTCCCACGTGGAGTGGTTGGGATTGGAATATGGGGGAGTTCAATTTTCTGAAGGGATTGCAATGAGTTTAAAAGGAATGGGAATTGCAGGGTTTGGAGGGGAGGGAGTGGGACTTGCTGGGAAGTTGTTACATTGGGCCAGGATTGCCCATTCAGGCTGAATGGCCTCCTCCTGAGCTAATGCTGCTCTCCCATTCTCTTGGGCTCAGCGTCAAATTTCATTTGATTTTGAGCAAGGTTATCACGGTGGCTCAGTGATTAGCACTGCAGCCTCACAGCGTCAGGGGCCCAGGTTCGATTCCACCCTCGGGTGACTGACTGTGTGGAGTTTGCACATTCTCCCCGTGTCTGTGTGGGTTTGCTCCGGGTGCTCTGGTTTCCTTCCACAGTCCAAAGATGTGCAGGTCAGGGTGGATGGACTGTGCTAAATTGCCTGCAGTGTTCATGTGTGTGCCGCCTATGCAGGGTGAACAGTGGGAAATATGGGGATTGGGTGGGGCGATCTGTGTCTGGGTTAGATGTTCTTTGTGGACTTGATGGGCCCAATGGTCTCCATCTGCAGTGTAGGGGTTCAATGAACAGTGTGCACTTACAGAGCACCTGGGGATACTCCACGGAGTTAAAGGGCGCTAGAGGAATGTACATGGTTGCTGCTGTCAGTTGCCCGTGGCTGGTTTCGGGTATCCCTGTGCCAAGTCAGGGGTTCAGATCGAGCACCCCATTCAACTGCAGAGGCATCAGGATCAGCCTGAGAGGTGTGTGCTGCCAAAACGCTGCTGCGTTCCTGTGTCTGTTAGTGCCCTGAGTAACTGGAGCAGAGCTGAACACCTCCATACAGAGTGAACGTGCTGAATGGTGTGATTGTTCAGTGTCTGAGCTGGGGAGGGGGGTGTTCACTGGAGAATGTAGGCAGCCAAGAGCTGCTCCAGACTCTATGACTCAGCCTGTATTTGCAGTAAATGTCAGGAACAGTTAACTCATTCACTGCAACATCTCACAGAAACAGCATTTCTATCAAGGTTGCTGTGTCCCACACTCGTCACTGCCACTGGGAACAGCGTGTTTTTTTTTAGAAAAGGCCAGATTACTGCAGCATCACATGCACGGCCCAAACCTCCCAATTTAATCATCGGAAAAAACACCCACTGGGATCCCACACCAAGCCCCAACAGTAAGAAACTGACAACAAACAGGTTAAACAACAACAGGGACATCTCCACAATCAGTAAACCCAGAGATCAGAGCAAGGAGAGACAAGTGAATTAGACCATTCGGCCCATTGAGTCCGTTCTCCCATTTGATCACAGCTGACACATTTCCCAGCCCCTTCCTCCTGCCTCCTTGCTCTCCCCTCACCCACCCCCTTCATACAACACCAGCTATTACCCACACCCCCACCCCCACATACCCCACCCCCACAGACCCCACCCCCACACACCCCACCCCCACATACCCCACTCCCACACCCCACCCCCACACACCCCACCCCCACATACCCCACCCCCGCAGATCCCAGCCCCACAGACCCCACCCCCACATACATCACCCCCACACACCCCACCCCCCACATACCCCACTCCCACATCCCACACCCCACCCCAACCCCCTACACCCCACCCCACATACCCCATCCCCCCACATACCCCACCCCCACACACCCCACCCCCACAGACCCCACCCCCACAGACCCCACCCCCACACACCTCACCCCCACACACCCCACCCCCCACATACCCCACATACCCCACCCCACACCCCACCCCAACCCCCTACACCCCACCCCACATACCCCACCCCACTCCGACACCCCACCCCCACACACCCCACCCCCCCACATATCCCACCCCACTCCCACACCCCAACCCCACATACCCCATCCCCACACACCCCACTCCCACACACCCCACCTACCACACCCCACTCCCGCACCCCACCCCCACACACCCCACATACTACATCCCATCCCCATATACCCCACATCCCCCCACACCACCCACACACCCCAACCCCACACCCCCACTCACACAACCCACATGCCCCACCCCACTCCCACACTCCACACCCCATCCCCACACACCCTAAACCCCCATTCCCACACCCCACCCACACCCCACACCCCCACACACCACCCCCACACCCCACCCCCACACACCCCACCCCACTCCCACACCCCACCCCCACCCCCTTCACCCCACCCCCACATACCCCACCCTACTCCCACACCCCACACCCCATCCCCACACACCCCACCCTCACACACCCCACCCCCTATACCCCACCCCCACACACCCCACATCCCTCCCACCCCATACCCCACACCTTTCACCCCATCTTCAACGCAAAACATTAACTCTCTTTATCTCTCTCTCGATCTCCTCAGATGCTGCCAGACCTGCTGAGTTTCTCCAGCAGAGGATATTAGTTGCTGTGGAGAATGCAGGTGTGGTGTAATATCTCAGAACAGGCTGATTGGAAAATTCCAGAATGTGCTCAGAATGACACTGAGCACCAATGGGGGATTGTCAGGGGGTCGGGGTTACTCTTGTATGTGCTGGTAGTGTCCCCACCTCTGGGATGGGAGACCCAGGTTCAAGTCCCACCTGCTCCAGATGTTGTAAAAACATTTCTGAACGGGGTGATTTTTTTAACAACGTCGCTCTGAGGGACGGTGGGAGTGCTTTATACCTGGGGATCCTTCTGGGCCCCTGCACACAGCGTCATTCCTGGATTAAATCTGGAGGTTGAGGTATCCTGCACTGCACTGCACGGACAGAGCTATATTCATCGTCATCCTCTTTCCCAGAATCGGTGTGATCTGACATTGCTCATCTTTCCTCGTCAGTTTGAGCAGTCAGCATGTCCTCTAGAAACAAGAGCATAGTCTCTCTGTTAGAGTAGGGGCCAGCAGAGAACAGGACGAGAGCTAAAGGAGAGGCAGGATACAGCAGGAACATTTCGCACGGTGTGTCACACTGTGTGAGCATCAGGTCCTGCCTCTCCTGGAGCTGCCGGGGACTGGTGCGGAGATGTGAACAGCCTTGAACAGGCAGCATTGCAGTGACAGACAGCAGGAAATGGCCAACTGGTGTAACACCTGGAATTAATAAGCCACAGAGACACGAGCACCTCCCTCCCAACACGATCGGCAACACTGATCCCATCAGCAGACATTGTAAACAGCCACTGATTGTGGGGGGGGGGCAGATTTGGGACAATTCAGGGGCTACAGATTGGCCCCTCTCCCACGGCGTTTACTTGGTTACCGGTCGCCAGATTGGATTCACTCACAGGATGAGGGTAACGCTGGCTGGATCAACAAAAACCGCACAGAGGGGCAGTTAAAGAGTCTGTTGTGGGGCTGGAGTCACATGTCAGTCAGACTGGGGTAAGGATGGCAAAATTCCTTCCCTAAAGGACATTAGTGATCCAGATGGATCTTCCCCATCCCCCTAATATGGTCCTTGTTAGATTTTTGATTCCAGATTTTTAAAGTAAATTTGAATTTCCCCATTTCCCGTGGCAGGACTTGAACCCAGGTCCCTGGGACATCAGCTGGGTCCCTGGATTAAAAGCCCCAGTGATGATACCATCAGTTCCCCATAAGCCCACGCCTCCCCGGTTAAACCATCCTTAAATCTGCTCTGTTCACGTGAAGCCAGCTTCACCTCCCCTCATCACTTCATGCTGTTGAACCCTGGAGCCATTTTGCTCTGAGCTCCTGTCCCGGTCAGAATGGCCTCCCTGAGACACAGGGCCACAGTGTTCCCCAAGTGACTCCTGACCAAGGGCTAGTAGGGGAACCTATGAGTAAGGACCAGCAGGAGGCCATTGGGCTCTTGGAGTCTGCTGTACCATTCAATTGAATCAAGGCTAATCTGATGGTGACCTCTTCCAGCCCAAGCACCACGCTCCCTCCACCTCCCCACCCCCGTCACAACCAATGCCCGTGTCAGTCAAGAATTTATCTATCTCTCCCTTCAAGTTACTCAGTGAACTCCCCTCAACATGTTCTGTGTGAGGGAATCCCACAAACCGACAACGGCCTGAGGGAGAACGCTCTCCTCACCAGAGAGAGGTCACAGGAGGTGTTTGGGATTTGAACCGAGAGTCGTGTGAGTAAGTGGAGCTGGTAATAACTGGTGCAGATCACTGGGCCCCAGGCCTGGTCTATTTAGTCACCGTCTCTAATTCAATCCAGCAGGTATCAACCTGGCACAGCTGGTTATTCCCTCTGCTCACAGGTCACTGGGCTCAAGTCCCACTGTCCGATTTGGATCAGAGGGAACAGGAACGAGAGGAGGCTGTTCGGCCCCTCGGACCTGCTCTGCCGCCAAGACATTGCCCCATAGTGTCCAGGGATGTGCAGGTTAGGTAGGTTAGCCATGGGAAACGCGGTGTTTCAGGGATACGGTAGGGGGTGAGTCTGGGTGGGATGCTCTTCAGAGGGTCAGTATGGACTCAATGGGCCAAATGGCCTGCTTGCACACTGTAGGATTCCATGATTCAAATAGGATTATGGCTGATCCTGATGTTCACTTTCCTGCCCTTTCCCTGTAATCCTTGATTCCCCGATTGATCACAAACCTATTTCAGCCCTAAATATACACAAGGGGAGGCCGAGGGCTCACCTTATAGAGGTTTACAAAATCATGAGGGGCATGGATAGGATAAACAGAAAAAAATCTTTTCCCTGGGGTGGGGGAGTCCAGAACTAGAGGGGCATAGGTTTAGGGTGAGAGGGGAAAGATGTAAGAGGGACCTAAGGGGCAACTTTTTCATGCAGAGGGTGGTACGTGTATGGAATGAGCTGCCAGAGGATGTGGTGGAGGCTGGTACAATTGTAACATTTAAGAGGCATTTGGATGGGTATATGAATAGGAAGGGCTTGGAGGGATATGGGCCGGGTGCTGGCAGGTGGGACTAGATTGGGTTGGGATATCTGGTCAGCATGGACGGGTTGGACTGAAGAGTCTGTTTCCATGCTGGACATCTCTATGACTGTATGACTTTACCCTCCCCCCTCCACACCACACCACCCCCCCCACCCCACAGCTCTCTGAGGCAAGGAGTTCCAAAGAGTATTGACCGTCTGACAGAAGAAATTCCTCCTCATCTCAGTCTTAAATTGGTGCCCCTTTGTTCTGAGACTGTACTCTCTGGTCCGAGACCCTCCCCTGAGGGGATCCATCCTCTCAGCATTGGCCCTTTAAGAATCTGATATGTTTCGGTGAGGTCACCTCCAATTCTCTGAAACTCCAGTGGAGTCTCAATCTGCTTAACCTTTGCTCATTGGGCAATCCCTCCATCCAGGGCTCATCCTAGGACACCTTCTCTGAACTGCCTCCAATGAAACGATACCCTTCCTTCAATAAGGGGAAATGAAACCTGCTCTCAATGCTCCAGCTGGGGTCTGCCCGACCCCCTGTACAGCTGCAGTGAGGCCTCCATTTCATCGAGATGCACACTTCAGGATGACTTCAAAATGCTGGCTGACTGGAGCTCACACAGAGGTGAGCAGATCAACATGCACAATGTTCACCTCCACTGGGGACTCCTGAGACCCAGAGAGCAGAAACTGCTGCAGGTCTTCTGAAGAGGAGCCGCTGCCAATTTGGGACATTAACTCTTGTTTCTCTCTCAATGCACAGATGCTGCCAGACCTGCTGAGCTTCTCCAACACTTTCTGTTTTCATTTCCCTGTTGGTTTCAGAATTCCCACTGCATTTCACTTTTATCAGACCTGGATAATGTCCAGGCTTGGGCTAACAAGTGGCAAGAAACAGTCATGCTGTACAAATACCAGACTATGACCATCACCAATAACAGACACTCTAACCATCACACCTTGGCATTTAATAGTGCTCCCATCACTGAGTCCTCCATTATCAATATCCTGGGGGTTATCATTGACCAGAAACTCAACTGGACTCATCTCATAAACTTAATGACTACAAGAACAGGTCAGAGATTCGGAATACTGTCGTGGTTCCTCCCCTCCTGACTCCCCATCTCCAAGGCACAAGTCAGGAGTGGGATGGAATACTCCCCCATTTCCTGGATGGGGGCAGCTCCAACAACACTCAAGAAGCTCAATTCCATCCAGGACAAAGCAACCCACTTGATTAGCACCACATCCGCAAACACCCACTCCCTCTACCACGGACGCTAAGCAGCAGTAGGTGTGTACTATCTACAAGGTGCGCTGCAGAAACTCACCAAAGATCCTCAGACAGCACCTTCCAAACCCATGACCAATTCCATCCAGAAGGACACAGGCAGAGGTGAATGGGAACACTAACCCCCTGCAAGTTTCCCTCTAAGTCCCTCATCATCCTGACTTGGAAATATGATTAGATTAGATTAGGTTCCCTACAGTGTGGAAACAGGCCCTTCAGCCCAACAAGTCCACACTGACCCTCCAAAGAGCGACCCACCCAGACCCGTTCCCCTACATTTACCCCTGATTAATGCACCTAACACCATGGGTAATTTAGCATGGCCAATTCACCCTAACCTGCACATCTTTGTGACTGTGGGAGGAAACAGGAGCACCCGGAGGAAGCCCACGCAGACACGGGGAGAATGTGCAAACTCCACACAGTCAGTCGCCTGAGGTGGGAATTGAACCTGGGTCTCTGGCGCTGTGAGGCAGCAGTGCTAACCACTGTGCCACAGTGCCGCCCCACGGAAATATATCACCGTTCCTTCAGTGTCACTGGGTCAAAATCCTGGAATTCCCTCCCTAAGGGCGTTGTGGGTCAACCCACAGCACATGGACTGCAGTGGTTCAAGAAGGCAGCTCACCCCCACTTTCTCAAGGGGCAACTAGGGACGGGCAATAAATGCTGGGTCCAGCCAGTGACACCCATGGCCTGTGAGTGAAAAACAAATTTTAAGGTTCTAGTTATGCAGTAATTAGCAAACTCTGCCCTCCCCTTGCATCATACCCTCCATGGAGCCAGGTTAAGTGGATGGTGTGGTCTACCCCTTCCCCACACCTCCTATCACTAGGGGGCAGCACATGGCTGCTGAAGCCCTCAGAGAGTTCAAGGGCAATCAGACCCCAATATTGGACCCAGCCCTGGAAACCTCAGGCAAGTTGTGTGGGCTGGGAGGGGAGGGGGTCGCTTGGGAAATGTGTGGGAAAGCCATCTGATGGATTCTGCGCACCCCCCCCCCCTCCAACCCAAATTCAAATGCCCATCTTCAAAAATGGCCCCAATATGGAGTGGGCCTGGGTGGGATGCTCTTCTGAGGGTCAATGCTGGACTTGATGGGCTGAATGGACAGGAATAGATAGCTTGGTAAGGGGATCAAGGGAGAAGGCAGGGGAATGGGGGTGAGGAAGATATCTGCCATGATGAAATGGTGGAGCAGACTCGATGGGCTGAATGGTCTAACGCTGCTCCTATATCTCATGGTCTCATGGTGAGGTAGTCCCTAGCTTTGCTTACACTCATGAACAAAGAGTCACGACCCACATAGGTTGGAAGTCTAACCGGAATTGTGGTCCTGACAATCTCCAGTGTTTCTCCCCTGAATAATCAATTCACTGACATCAATCCCAACCAGGAAATGCCTTCAGGCCTTTAAACTAAACACAGAAGCGACAGGCTTCATTCTCCAATCAGTGAGAGGCCCAAACAAACTCAAAAGTCCTTTCCACGTCCAGCTTTCACGTAACAAACGGTGAGAGCAAGCTCTCCCCTCCCTGACACTCCTCCCAAACTCTGCTGACATCTCGGTGATAATGAACTGGAACTCCCTGCCTGACAGGGGCACAACTGGAGACAGCGAGTGATTTCAAAAAGGAAATCAGACAGGCACTTCAGAGGGGGGGAGAAACGTTCACTGCTTACTGGGGGGGAGTGGGACTGCCACGGAGAGCTGGCATGGACTCGAGAGGCTGAATGGCCTCCTTGGGCATCATAGTGACTGGAAGACATTGGGGCCTTCCCCCTTCACATTTAGAAACATTGAATTTAGCAGAGCCATGATCAAAAATCTGCTCAGGCCAACAAGTAGCCTGAAGCCAGATGGAGGTAGATTCCTGAACCAACAACACAGCCAATGGGGTTGGTGGGAAGCCTGGATTAAGGCCTCTGTTAAATCAGCTATGATCTGATGGGATAGCAGGACAGGCATGATGGGGCCAAATGGTCCACTCTCACTCTTCATTCACACGTGTGTCCACTTCTGGGCGGCCTGTTATAGGAAGGAGGTTATTAAGCTGGATAGGGTTCAGAGGAGATTTCCCGAGATGTCGCTGGGCATGGGAGGGTTTGAGAAAGACTGGATAGGCTGGGGCCTTTTCACTGCAGCGTACGAGGATGAGGGGGTGACCTTATAGAGGCTTACAAAATCATGAGGGGTATGAGCAGGGTTAATGAGAGGTGCCTTTTTCCCCAGGATGGGGGATTTGAAGACTGGCGACACATTTTTTAAGGTGAGAGGAGAAAAGATTTGAAAAAGACATGAGAGACAATTGTTTTACACAGAGGGTGGTTTGTGTGTGGAATTAACCTCCTGAGGAAGTGGTGAATGTGGCTACAATTACAACATTAAAAGACATTTGGACAGACAAATTGATAGGAAAGGGTTTGGAGGGATACGGGCCAAGCGCAGGCTGGTGGGACTAGTTTAGTTTGGGATTACGTTCAGCATGGGCTGGCTGGGCCGAAGGGTCTGTTCCCATGCTTACGACCCTAGATATTCCTGTCTGTGTAGCTTCTGCAGCAAAAAAAAAGGATTAGCTGTGCCCTGCTGATATAATCCATCAAGGTCAGGAGCTCACAACCAGCATTTTAAACTTAAATGTAGCCAGGGATGGCTGAAGTGAACTGGAACAATCAGCAAGGATACACCATCAATGGCTCGTCAAAAAGATTAAAGAGACCACCAGCTTCTGAAGGAAAAGTAGTGCAGGCAACGACCCAGCCCGAAACACCCACATCCCACAAGCAAATTCTTAATAATTATCAAATTTAAAGAAAAGGCATAGAATCCCAGGAAGCGAGGGGCAGGTCAGGTGATTTGACCAAATGGAAGCAAAGAATGAATAAAAGATCAATGAGGAGGGAGTGAGAAAGATTACAAGAGACAGCTAGCTAGAAATATAACAACAGATACCCAGAGTGTCTCTAGGTTTTAAAAACTAAACGGATCTAAAAGTGAGTTTGGGTCCTCTATAGAGAGGGTCTCAGGAATTTAGATTCGATTAGATTCCCTACGTATGGAAACAGTCCCTTTGGCCCAACAAGTCCACACCGACCCTCCGAAGAGTAACACCCCCCCTCCCCTCCAGACCCATTCCCCTACCCTATATTTACCCCAGACTAATGCACCTAACACTACGGGCAATTTAGCATGGCCAATTCACCCTGACCTGCACACCTTTGGACTGTGGGAGGAAACCGGAGCATCCAGAGGAAACCCACACAGACATGGGGAGAATGTGCAAACTCCACCCAGACAGTCACCTGAGGCTGGAATCGAACCCAGGTCCCTGGTGCTGGGAGGCAGCAGTGCTAACCACTGAGCTGCCCAAAACTGATCCTGGAAAATAAGGGAATATTGGCTGAATTGAACAGATGTTTTACAGCTGTCTGCACTGAACATGATACACATAACATCCCAGAAACAACTGGGAATCAGGTTAAAGGGAGGAACTTAAACCATTCTATTCACTGGGCAAAGGGAACAGCAAAACTTCTTCTGGAGTTAAAATCTGACAAGTAGTGGCTGCTGAAATGGGAGAGATGTTGCTTTTTATTTTCCAAAATTATCTGCAGTCTGGAAAAGTCCCAGGGATTGGAAGCTAGTAACTCCTCTATTCAAGAAAAGCAGGAAACTACAGGCCAGTTAACTTATCATTGGTTATTGGGAAAATGCTGGAATCTTTTATTCAGGAGGATATAACCGAGCATTTGAAATATCCTAATGCAATCAGGGAGAGTCAATGTAGTTTTGAGAAAGGAAAATTGTCTTTTCCTAATTTATTGAGTTTTTTTTTTCAGGAAGCAACAAGCAGTTTGGATAACAGGGAAACCTCTGGAATGTGGTGTTTTTAGCCTTTCAGTAGGCATCTGACAAGGGGCCACTTCAGAGAACACCATGTAAAATAAGAGCTCATGGTATAGGGGATGGCATATTATCATGGAACAGAATAAAACATCTGTTCAATTCAGCTGTTGTTCCCTTATTTTCCAGGATCAATTCCTGAGACCCTCTCTTTACAGGATCCAAACTCACTTTTTCAAATCCTTTTAGTTCTTAAATACCTCGAGAAACTCTGGGTATCTGTTGTGTCTCTTATTCTCTTCATTCACTAACAAGAGATTGAAGACACAGAAATGGATCATTTTCAGGTTAGTAAGAAGGTACTGGTGGATTGACTCAGGAATCGGTGCTTGGACCTCAACTGTTTACAATCTTGATCAATAACTTAGATGCAGGAACCAAAGTTGAATGTTTAGTTGGTAAACTCGCTGATGTCACGAAGATGGGTAGAGAAGTGAAGTGGACAGAAGGATTCAGATAGAATTATGGAGTGGACAAAGATTGGGAGGCTGGAGTAACATGTGGACAAAATGAAAGTCAGCGTGGTATGTAAATGGGCAGATGTTACAGAAGCGTGAGGTGCAGAGGGATCTGGGAGAGCTAGTCAATCAATCTCTAAGAGTTAGTCTGCAGCTGCAGCAAGTGAGTGAGAAGGCACCTGGGACCTTGGTGCTTATTGTAGAGGGGGGATGGAAGATCAAAGGAGGGATGTTTCTCTCTTTTGGTCTCCAGAGAGAAGGGAATACTTGCCCCATTGCCTGACACTGGCTGGAGTTTAGAGAAACAGTGGCCCCTAGTAACACAGAGGAGGATGTGCTCCTCTCCCAGCAAACAGCACATCTCCTAGACTCTGAGAAGGGATCGCCGAGTCATATTATCACAAGACTATTAGTCTAGAGATCCAGAACATGTATGTCAGTTAGCTCACTGAGCTGGAAGGCTGGTTTGGTCGCCATGACATCTGAAAACAAACCTTCCAGCTCAGCGAGCTAACTTACACACAGCAATCTGAGCTACAAATCTTCTCAAAAGTCGCTAATCTAGAACATGTCCTGCAGATCCAGGTACAAGTGCCACCGTGGCAGACTGTGAAATTTGAGTTCAATAAAGAGAATGAGGAGTCTGAGGATGACCAGAAATCCATTGCCATTTGTCAGAAAAGCCCACCTGTTTCACTAATGTCCCAGAGGGAAGGAAACTGCAGGCCTTACCTTGTCTCACCTCCGTGTCACTCCAGACCCACGACCAATGTAGTATTCTCCGAACTGCTCTGTGCACAATAAATGCTGACCAACCCAGTGATGCCCACGTCCCATGGGGGAATAAAAGATCAGCCCACATGCCCGCAGATTCTAAATGCTTTTCACTTGATGTCACAAATGGATTTTCTACCTGTTTCAGTCAATCTGCACATGAGGAGCAACCTCTTCACCCAGAGAGGGCAAGCCTGTGGAACTCTCTGTCACAGAGAGTAGTTAAGGCTAAAACACTGAATACTTTCAGGAAGGAAGTACATCCAGTATTCAGGGCTGAAGAGACCAAGCAACACAAAGAAGGAAGAGGAGAGAGAGAAAGCAGAAATGAGGGAGAAAGAAAGCAGGAATAGGGGAGAGAGAAAGCAGGAACGAGGGAGAGAGAAATCAGGAACTGGGAGAGAATGCTGGAACGGGGCAGAGAGAAAGCAGGAACAGGGAAAGAAAAAGCAGGAATAGGGGAGAGAGAAAGCAGGAACGAGGGAGAGAGAAAGTATTAACAGGGAGAGAGAGGGCAGGAACAGGGAAAGAAAAAGTAGGATCAGGGAGTGAAAGCAGGAACAGGGAGAGAGAAAGGAGGAATGGGGAACGAGAAAGCAGGAATAGCAGAGAAAGAAAGCAGGATCAAGGAGAGAAAGAAACCAGGAATGGGGTCAGGGAAAGCAGGAATATGGGAGAGAGAAAAACCAGGAATACGCGAGAGATAAAGCAGGAACGGGGGAAAGAGAAAACAGGAACAGGGAGAGAAAGCAGGAACAGGGAAAGAAAGCAGGAATACGGGAGACAGAAGAGTCATAGAGATGTACAGCATGGAAACAGACCCTTCGGTCCAACCCGTCCATGCCGACCAGATATCCCAACCCAATCTAGTCCCACCTGCCAGCACCCGGCCCATATCCCTCCAAACCCTTCCTATTCATATACCCATCCAGATGCCTTTTAAATGTTGTAATTGTACCAGCCTCCACCACTTCCTCTGACAGCTCATTCCATACACGCACCACCCTCTGTGTGAAAAAGTTGCCCCTGAGGTCTCTTTTATATCTTACCCCTCTCACCCTAAACCTATGCTCGTCTAGTTCAGGACTCCCCACCCCAGGGAAAAGATTTTGCCTATTTACCCTATCCATGATTTGGAGATGCCGGTGTGGGACTGGGCTGTACAAAGTGAAAAATCACACAACACCAGGTTATAATCAAACAGGTTTAATTGGAAGCAATTAAATTCTGTGTTAAGATCGAGCCCTCCACTATCACCTGATGAAGGAGCGTCGCTCCGAAAGCTAGTGTGCTTCCAATTAAACCTGTTGGACTATAACCTGGTGTTGTGTGATTTTTCACTTTGTATACCCTATCCATGCTTTTCATAATTTTGTAAACCTATATAAGGTCACCCCTCAGCCTCTGACGCTCCAGGGAAAACAGCCCCAGCCTGTTCAGCCTCTCCCTGTAGCTCAGATCCTCCAACCCTGGCAACATCGTTGTAAATCTTTTCTGAACTCTTTCAAGTTTCACAACATCTTTCCGATAGGAAGGAGACCAGAATTGCACACAATATTCCAACAGTGGCCTAACCAATGTCCTGTACAGCCGCAACATGACCTCCCAACTCCTGTACTCAATACTCTGACCAATAAAGGAAAGCATACCAAACGCCTTCTTCACTACCCTATCTACCTGTGACTCCACTTTCAAGGAGCTATGAACCTGCACTCCAAGGTCTCTTTGTTCAGTAACACTCCATAGGAACTTACCATTAAGTGTATAAGTCCTGCTAAGATTTGCTTTCCCAAAATGCAGCACCTCGCATTTATCTGAATTAAACTCCATCAGCCACTCCTCAGCCCATTGGCCAATCTGGTCCAGATCCTGTTGTAATCTGAGGTAACCTTCTTTGCTGTCCACTACACCTCCAATTTTGGTGTCATCTGCAAACTTACTAACTGTACCTCTTATGCTTGCAATCCAAATCATTTATGTAAATGACAAAAAGTAGAGGACCCAGCACCGATCATTGTGGCATTCCACTGGTTCACAGGCCTCCAGTCTGAAAAACAACCCTCCACCACCACCCTCTGTCTTCTACCTTTGAGCCAGTTCTGTATCCAAATGGCTAGTTCATCCTGTATTCCATGAGATCTAACCTTGCTAATCAGTCTCCCACAGGGAACCTTGTCGAACACCTTACTGAAGTCCATATAGATCACATCTACTGCTCTGCCCTCATCAATCCTCTTTGTTACTTCTTCAAAAAACTCAACCAGGTTTGTGAGACATGATTTCCCACACACAAAGCCATGTTGACTGTCCCTAATCAGTCCTTGCCTTTCCAAATACATGTACATCCTATCCCTCAGGATTCCCTCCAACAACTTGCCCACCACTGAGGTCAGGCTCACCGGTCTATAGTTCCCTGGCTTGTCTTTACCACCCTTCTTAAACAGTGGCACCATGTTTGCCAACCTCCTGTCTTCCGGCACCTCACCTGTGACGATCGCTGATACAAATATCTCAGCAAGAGGCCCAGCAATCACTTCTCTAGCTTCCCACAGAGTTCTCGAGTACACCTGATCGGGTCCTGGGGATTTATCCACCTTTAACCATTTCAAGACATCCAGCACTTCCTCCTCTGTAATCTGGACATTTTGCAAGATGTCACCATCTATTTCCCTACAGTCTATATCTTCCATATCCTTTTCCACAGTAAATACTGATGCAAAATATTCATTTAGTATCTCCCCCATTTTCTGTAAAGCAGGAACAGGGAGAGAGAGAAAGCAGGACGAGGGAGATAGAAAGCAGGAAGGGGGAATGGGAAAGCAGGAATATGGGAGAGAGAAAGCCAAAAATGGGAGAAAGAAAGCAGGAACAGGGAGGGAAAGCAGGAGGAGGGGAGAGAGAAGGCAGGAACATGAAGAGAGAAAGCAGGAAAAGAGAGATAGAAAACAGGAACGAGGGAGAGAGAACGCAGGAATATGGGAGAGAGAGAAAGCAGGAACAGGGAGGGAAAGCAGGAAACAGGGAAAGAGAAAGAAGGAACAGGGAGAGAAAGCAGAAAGGGGAGACAGAAAAAGCAGGAACAGGGACAGAGAAAGCAGGAATATGAGGGAGGGAAACCAGGAAAACGTGAGAGGTAAAGTAGGAACGAGGGAAAGAGAAAGCAGGAACTAGGAGAGAGAAAGCAGGAATGAGGGAGAGAGAAAACAGGAATGAGGGAGAGAGAAAGCAAGAAAAGGGAGAGAAAGCAGAAAGAGGGAGAGAAAGCAGGAATGGGGAGAGAAAAAGCAGGAAAAGAGAGAGAGAATGCAGGAATACGGGAGAGGGAAAGCAGGAAAATGGAGAGAGAAAGCGGGAAAGGGAGAGAGAAAAAGCAGGAACAGGGAGAGGAAGCTGGATATTGGGCGAGAGAAAGCAGGAAGAGGGAGGGAAAGCAGGAACGAGGGAGAGAGAGCAGGGTCAGGGAGTGAAAACAGGAACCTGGGAGAGAGAAAGCAGGAACGGAGAGAGAGAATGCAGGAATGGGGAGAGAAAGCAGGAAAAGGGAGAGAAAGCAGGAACAGGGAGAGAAAGCAGGAACGAGGGACAGAAAGCAGGAACGAGGGAGAGAGAAAGCAGGAAGATTGGAGAGGGAAAGCAGGAACAGGGAGAGAAAGCAGGAAGAGGGAGAGAGAAAGCAGGAATGGGGAGAAGAAAGCAGGAAAAGACAGAGAGAAAGCAGGAACAGAGAGAGAAACGAGGAACAGGGAGAGAAACTAGGAACAGAGAGAGAAAGCAGGAATGGGGAGAGAGAAAGCAGGAACAAGGGAGAGAGAAAGCAGGAATACGGGAGAGAGAAAGCAGGAACTGGGATGGAAAACAGGAATGAGGGAGATAGGGCAGGAACGAGGGAGAGAGAAAGCAGGAACAGGGAGAGAGAAAGCAGGAAGTGGGAGAGAAAGCAGGAAAGAGGGAGCGAATGCAGGAATACAGGAGAGACAAAGCAGGAATACGGGACAGAGAAAGCAGGAATACAGGAGAGAGGAAGCAGGAACAGGGATGGAAAGCAGGAACGGGGGAGAGAGGGCAGAAACGAGGGTGAGAGAGCAGGAACAGGGAGAGAACGCAGGAATGAGGGAGCTAGAAAGCAGGAATGAGAGAGAGAATGCAGAAACGGGGAGGCAGAAAAAGCAGGAACAGGGACAGAGAAAGCAGGAATACGGGAGGGAAAAACCAGGAATACGTGAGATAAAGCAGGAACTGGGAGACAGAAAGCAGGAACAGGGAGAGAGAAAGCAGGAATGGGGAATGAAAGCAGGAACAGGGAGAGAAACTAGCAACAGAGAGAGAAAGCAGGAACAGGGAGAGAGAGAAAACAGGA
This sequence comes from Chiloscyllium punctatum, assembly GCF_047496795.1. Lineage (NCBI taxonomy): Eukaryota > Metazoa > Chordata > Chondrichthyes > Orectolobiformes > Hemiscylliidae > Chiloscyllium > Chiloscyllium punctatum. The sequence goes on along the minus strand of NC_092787.1, from coordinate 30,025,891 downwards.
ATGGGGACAGAGAGAATGCAGGAACAGGGAAAGCAAGCAGGAAGATGGAGAGAGACAGCAGGAACTGGGAGAGAAAGAAGGACCAGGGAGAGAACGCAGGAACATGGGCGAGAGAAAACAGGAAAGGGGAGAGGGAAAGCAGGAACAAGGGAGTGAGAGAAAGCAAGAATAGGAGAGAGAGAAGAAGGAACAGGGAGAGAAACTAGCAACAGAGAGAGAAAGCAGGAACTGGGAGAGAGAAAGCAGGAACAGGAAGAAAGCAGGAACAGGGAGAGAATGCCGGAACAGGGAGGGCGAAAACAGGAACGAGGGAGAGAGAAAGCAGGAACAGGTAGGAAGAAAGTGGCAATGGGGAGAGAGAAAGCAGGATCAAGGGAGAGAAACTGGAAACGGTGAGAGAAACTAGGAACAGAGTGTGAAATCAGGAAAGGGGGAGAGAGAAAGCAGGAACAGGGAGAGACAAAAAATAGGAATGGGGAGAGAGAGCACAGGAACAGGGAGAGAGAAAGTAGGAACAGGGAGAGAGAAAGCAGGAACAGGGAGAGAGAGAAAACAGGAACAAGGGAGAGAGAGAAAACAGGAATGGGGAGATATAGCAGGAACAGGGAGACAAACTGGAAACAGGGCGAGAAGCTAGGAACAGAGAGAGAAAGCAGGAATGTGGAGAGAAAGCAGGAATACACGAGAGGTAAAACAGGAACTAGGAGAGAGAAAGCAGGAACAGGGAGAGAAACTGGAAATAGGGAGAGCAACTAGGAACAGAGAGAGAAATCAGAAGAAAGGGAAAGAGAAATCAGGAACAGGGAGAGAGAAAGCTGGAACAGGGAATGGGAAAGCAGGAACAAGGGAGAGAGAAAGCCGGAAAGGGGGAGAGAGAAAGCAGGAAACAGGGAAAGAGAAAGCAGGACCTGGGAGTGACAAAGCAGGAACAAGGGAGACAGAAAGAAGGAACGAGGGAGAGAGAAAGCAGGAATATGGGGGAGAGAAAGTAGGAACAGGGAGAGAAAGCAGGAGAGTGAGAGGAAGCAGGAATAGGGGAGAGAGAAAGCAGGAATGGGAATGGAAAGCATGAACGAGGGCGGGAGGGCAGGAACAGGGAGAGAAAGCAGGAACGCGGAAGAGAAAGCAGGAATGGGGAGAAGAAAGCAGGAATGGGGAGAAGAAAGCAGGAAAAGAGAGAGAGAAAGCAGGAACAGGGAGAGAAACTAGGAACAGAGAGAGAAAGCAGGAATGGGGATGGAAAACAGGAACGAGGGAGAGAGGACAGGAATGAGGGAGAGAGAAAGCAGAAATGGGGCGAAGAAAGCAGGAAAAGAGAGAGAAAAGCAGGAACAGGGATGGAAAGCAGGAACGAGGGAGAGAGAAAGCAGGAATCGGGAGAGAAAGCAGGAAAAGGGAGAGAGAGCAGGAACGAGGGAGAGAGAAAGCAAGAATATGAAAGAGAGAAAGGAAAAGGGAGAGAAAGCAGAAAGAGGGAGAGAGAAAGCAGGAAGATGAAAGAGAGAAAGCAGGAAAGGGAGAGAGAAAGCAGGAAGGGGGAAAGAGAAAGCAGGAACGCAGGAGAGAAAGCAGGGATAGGGAGAGAGAAAGCAGAAACAGGGATGGAAAGCAGGAACGAGGGAGAGAGACGCAGGAACGAGGGAGAGAGAAAACAGGAAGAGGGAGAGTGAAAGCAGGATCAGGGAGAGAGAAAGCAGGAACTGGGAGAGAGAAAGCAGGAACAGTGAGAGAATGCAGGAATGCGGGAGAAAGAGCAGGAACAGGGAGAGAAAGCAGGAAAAGGGAGAGAAAGCAGGAATGAGGGGGCAAATGCAGGAATACAGGAGAGAGAAAGCAGGAATAGGGAGAGAGACAGTAGGAATACGGGAGAGAGAAAACAGGAACAGGGATGAAAGCAGGAACGAGGGAGAGAGAGCAGGAATGGGGAGAGAGAAGCAGGAATGAGGGAGAGGGAGCATAAAACTGAGAGAAAGCAGGAAGAGGGAACGAAAGCAGGAATACGGGAGAGAGAAAGCAGGAATGAGGGAGAGAGAAAGTAGGAATTGGGAGACAGATAAAGCAGGAATATGAGAGAGAGAAAGCAGGAAAAGAGAGAGAGAAAGCAAGAACAGGGAGAGAAACTAGGAATGGGGAGAGAGAAAGCAGAAACCGGGATGGAAAACAGGAATGAGGGAGAGGGCAGGAACGAGGGAGAGAGAAAGCAGGAATAGGGCGAAGAAAGCAGGAAAAGAGAGAGAAAAGCAGGAACAGGGGGAGAGAGAAAGCAGGAATCGGGAGAGAAAGCAGGAATATGGGAGAGAGAAGCAGGAACAGTGAGAGAAAGTAAGAAGAGGGAGAGAACGCAGGAATGAGGGGGAGAAAGCAGGAATGAGGGAGAGAGAAAGCAGGAAGAGGGAGAGAAAGCAGGAATGAGGGAGAGAGAAAGCAGGAATATGAAAGAGAGAAAGCAGGAAAGGGAGAGAGAAAGCAGGGATACAGGAGAGAGAAAGCAGGAACAGGGATGGAAAGCAGGAACGAGGGAGAGAGACGCAGGAACGAGGGAGAGAGAAAACAGGAAGAGGGAGAGTGAAAGCAGGATCAGGGAGAGAGAAAGCAGGAACGGGGAGAGAGAAAGCAGGAATATGGGAGAGAATGCAGGAATGAGGGAGAAAGAGCAGGAACAGGGAGAGAAAGCAGGAAGAGGGAGAGTGAAAACAGGATCAGGGAGAGAGAAAGCAGGAAGAGGGAGAGAAAGCAGGAAGAGGGAGAGAAAGCAGGAACGAGGGTCAAATGCAGGAATACAGGAGAGAGAAAGCAGGAATATGAAAGAGAGAAAGCAGGAAAAGGGAGAGAAAGCAGGAAGAGGGAGAGAAAGCAGGAAGAAGGGGGCAAATGCAGGAATACAGGAGAGAGAAAGCAGGAATGGGGAGAGAGACAGTAGGAATACGGGAGAGAGAAAACAGGAACAGGGATGAAAGCAGGAACGAGGGAGAGAGAGCAGGAATGGGGAGAGAGAAGCAGGAACGAGGGAGAGGGAGCAGGAAAACTGAGAGAAAGCAGGAAGAGGGAACGAAAGCAGGAATACGGGAGAGAGAAAGCAGGAATGAGGGAGAGAGAAAGTAGGAATGGGGAGACAGATAAAGCAGGAATATGAGAGAGAGAAAGCAGGAAAAGAGAGAGAGAGGAACAGGGAGAGAACACAGGAATACGGGAGAGAGAAAGCAGGAATGAGGAGAGGAAAGCAGGAAAAGAGAGAGAGAAAGCAGAAACAGGGAGAGAACGCAGGAATACAGGAGAGAGAAAGCAGGAGCATGGAAGAGGAAAGCAGGAAAAGAGAGACAGAAAGCAGGAATATGGGAGAGAGAAAGCAGGAATGGGGGAGAGAGAAAGCAGGAACAGAGAGAGAGCAGTGTCAGGGAGTGAAAACAGGAATTTGGGAGAGAGAGAAAGCAGGAACCGAGAGGGAGAATGCAGGAAAAGGGAGAGAAAGTAGGAACAGGGAGAGAAAGCAGGAACAAGGGAGAGAGAAAGCAGGAATATGAGAGAGAGAGAGCAGGAAAAGGGAGAGCGAAAGCAAGAACAGGGACGGAAAGTAGGAATGAAGGAGAGAGGGCAGGAACGAGGGAGAGAGAAAGCAGGAACGAGGGAGACAGAAAGCAGGAACAGGGAGACAGAAAGCAGGATCGCAGAGGATGAAAGCAGGAAGTGGGAGAGAGAAAACAGGAAGAGGGAGAGAAAGCAGGAACAAGGGAGCAAATGCAGGAATACAGGAGAGAGAAAGCAGGAATACGGGAGAGAGAAAGCAGGAACATGGATGGAAAGCAGGAACGAGGGAGAGAGAGCAGGAACGAGGGAGAGAGAAAGCAGCAATAGGGAGAGAGAAAGCAGGAAAAGAGAGATAGAAAACAGGAATACAGGAGACAGAAAGCAGGAAAGGGGGAGAGAGAAAGCAGGAATGGGGGAGAGAAAAAGCAGGAACAGGGATGGAAAGTAGGAATATGGGGGATAGAAACCAGGAATACGTGAGAAATAAAGCAGGAATGGGGTAGTGACAACACAGGAACAAGGGAGAGAGAAAGCAGGAATGGGGAGAGAAAGCAGGAATACGGAAGAGAGAAAGCAGGAAGAGGGAGAGAATGCAGGAATGGGGACAAGAAAGCAGGAAAAGAGAGAGAGAAAGCAGGAACAGGGAGAGAAAGCAAGAATGGGGAGAGAGAAAGCAGGAACAGGGATGGAAAAAAGGAACGAGGGAGAGAGGGCAGTAATGAGGGAGAGAGAAAGCAGGAAGAGGGAGAGAGAGCAGGGTCAGGGAGTGAAAACAGGAACTTGGGAGAAAGAAAGCAGGAACAGTGAGAGAGAATGCAGATATACGAGAGAGAGGGCAGGAATGGGGGAGAGAGAAAGCAGGAAGAGGGAACGAAAGCAGGAACGAGGGAGAGAGAAAGCAGGAATGGAGAGAGAGAAAGCAGGTATACGAGAGAGAGCAGTAATAGGGGAGAGAGAAAGCAGGAAGAGGGATGGAAAGCAGGAATGAGAGAGAGAGAGCAGGAATGAGGGAGAGAAAAAGCAGCAATAGGGAGAGAGAAAGCAGGAAAAGAGAGAGAGAGCAGGGTCAGTGAGTGTAAACAGGAAATTGGGAGAGAGAAAGCAGGAACGGAGAGAGAGAGAATGCAGGTATACGAGAGAGAGAGAGCAAGAATACGGGAGAGAGAAAGCAGGAAGAGGGAGAGAGAAAGCAGGAACAGGGAGAGAAAGCTGTTAATTGGGCAAGAGAAAGCAGGAACAAGAAGGGACAGCAGGAATATGGAGGATAGAAACCAGGAATAGACGAGAAATAAAGCAGGAATGGGGGAGTGACAACACAGGAATGAGGGAGAGAGAAAACAGGAATGGGGAGAGAGTAAGCAGGAATACAGGAGAGAGGAAGCAGGAATACAGGAGAGAGGAAGCAGGAACAGGGATGGAAAGCAGGAACGGGGGAGAGAGGGCAGAAACGAGGAAGAGAGAGCAGGACTAGGGAGAGAACGCAGGAATGAGGGAGATAGAAAGCAGGAATGAGGGAGAAAGGGCAGGAACAGGAAGAGAGAAAGCAGGATCGCAAAGGGTGAAAGCAGGAAGTGGGTGAGAGAAAGCAGGAACAGGGAGAGAAAGGAGGAACGCGGGAGAGAGAAAGCAGGAATACGGGAGAGAGAAAGCAGGAACAGGGATGGAACGCAGGAACGAGGGAGAGAGGGTAGGAACGAGGATGAGAGAAATCAGGAAGAAGGGAGTGAGAAAGCAGGAACAGCGAGAGAAAGCAGGAAGAGGGAGAGAAAGCAGGAGCAAGGGAGCGAATGCAGGAATACAGGAGAGAGAAAGCAGGAACATGGGAGAGAGAAAGCAGGAATGGGGAGAGAGTAAGCAGGAATACAGGAGAGAGGAAGCAGGAACAGGGATGGAAAGCAGGAACGGGGGAGAGAGCAGGAACAGGGAGAGAACGCAGGAATGAGGGAGAGAGAAAGCAGGAAGAGGGAGAGAGAGCAGGGTCAGGGAGTGAAAACAGGAACTTGGAGAAAGAAAGCAGGAACAGAGAGAGAGAATGCAGGTATACCCGAGAGAGAGAGCAAGAATACAGGAGAGAGAAAGCAAGAAGAGGGATGGAAAGCAGGAACGAGGGAGAGAGAGTAGGAATGAGGGAGAGAGAAAGCAGGAACAGGGAGAGAAAGCTATTAATTGGACAAGAGAAAGCAGGAACAAGGAGGGAAAGCAGGAATATGGAGGATAGAAACCAGGAATACACGAGAAATAAAGCAGGAATGGGGGAGTGACAACACAGGAACGAGGGAGAGAGAAAGCAGGAATGGGGATGGAATGCAGGAACGAGCGAGAAAGGGCAGGAACAGGAAGAGAGAAAGCAGGATCGCAAAGGGTGAAAGCAGGAAGTGGGTGAGAGAAAGCAGGAACAGGGAGAGAAAGGAGGAACACGGGAGAGAGAAAGCAGGAATACGGGAGAGAGAAAGCAGGAACAGGGATGGAACGCAGGAACGAGGGAGAGAGGGTAGGAACGAGGATGAGAGAAATCAGGAAGAAGGGAGTGAGAAAGCAGGAACAGCGAGAGAAAGCAGGAAGAGGGAGAGAAAGCAGGAGCAAGGGAGCGAATGCAGGAATACAGGAGAGAGAAAGCAGGAACATGGGAGAGAGAAAGCAGGAATGGGGAGAGAGTAAGCAGGAATACGGGACAGACAAAGCAGGAATACAGGAGAGAGGAAGCAGGAACAGGGATGGAAAGCAGGAACGGGGGACAGAGGGCAGAAACGAGGGAGAGAGAGCAGGAATAGGGAGAGAACGCAGGAATGAGGGAGATAGAAAGCAGGAATGAGGGAGAGAATGCAGAAACGGGGAGGCAGAAAAAGCAGGAACAGGGACAGAGAAAGCAGGAATACGGGAGGGAGAAACCAGGAATACGTGAGATAAAACAGGAACTGGGAGACAGAAAGCAGGAACGGGGAGAGAGAAAGCAGTAACAGGGAGAGAAACTAGCAACAGAGAGAGAAAGCAGGAACAGGGAGAGAGAGAAAACAGGAATGGGGACAGAGAGAAAGCAGGAACAGGGAAAGCAAGCAGGAAGGTGGAGAGAGACAGCAGGAACTGGGAGAGAAAGAAGGACCAGGGAGAGAACGCAGGAAAATGGGCGGGAGAAAACAGGAAAGGGGAGAGAGAAAGCAGGAATGGGGAGAGAGAAAGCAGGAACAAGGAGAGAGAAAGCAGGAACAAGGGAGAGAGAAAGCAGGAACAGGGGGAGAGAGAAAGCAGGAACAGGGAGGAAGAAAGCGGCAATGGGGAGAGAGAAAGCAGGATCAAGGGAGAGAAACTGGAAACGGTGAGAGAAACTAGGAACAGAGTGAGAAATCAGGAAAGGGGGGAGAGAAAGCAGGAACAGGGAGAGAGAAAGCAGAAACGGGGAGTGAGAGAAAACAAGAACAGGGAGGGAGAGAAAGCAGGAACGAGGGAGAGAGAAAGCAGGAATATGAAAGAGAGAAAGCAGGTAAAGGGAGAGAAAGCAGGAATAGGGAGAGAAAGCAGGAACGAGGAAGAGAGAAAGCAGGAATATGAAAGAGAGAAAGCAGGAAGAGGGAGAGAAAGCCGGAAGAGGGAGAGAAAGCAGGAATGAGGGAGAGAGAAAGTAGGAATAGGGGAGACAGAAAACAGGAACAGGGATGGAAAGCAGGAACGAGGGGGAGAGAGCAGGAATGGGGAGAGAGAAGCAGGAACGAGGGAGAGGGAGCAGGAAAACTGAGTGAAAGCAGGAAGAGGGAACGAAAGCAGGAATACGGGAGAGAGAAAGCAGGAATGATGGAGAGAGAAAGTAGGAATGGGGAGACAGATAAAGCAGGAATATGAGAGAGAGAAAGCAGGAAAGGAGAGAGAGAAAGCAGGAACAGGGAGAGAACACAGGAATACGGGAGAGAGAAAGCAGGAATGAGGAGAAGAAAGCAGGAAAAGAGAGAGAGAAAGCAGAAACAGGGAGAGAACGCAGGAATACGGGAGAGAGAAAGCAGGAGCATGGAAGAGGAAAGCAGGAAAAGAGAGACAGAAAGCAGGAATACGGGAGAGAGAAAGCAGGAATGGGGGAGAGAGAAAGCAGGAACAGAGAGAGAGCAGTGTCAGGGAGTGAAAACAGGAATTTGGGAGAGAGAGAAAGCAGGAACCGAGAGGGAGAATGCAGGAAAAGGGAGAGAAAGCAGGAACAGGGAGAGAAAGCAGGAACAAGGGAGAGAGAAAGCAGGAAAAGAGAGACAGAAAACAGGAATACAGGAGACAGAAAGCAGGAAAGGGGGAGAGAGAAAGCAGGAATGGGGGAGAGAAAAAGCAGGAACAGGGAGGGAAAGTAGGAATATGGGGGATAGAAACCAGGAATACGTGAGAAATAAAGCAGGAATGGGGTAGTGACAACACAGGAACAAGGGAGAGAGAAAGCAGGAATGGGGAGAGAAAGCAGGAATACGGAAGAGAGAAAGCAGGAAGAGGGAGAGAATGCAGGAATGGGGACAAGAAAGCAGGAAAAGAGAGAGAGAAAGCAGGAACAGGGAGAGAAAGCAAGAATGGGGAGAGAGAAAGCAGGAACAGGGATGGAAAAAAGGAACGAGGGAGAGAGGGCAGTAATGAGGGAGAGAGAAAGCAGGAAGAGGGAGAGAGAGCAGGGTCAGGGAGTGAAAACAGGAACTTGGGAGAAAGAAAGCAGGAACAGTGAGAGAGAATGCAGATATACGAGAGAGAGGGCAGGAATGGGGGAGAGAGAAAGCAGGAAGAGGGAACGAAAGCAGGAACGAGGGAGAGAGAAAGCAGGAATGGAGAGAGAGAAAGCAGGTATACGAGAGAGAGCAGTAATAGGGGAGAGAGAAAGCAGGAAGAGGGATGGAAAGCAGGAATGAGAGAGAGAGAGCAGGAATGAGGGAGAGAAAAAGCAGCAATAGGGAGAGAGAAAGCAGGAAAAGAGAGAGAGAGCAGGGTCAGTGAGTGTAAACAGGAAATTGGGAGAGAGAAAGCAGGAACGGAGAGAGAGAGAATGCAGGTATACGAGAGAGAGAGAGCAAGAATACGGGAGAGAGAAAGCAGGAAGAGGGAGAGAGAAAGCAGGAACAGGGAGAGAAAGCTGTTAATTGGGCAAGAGAAAGCAGGAACAAGAAGGGACAGCAGGAATATGGAGGATAGAAACCAGGAATAGACGAGAAATAAAGCAGGAATGGGGGAGTGACAACACAGGAATGAGGGAGAGAGAAAACAGGAATGGGGAGAGAGTAAGCAGGAATACAGGAGAGAGGAAGCAGGAATACAGGAGAGAGGAAGCAGGAACAGGGATGGAAAGCAGGAACGGGGGAGAGAGGGCAGAAACGAGGAAGAGAGAGCAGGAATAGGGAGAGAACGCAGGAATGAGGGAGATAGAAAGCAGGAATGAGGGAGAAAGGGCAGGAACAGGAAGAGAGAAAGCAGGATCGCAAAGGGTGAAAGCAGGAAGTGGGTGAGAGAAAGCAGGAACAGGGAGAGAAAGGAGGAACGCGGGAGAGAGAAAGCAGGAATACGGGAGAGAGAAAGCAGGAACAGGGATGGAACGCAGGAACGAGGGAGAGAGGGTAGGAACGAGGATGAGAGAAATCAGGAAGAAGGGAGTGAGAAAGCAGGAACAGCGAGAGAAAGCAGGAAGAGGGAGAGAAAGCAGGAGCAAGGGAGCGAATGCAGGAATACAGGAGAGAGAAAGCAGGAACATGGGAGAGAGAAAGCAGGAATGGGGAGAGAGTAAGCAGGAATACGGGACAGACAAAGCAGGAATACAGGAGAGAGGAAGCAGGAACAGGGATGGAAAGCAGGAACGGGGGACAGAGGGCAGAAACGAGGGAGAGAGAGCAGGAATAGGGAGAGAACGCAGGAATGAGGGAGATAGAAAGCAGGAATGAGGGAGAGAATGCAGAAACGGGGAGGCAGAAAAAGCAGGAACAGGGACAGAGAAAGCAGGAATACGGGAGGGAGAAACCAGGAATACGTGAGATAAAGCAGGAACTGGGAGACAGAAAGCAGGAACGGGGAGAGAGAAAGCAGTAACAGGGAGAGAAACTAGCAACAGAGAGAGAAAGCAGGAACAGGGAGAGAGAGAAAACAGGAATGGGGACAGAGAGAAAGCAGGAACAGGGAAAGCAAGCAGGAAGGTGGAGAGAGACAGCAGGAACTGGGAGAGAAAGAAGGACCAGGGAGAGAACGCAGGAAAATGGGCGGGAGAAAACAGGAAAGGGGAGAGAGAAAGCAGGAATGGGGAGAGAGAAAGCAGGAACAAGGAGAGAGAAAGCAGGAACAAGGGAGAGAGAAAGCAGGAACAGGGGGAGAGAGAAAGCAGGAACAGGGAGGAAGAAAGCGGCAATGGGGAGAGAGAAAGCAGGATCAAGGGAGAGAAACTGGAAACGGTGAGAGAAACTAGGAACAGAGTGAGAAATCAGGAAAGGGGGGAGAGAAAGCAGGAACAGGGAGAGAGAAAGCAGGAACAGGGAGAGAGAAAGCAGGAACAGGGAGAGAGAGAAAAGAGGAATGGGGAGATATAGCAGGATTAGGGAGACAAACTGGAAACAGGGCGAGAAGCTAGGAACAGAGAGAGAAACCAGGAATGGGGAGAGAGAAGCAGGAATACACAAGAGGTAAAACAGGAACTAGGAGAGAGAAAGCAGGAACGGGGAGAGAAACTGGAAATAGGGAGAGCAACTAGGAACAGAGAGAAAAATCAGGAAAAAGGGAAAGAGAAATCAGGAACAGGGATAGCGAAAGCAGGAATGAGAAGTGAGAAGGCAGGAACGAGGGAAAGAGAAAGCCGGAAAGGGGGAGAAAGAAAGCAGGAACAGGGAAAGAGAAAGCAGGAATGGGGAGTGAGAAAGCAGGAATAAGGAGAGAGAGTATACAGGAACGGGGAAAGAGAGAAAGCAGGAAACAGGGAGCGAGTGAAAGAAGGAACGAGTGAGAGAGAAAACAGGAATATGGGAGAGAGAAAGTAGGAACAGGGAGAGAAAGCAGGAGAGTGAGAGGAAGCAGGAATAGGGGAGAGAGAAAGCAGGAATGGGAATGGAAAGCATGAACGATGGCGGGAGGGCAGGAACAGGGAGGGAAAGCAGGAACGCGGAAGAGAAAGCAGGAATGGGGAGAAGAAAGCAGGAAAAAAGAGAGAGAAAGCAGGAACAGGGAGAGAAAGCAGGAATATGGGAGAGAGAAAGCAGGAATGGGGAGAAGAAAGCAGTAAAAGAGAGAGAGAAAGCAGGAACAGGGAGAGAAACTATGAACAGAGAGAGAAAGCAGGAATGGGGAGAGAGAAAGCAGGAACAGGGATGGAAAACAGGAATGAGGGAGAGAGGGCAGGAACGAGGGAGAGAGAAAGCAGGAACAGGGAGAGAGAAAGCAGGAATGGGGAGAGAGAAAGCAGGAATACGGGAGAGAGAAAGCAGGAACAGGGATGGAAAACAGGAATGAGGGAGAGAGAAGGCAGGAATGAGGGAGAGAGAAAGCAGGAACAGGGATGGAAAACAGGAATGAGGGAGAGAGGGCAGGAACGAGGGAGAGAGAAAGCAGGAATGGGGCAAAGAAAGCAGGAAAAGAGAGAGAAAAGCAGGAACAGGGATGGAAAGCAGGAACAAGGGAGAGAGAAAGCAAGAATATGAAAGAGAGAAAGCAGGAACAGGGAGAGAAAGCAGAAAGAGGAAGAGAAAGCAGGAATGAGGGAGAGAGAAAGCAGGAAAAGGGATGGAAAGCAGGAACGAGGGAGAGAGATGCAGGAACGAGGAAGAGAGAGAGCAGGAATATGGGAGAGAGAAGGCCAGACGTGGGAGAGAAAAAGCATGAAAAGGGAGAAAGAGAAGCAGGAACAGTGAGAGAATGCAGGAAGAGGGAGAGAAAGCAGGAACGAGGGAGAGAGAAAGCAGGAATATGAAAGAGAGAAAGCAGGAAAAAGGAGAGAAAGCAGGAAGAGGGAGAGAAAGCAGGAACGAGGGGCAAATGCAGTAATACAGGAGAGAGAAAGCAGGAATGGGGAGAGAGACAGTAGGAATACGGGAGAGAGAAAACAGGAACAGGGATGAAAGCAGGAACGAGGGAGAGAGAGCAGGAATTGGGAGAGAGAAGCAGGAACGAGGGAGAGGGAGCAGGAAAACTGAGAGAAAGCAGGAAGAGGGAACGAATGCAGGAGTGACAACACAGGAACGAGAGAGAAAGGAGGAATGGGGAGAGAAAGCAGGAATAGGAGAGAGAGAGAAGCAGGAACAGGGAGAGAGAGAAAACAGGAATGGGGAGATATAGCAGGAACAGGGAGACAAACTGGAAACAGGGCGAGAAGCTAGGAACACAGAGAGAAACCAGGAATGGGGAGAGAAAGCAGGAATACACGAGAAGTAAAACAGGAACTAGGAGAGAGACAGCAGGAACAGGGAGAGAAACTGGAATCAGGGAGAGAAACTAGGAACAGAGAGAGAAAGCAGGAATGGTGAGAGAGAAAGCAGGAACAGGGATGGAAAACAGGAATGAGGGAGAGAGGGCAGGAACGAGGGAGATAGAAAGCAGGAAGATAGGAGAGAAAAACCAGGAACAGGGAGAGAGAAAGCAGGAACAGGGGAGAGAAAGCAGGAATGCGGGAGAGAAAGCAGGAATATGAGAGAGAGAAAGCAGGATTGGGGAGAAGAAAGCAGGAAAAGAGACAGAAAAAGCAGTTACAGGGAGAGAAACTAGGAACAGGGAGAGAAACGGAACAGAGAGAGAAAGCAGGAACAGGGATGGAAAGCAGAAACAAGGGAGAGAGAGCTGGAACGAGGGAGAGAGAAAGCAGGAACAGGAATGGAAAGCAGAAACGAGGGAGAGAGAGCAGGAATGAGGGAGAGAGAAAGCAGGAATACGGGAGAGAGAGAAAGTAGGATCGAGGAGAGAGAAAGCAAATTAACGGAATGTGAAAGCAAGGAGAGGGAGAGAGAAAGCTGGAAGAGGGGAGAGGGAAAGCAGGAACGAGGGAGAGAAAGCAGGAAAAGGGAGAGAAAGCAGGAACAGGGAGAGAGAGAAGCAGGAACAGTGAGAGAATGCAGGAAAGAGGGAGAAAGAGCAGGAACAGGGAGAGAAAGCAGGAAGAGGAAGAGAAAGCAGGAACGAGGGAGAGAGAAAGCAGGAATATGAAAGAGAGAAAGCAGGAAAATGGAAAGAAAGCAGAAAGAGGGGGGCAAATGCAGGAATACAGGAGAGAGAAAACAGGAACAGGGATGAAAGCAGGAACGAGGGAGAGAGAGCAGGAATGGGGAGAGAGAAGCAGGAACGAGGGAGAGGGAGCAGGAAAACTGAGAGAAAGCAGGAAGAGGGAACGAAAGCAGGAATACGGGAGAGAGAAAGCAGGAAAAGAGAGAGAGAAAGCAGGAACAGGGAGAGAAACTAGGAATGGGGAGAGAGAAAGCAGGAACAGGGATGGAAAACAGGAATGAGGGAGAGAGGGCAGGAACAGGGAGAGAGAAAGCAGGAACTGGGATGGAAAACAGGAACGAGGGAGAGAGGGTAGGAACAAGGGAGAGAGAAAGCAGGAATAGGGCGAAGAAAGCAGGAAAAGAGAGAGAAAAGCAGGAACAGGGATGGGAAGCAGGAACGAGGGAGAGAGAAAGCAGGAATCGGGAGAGAAAGCAGGAATATGGGAGAGAGAAGCAGGAACAGTGAGAGAAAGCAAGAAGAGGGAGAGAACGCAGGAATGAGGGGGAGAAAGCAGGAACAGGGAGAGAAAACAGGAAGAGGGAGAGAAAGCAGGAACAAGGGAGCGAATGCAGGAATATAGGAGAGAGAAAGCAGGAACACGGGAGAGAGAAAGCAGGAACAGGGATGGAAAGCAGGAACGAGGGAGAGAGAGCAGGAACGAGGGAGAGAGAAAGCAGCAATAGGGAGGGAGAAAGCAGGAAAAGAGAGACAGAAAGCAGGAATACAGGAGACAGAAAGCAGGAACAGGGATGGAAAACAGGAATGAGGGTAAGAGGGCTGGAACAAGGGAGAGAGAAAGCAGGAAAAGGGAGAGAAAGCAGGAAGGAGGGAGCGAATTCAGGAATACAGGAGAGAGAAAGCAGGAACATGGGAGAGAGAAAGCAGGAATGGGGAGAAAAAGCAGGAATACGGGAGAGAGAAAGCAGGAACAGGGATAGAAAGCAGGAACAAGGGAGAGAGGGCAGGGACAAGGAAGAGAGAAAGCAGGAATACGGGAGAGACAAAGCAGGAACAGTGAGAGAAAGCAGGAAGAGGGAGAGAATGCAGGAATGAGGGAGAGAAAGCAGGAACAGGGAGAGAAAGCAGTAAGAGGGAGAGAAAGCAGGAACGAGGGAGAGAGAGCAGGAATAGGGAGAGAGAGAGCAGGAATAGGGAGAGAGAAAGCAGGATAGTGGAGGATGAAAGCAGGAAGTGCGAGAGAGAAAACAGGAAGAGGGAGAGAAAGCAGGAACAAGGGAGCGAATGTAGGAAAACAGGAGAGAGAAAGCAGGAATACGGGAGAGAGAAAGCAGGAACACGGATGGAAAGCAGGAACGAGGGAGAGAGAGAAGGAATGAGGGAGAGAGAAAGCAGGAACAGGGAGGGAAAGCTGTTAATTGGACAAGAGAAAGCAAGAACAAGGAGGGACAGCGGAAATATGGAGGATAGAAACCAGGAATAGACGAGAAATAAAGCAGGAATGGGGGAGTGACAACACAGGAATGAGGGAGAGAGAAAGCAGGAATGGGGAGAGAAAGCAGGAATACGGGAGAGAGAAAGCAAGAATAGGAGAGAGAGAGAAGCTGGAACAGGGAGAGAAACTAGCAACAGAGAGAGAAAGCAGGAATGGGGAGAGAGAAAGCAGGATCAAGGGTTAGGAACTGGAAACGGGGAGAGAAACTAGGAACAGAGTGTGAAATCAGGAAAGGGGGGGAGAGAAAGCAGGAACAGGGAGAGAGAGTAAACAGGAACAGGGTGAGAGAAAGCAAGAATAGGAGAGAGAGAAAAAGCAGGAGCAGGGAGAGAAACTGGAATCAGGGAGAGAAACTAGGAACAGAGAGAGAAATCAGGAAAAGGGGAAAGAGAAATCAGGAACAGGGAGAGAGAAAGAAGGATTGAGAAGTGAGAAAGCAGGAACGAGGGAAAGAGAAAGTAGGAACAGGGGAAAGAGAAAGCAGGAAAGGGAGAGAGAGAAAGCAGGAACGGGGAGAGAGAGAAAACAGGAACAGGGAGAGAGAGAAAACAGGAATGGGGAGAGAGAGAAAACAGGAATGGGGAGATATAGCAGGAGCAGGGAGACAAACTGGAAACAGGGCGAGAAACTAGGAACAGAGAGAGAAAGCAGGAATGGGGAGAGAATGCAGGAATACACGAGAGGTAAAACAGGAGATAGAACACAGGAACAGGGAGAGAGAAAGCAGGAACAGGGAATGGGAAAGCAGGAACAAGGGAGAGAGAAAGCAGGAACAAGGGAGAGAAAAAGCAGGAACAGGGAGAGAGAAAGCAGGAACAGGGAGAGTGGGAAAGCAGGAAACAGGGAAAGAGAAAGCAGAAACGGGGAGTGAGAGAAAACAAGAACAGGGAGGGAGAGAAAGCAGGAACAAGGGAGAGAGAAAGCAGGAACAGGGAGAGAGAAAGCAGTAAGAGGGAGAGAAAGCAGGAACGAGGGAGAGAGAAAGTAGGAATAGGGGAGACAGAAAACAGGAACAGGGATGGAAAGCAGGAACGAGGGGGAGAGAGCAGGAATGGGGGAGAGAGAAAGCAGGAACAGAGAGAGAGCAGGGTCAGGGAGTGAAAACAGGAATTTGGGAGAGAGAAAGCAGGAACGGAGAGAGAGAATGCAGGAATGGAGAGAGAAAGCAGGAAAAGGGAGAGAAAGCAGGAACAGGGAGAGAAAGCAGGAACAAGGGAGAGAGAAAGCAGGAACAGGGATGGAAAGCAGGAATGAGGGAGAGAGGGCAGGAACGAGGGAGACAGAAAGCAGGCACAGGGAGAGAGAAAGCAGGATCGCGGAGGATGAAAGCAGGAAGTGGGAGAGAGAAAACAGGAAGAGAGAGAGAAAGTAGGAACAAGGGAGAGAGAAAGCAGGATCGCGGAGGATGAAAGCAGGAAGTGGGAGAGAGAAAACAGGAAGAGGAAGAGAAAGCAGGAACAACGGAGCGAATGCAGGAATACAGGAGAGAGAAAGCAGGAATGGGGAGAGAGAAAGCAGGAACAAGGGAGAGAATGCCGGAACAGGGAGTGCGAAAGCATGAACGAGGGAGAGAGAAAGCAGGAACATGGAGAAAGAAAGCGGCAATGGGGAGAGAGAAAGCAGGATCAAGGGAGAGAAACTGGAAACGGGGAGAGAAACTAGGAACAGAGTGTGAAATCAGGAAAGGGGGAGAGAGAAAGCAGGAACAGGGAGAGAGAAAGTAGGAACAGGGAGAGAGAAAGCAGGATAGCGGAGGATGAAAGCAGGAAGTGGGAGAGAGAAAACAGGAAGAGGGAGAGAAAGCAGGAACAAGGGAGCGAATGTAGGAAAACAGGAGAGAGAAAGCAGGAATACAGGAGAGAGAAAGCAGGAACAGGGATGGAAAGCAGTAACGAGGGAGAGAGAGAAGGAATGAGGGAGAGAGAAAGCAGGAACAGGGAGGGAAAGCTGTTAATTGGACAAGAGAAAGCAGGAACAAGGCGGGACAGCGGAAATATGGAGGACAGGAACCAGGAATAGACGAGAAATAAAGCAGGAATGGGGGAGTGACAACACAGGAATGAGGGAGAGAGAAAGCAGGAATGGGGAGAGAAAGCAGGAATACGGGAGAGAGAAAGCAAGAATAGGAGAGAGAGAGAAGCTGGAACAGGGAGAGAAACTAGCAACAGAGAGAGAAAGCAGGAACAGGGAGAGAAAGTAGGAATGGGGAGAGAGAAAGCAGGAACAAGGGAGAGAGAAAGCAGGAACAAGGGAGAGAATGCCGGAACAGGGAGTGCGAAAGCAGGAATGAGGGAGAGAGAAAGCAGGAACAGGGTGAAAGAAAGCAGCAATGGGGAGAGAGAAAGCAGGATCAAGGGTTAGAAACTGGAAACGGGGAGAGAAACTAGGAACAGAGTGTGAAATCAGGAAAGGGGGGGAGAGAAAGCAGGAACAGGGAGAGAGAGTAAACAGGAATGGGGAGAGAGAAAGCAAGAATAGGAGAGAGAAAAAGCAGGAGCAGGGAGAGAAACTGGAATCAGGGAGAGAAACTAGGAACAGAGAGAGAAATCAGGAAAAGGGGAAAGAGAAATCAGGAACAGGGAGAGAGAAAGAAGGATTGAGAAGTGAGAAAGCAGGAACGAGGGAAAGAGAAAGTAGGAACAGGTAGAGAGAGTAAACAGGAACAGGGTGAGAGAAAGCAAGAATAGGAGAGAGAGAAAAAGCAGGAGCAGGGAGAGAAACTGGAATCAGGGAGAGAAACTAGGAACAGAGAGAGAAATCAGGAAAAGGGGAAAGAGAAATCAGGAATGGGGAGTGAGAAAGCAGGAATAAGGAGAGAGAGTATACAGGAACGGGGAAAGAGAGAAAGCAGGAAACAGGGAGCGAGTGAAAGAAGGAACGAGTGAGAGAGAAAACAGGAATATGGGAGAGAGAAAGTAGGAACAGGGAGAGAAAGCAGGAGAGTGAGAGGAAGCAGGAATAGGGGAGAGAGAAAGCAGGAATGGGAATGGAAAGCATGAACGATGGCGGGAGGGCAGGAACAGGGAGGGAAAGCAGGAACGCGGAAGAGAAAGCAGGAATGGGGAGAAGAAAGCAGGAAAAAAGAGAGAGAAAGCAGGAACAGGGAGAGAAAGCAGGAATATGGGAGAGAGAAAGCAGGAATGGGGAGAAGAAAGCAGTAAAAGAGAGAGAGAAAGCAGGAACAGGGAGAGAAACTATGAACAGAGAGAGAAAGCAGGAATGGGGAGAGAGAAAGCAGGAACAGGGATGGAAAACAGGAATGAGGGAGAGAGGGCAGGAACGAGGGAGAGAGAAAGCAGGAACAGGGAGAGAGAAAGCAGGAATGGGGAGAGAGAAAGCAGGAATACGGGAGAGAGAAAGCAGGAACAGGGATGGAAAACAGGAATGAGGGAGAGAGAAGGCAGGAATGAGGGAGAGAGAAAGCAGGAACAGGGATGGAAAACAGGAATGAGGGAGAGAGGGCAGGAACGAGGGAGAGAGAAAGCAGGAATGGGGCAAAGAAAGCAGGAAAAGAGAGAGAAAAGCAGGAACAGGGATGGAAAGCAGGAACAAGGGAGAGAGAAAGCAAGAATATGAAAGAGAGAAAGCAGGAACAGGGAGAGAAAGCAGAAAGAGGAAGAGAAAGCAGGAATGAGGGAGAGAGAAAGCAGGAACAGGGATGGAAAGCAGGAACGAGGGAGAGAGATGCAGGAACGAGGAAGAGAGAAAGCAGGAATATGGGAGAGAGAAGGCCAGACGTGGGAGAGAAAAAGCATGAAAAGGGAGAAAGAGAAGCAGGAACAGTGAGAGAATGCAGGAAGAGGGAGAGAAAGCAGGAACGAGGGAGAGAGAAAGCAGGAATATGAAAGAGAGAAAGCAGGAAAAAGGAGAGAAAGCAGGAAGAGGGAGAGAAAGCAGGAACGAGGGGGCAAATGCAGGAATACAGGAGAGAGAAAGCAGGAATGGGGAGAGAGACAGTAGGAATACGGGAGAGAGAAAACAGGAGCAGGGATGAAAGCAGGAACGAGGGAGAGAGAGCAGGAATTGGGAGAGAGAAGCAGGAACGAGGGAGAGGGAGCAGGAAAACTGAGAGAAAGCAGGAAGAGGGAACGAATGCAGGAGTGACAACACAGGAACGAGAGAGAAAGGAGGAATGGGGAGAGAAAGCAGGAATACGGGAGAGAGAAAGCAAGAATAGGAGAGAGAGAGAAGCAGGAACAGGGAGAGAAAGCAGGAATGGGGAGAGAGAAAGCAGGAACAAGGGAGAGAGAAAGCAGGAACAAGGGAGAGAGAAAGCAGGAACAGGGAGAGAGAGAAAACAGGAATGGGGAGATATAGCAGGAACAGGGAGACAAACTGGAAACAGGGCGAGAAGCTAGGAACACAGAGAGAAACCAGGAATGGGGAGAGAAAGCAGGAATACACGAGAAGTAAAACAGGAACTAGGAGAGAGACAGCAGGAACAGGGAGAGAAACTGGAATCAGGGAGAGAAACTAGGAACAGAGAGAGAAAGCAGGAATGGTGAGAGAGAAAGCAGGAACAGGGATGGAAAACAGGAATGAGGGAGAGAGGGCAGGAACGAGGGAGATAGAAAGCAGGAAGATAGGAGAGAAAAACCAGGAACAGGGAGAGAGAAAGCAGGAACAGGGGAGAGAAAGCAGGAATGCGGGAGAGAAAGCAGGAATATGAGAGAGAGAAAGCAGGATTGGGGAGAAGAAAGCAGGAAAAGAGACAGAAAAAGCAGTTACAGGGAGAGAAACTAGGAACAGGGAGAGAAACGGAACAGAGAGAGAAAGCAGGAACAGGGATGGAAAGCAGAAACAAGGGAGAGAGAGCTGGAACGAGGGAGAGAGAAAGCAGGAACAGGAATGGAAAGCAGAAACGAGGGAGAGAGAGCAGGAATGAGGGAGAGAGAAAGCAGGAATACGGGAGAGAGAGAAAGTAGGATCGAGGAGAGAGAAAGCAAATTAACGGAATGTGAAAGCAAGGAGAGGGAGAGAGAAAGCTGGAAGAGGGGAGAGGGAAAGCAGGAACGAGGGAGAGAAAGCAGGAAAAGGGAGAGAAAGCAGGAACAGGGAGAGAGAGAAGCAGGAACAGTGAGAGAATGCAGGAAAGAGGGAGAAAGAGTAGGAACAGGGAGAGAAAGCAGGAAGAGGAAGAGAAAGCAGGAACGAGGGAGAGAGAAAGCAGGAATATGAAAGAGAGAAAGCAGGAAAATGGAAAGAAAGCAGAAAGAGGGGGGCAAATGCAGGAATACAGGAGAGAGAAAACAGGAACAGGGATGAAAGCAGGAACGAGGGAGAGAGAGCAGGAATGGGGAGAGAGAAGCAGGAACGAGGGAGAGGGAGCAGGAAAACTGAGAGAAAGCAGGAAGAGGGAACGAAAGCAGGAATACGGGAGAGAGAAAGCAGGAAAAGAGAGAGAGAAAGCAGGAACAGGGAGAGAAACTAGGAATGGGGAGAGAGAAAGCAGGAACAGGGATGGAAAACAGGAATGAGGGAGAGAGGGCAGGAACAGGGAGAGAGAAAGCAGGAACTGGGATGGAAAACAGGAACGAGGGAGAGAGGGTAGGAACAAGGGAGAGAGAAAGCAGGAATAGGGCGAAGAAAGCAGGAAAAGAGAGAGAAAAGCAGGAACAGGGATGGGAAGCAGGAACGAGGGAGAGAGAAAGCAGGAATCGGGAGAGAAAGCAGGAATATGGGAGAGAGAAGCAGGAACAGTGAGAGAAAGCAAGAAGAGGGAGAGAACGCAGGAATGAGGGGGAGAAAGCAGGAACAGGGAGAGAAAACAGGAAGAGGGAGAGAAAGCAGGAACAAGGGAGCGAATGCAGGAATATAGGAGAGAGAAAGCAGGAACACGGGAGAGAGAAAGCAGGAACAGGGATGGAAAGCAGGAACGAGGGAGAGAGAGCAGGAACGAGGGAGAGAGAAAGCAGCAATAGGGAGGGAGAAAGCAGGAAAAGAGAGACAGAAAGCAGGAATACAGGAGACAGAAAGCAGGAACAGGGATGGAAAACAGGAATGAGGGTAAGAGGGCTGGAACAAGGGAGAGAGAAAGCAGGAAAAGGGAGAGAAAGCAGGAAGGAGGGAGCGAATTCAGGAATACAGGAGAGAGAAAGCAGGAACGTGGGAGAGAGAAAGCAGGAATGGGGAGAAAAAGCAGGAATACGGGAGAGAGAAAGCAGGAACAGGGATAGAAAGCAGGAACAAGGGAGAGAGGGCAGGGACAAGGAAGAGAGAAAGCAGGAATACGGGAGAGACAAAGCAGGAACAGTGAGAGAAAGCAGGAAGAGGGAGAGAATGCAGGAATGAGGGAGAGAAAGCAGGAACAGGGAGAGAAAGCAGTAAGAGGGAGAGAAAGCAGGAATGAGGGAGAGAGAGCAGGAATAGGGAGAGAGAAAGCAGGATAGTGGAGGATGAAAGCAGGAAGTGGGAGAGAGAAAACAGGAAGAGGGAGAGAAAGCAGGAACAAGGGAGCGAATGTAGGAAAACAGGAGAGAGAAAGCAGGAATACAGGAGAGAGAAAGCAGGAACAGGGATGGAAAGCAGGAACGAGGGATAGAGAGAAGGAATGAGGGAGAGAGAAAGCAGGAACAGGGAGGGAAAGCTGTTAATTGGACAAGAGAAAGCAGGAACAAGGAGGGACAGCGGAAATATGGAGGATAGAAACCAGGATTAGACGAGAAATAAAGCAGGAATGGGGGAGTGACAACACAGGAATGAGGGAGAGAGAAAGCAGGAATGGGGAGAGAAAGCAGGAATACGGGAGAGAGAAAGCAAGAATAGGAGAGAGAGAGAAGCTGGAACAGGGAGAGAAAGCAGGAATGGGGAGAGAGAAAGCAGGAACAAGGGAGAGAATGCCGGAACAGGGAGTGCGAAAGCAGGAATGAGGGAGAGAGAAAGAAGGAACAGGGAGAAAGAAAGCAGCAATGGGGAGAGAGAAAGCAGGATCAAGGGTTAGAAACTGGAAACGGGGAGAGAAACTAGGAACAGAGTGTGAAATCAGGAAAGGGGGGGAGAGAAAGCAGGAACAGGGAGAGAGAGTAAACAGGAACAGGGTGAGAGAAAGCAAGAATAGGAGAGAGAGAAAAAGCAGGAGCAGGGAGAGAAACTGGAATCAGGGAGAGAAACTAGGAACAGAGAGAGAAATCAGGAAAAGGGGCAAGAGAAATCAGGAACAGGGAAAGAGAAAGTAGGAACAGGGAGAGAGAGAAAACAGGAACGGGGAGAGAGAAAGCAGAAACAGGGGAAAGAGAAAGCAGGAACAGGGAGAGAGAGAAAACAGGAACGGGGAGAGAGAGAAAACAGGAACGGGGAGAGAGAGAAAACAGGAACAGGGAGAGAGAAAGCAGGAACAGGGAATGGGAAAGCAGGAACAAGGGAGAGAGAAAGCAGGAACAAGGAGAGAGAAAGCAGGAACAGGGAGAGTGGGAAAGCAGGAAACAGGGAAGAGAAAGCAGGAACGAGAGAGAAAGAAAGCAGGAACAAGGAGAGAGAAAGCAGGAACAAGGGAGAGAGAAAGCAGGAACAGGGAAGAGAAAGCAGGAACGAGAGAGAAAGAAAGCAGGAACAGGGAAGAGAAAGCAGGAACAAGGAGAGAGAAAGCAGGAACAAGGGAGAGAGAAAGCAGGAACAGGGAAGAGAAAGCAGGAACGAGAGAGAAAGAAAGCAGGAACAGGGAGAGAGAGAAAACAGGAATGGGGGAGAGAGAAAAAGCAGGAATGGGGAGATATAGCAGGATTAGGGAGACAAACTGGAAACAGGGCGAGAAACTAGGAACAGAGAGAGAAACCAGGACTGGGGAGAGAAAGCAGGAATACACGAGAGGTAAAACAGGAACTAAGAGAGAGAACGCAGGAACAGGGAGAGAAACTGGAAATAGGGAGAGCAACTAGGAACAGAGAGAGAAATCAGGAAAAAGGGAAAGAGAAATCAGGAACTGGGAGAGGGAAAGCAGGAATGAGAAGTGAGAAAGCAGGAACGAGGGAAAGAGAAAGCTGGAACAGGGAATGGGAAAGCAGGAACAAGGGAGAGAGAAAGCCGGAAAGGGGGAGAGAGAAAGCAGGAACAGGGAGAGAGAAAGCAGGAACAGGGAGCGTCAGAAAGCAGGAAACAGGGAAACAGAAAGCAAGAACGGGGAGTGAGAAAGCAGGAACAAGGAGAGAGAGTAAACAGGAACGGTGAAAGAGAGAAAGCAGGAACAGGGAGAGAAAGCGGGAACAGGGAGAGAGTGAAAGCAGGAACAAGGGAGAGAGAAAGAAGGAACGAGGGAGCGAATGCAGGAATAAAGGAGAGAGAAAGCAGGAATGGGGAGAGAGAAAGCAGGAATATGAGAGAGAGAAAGCAGGAAAAGGAACAGAGAGAAAGCAGAAAGAGGGGAGAGAGAAAGCAGGATTGGGGACAAGCAGCCGGAAAAGAGAGAGAGAAAGCAGGAACAGGGAGAGAAAGCGGGAACAGGGAGAGAGTGAAAGCAGGAACAAGGGAGAGAGAAAGCAGGAACAGGGGGAGAGAGAAAGAAGGAACGAGGGAGCGAATGCAGGAATAAAGGAGAGAGAAAGCAGGAATGGGGAGAGAGAAAGCAGGAATATGAGAGAGAGAAAGCAGGAAAAGGAACAGAGAGAAAGCAGAAAGAGGGGAGAGAGAAAGCAGGATTGGGGACAAGCAGCCGGAAAAGAGAGAGAGAAAGCAGGAACAGGGAGAGAAAGCAGGAACGAGGGAGCGAATGCAGGAAGAAAGGAGAGAGAAAGCAAGAATGGGGAGAGAGAAAGCAGGAATATGGGAGAGAGAAAGCAGGAACAGGGATGGAAAAAAGGAACGAGGGAGTCAGGGCAGGAAGGAGAGAGAGAGAAAGCAGGAAGAGGGAGAGAGAGCAGGGTCAGGGAGTGAAAACAGGAACTTGGGAGAGAGAAAGCAGGAACGGAGAGAGAGAATGCAGGTATACGAGAGAGAGAGAGCAAGAATACAGGAGAGAGAAAGCAAGAAGAGGGAACGAAAGCAGGAAGAGGGAACGAAAGCAGGAACGAGGGAGAGTGAAAGCAGGAATACAGGAGAGAGAAAGCAAGAAGAGGGACAAAGAAAGCAGGAACTGGGAGAGAAAGCAAGAATACGGAAGAGAGAAAGCAGAAATACAGGAGAGAGAAAGCAGGAAAAGAGAGACAGAAAGCAGGAACAGGGAGAGAAAGCTGTTAATTGGGCAAGAGAAAGCAGGAACAAGAAGGGAAAGCAGGAATATGGAGGATAGAAACCAGGAATACGCGAGGAATAAAGCAGGAATGGGGGAGTGACAACACAGGAACGAGGGAGAGAGAAAGCAGGAATGGGGATGGAACGCAGGAACGAGGGAGAGAGGGCAGGAATGAGGATGAGAAAAAACAGGAACTGGGAGAGAGAAAGCAGGAACTGGGAGAGAGAAAGCAGGAAGAAGGGAGTGAGAAAGCAGGAACAGCGAGAGAAAGCAGGAAGAGGGAGAGAAAGCAGGAACAGGGATGGAAAACAGGAATGAGGGAGAGAGGGCAGGAATGAGGGAGAGAGAAAGCAGGAACAGGGATGGAAAACAGGAATGAGGGAGAGAGGGCAGGAATGAGGGAGAGAGAAAGCAGGAACAGGGAGAGAGAAAGCAGGAATGGGGAGAGAGAAAGCAGGAATACGGGAGAGAGAAAGCAGGAACAGGGATGGAAAACAGGAATGAGGGAGAGAGAAGGCAGGAACGAGGGAGAGAGAAAGCAGGAACAGGGAGAGAGAAAGCAGGAACAGGGATGGAAAACAGGAATGAGGGAGAGAGGGCAGGAACGAGGGAGAGAGAAAGCAGGAATGGGGCAAAGAAAGCAGGAAAAGAGAGAGAAAGCAGGAAGAGGGAGAGAAAGCAGGAACAAGGCGGCAAATGCAGGAATACAGGAGAGAGAAAGCAGGAATGGGGAGAGAGACAGTAGGAATACGGGAGAGAGAAAACAGGAACAGGGATGAAAGCAGGAACGAGGGAGAGAGAAAGCAGGAATGGGGAGAGAGAAAGCAGGAATACAGGAGAGAGAAAGCAGGAATACGGGAGAGAGAAAGCAGGAACAGGGATGGAAAACAGGAATGAGGGAGAGAGAAGGCAGGAACGAGGGAGAGAGAAAGCAGGAATGGGGAGAGAGAAAGCAGGAACAGGGATGGAAAACAGGAATGAGGGAGAGAGAAGGCAGGAACGAGGGAGAGAGAAAGCAGGAATGGGGAGAGAGAAAACAGGAACAGGGATGAAAGCAGGAACGAGGGAGAGAGAGCAGGAAAACTGAGAGAAAGCAGGAAGAGGGAACGAATGCAGGAGTGACAACACAGGAACGAGAGAGAAAGCAGGAATGGGGAGAGAAAGCAGGAATACGGGAGAGAGAAAGCAAGAATAGGAGAGAGAGAGAAGCAGGAACAGGGAGAGAAACTAGCAACAGAGAGAGAAAGCAGGAACAGGGAGAGAAAGCAGGAATGGGGAGAGAGAAAGCAGGAACAAGGGAGAGAGAAAGCAGGAATAGGGAGAAAGCAGGAACAGGGAGAGAATGCCGGAACGGTGAGTGCGAAAGCAGGAACGAGGGAGAGAGAAAGAAGGAACAGGGAGAAAGAAAGCGGCAATGGGGAGAGAGAAAGCAGGATCAAGGGAGAGAAACTGGAAACGGTGAGAGAAACTAGGAACAGAGTGTGAAATCAGGAAAGGGGGGAGAGAAAGCAGGAACAGGGAGAGAGAAAGTAGGAACAGGGAGAGAGAGTAAACAGGAATGGGGAGAGAGAAAGCAAGAATAGGAGAGAAAAAGCAGGAGCAGGGAGAGAAACTGGAATCAGGGAGAGAAACTAGGAACAGAGAGAGAAATCAGGAAAAGGGGAAAGAGAAATCAGGAACAGGGAGAGAGAAAGAAGGATTGAGAAGTGAGAAAGCAGGAACGAGGGAAAGAGAAAGTAGGAACAGGTAGAGAGAGAAAACAGGAACGGGGAGAGAGAAAGCAGGAACAGGGGAAAGAGAAAGCAGGAAAGGGAGAGAGAGAAAGCAGGAACAGGAAGAAAGACAAAGCAGGAACAGGGAGAGAGAGAAAACAGGAACGGGGAGAGAGAGAAAACAGGAACAGGGAGAGAGAGAAAACAGGAATGGGGAGAGAGAGAAAACAGGAATGGGGAGATATAGCAGGAACAGGGAGACAAACTGGAAACAGGGCGAGAAACTAGGAACAGAGAGAGAAAGCAGGAATGTGGAGAGAAAGCAGGAATACACGAGAGGTAAAACAGGAACTAGGAGATAGAACACAGGAACAGGGAGAGAGAAAGCAGGAACAGGGAATGGGAAAGCAGGAACAAGGGAGAGAGAAAGCAGGAACAAGGAGAGAGAAAGCGGGAACAAGGAGAGAGAAAGCAGGAACAGGGAGAGTGGGAAAGCAGGAAACAGGGAAAGAGAAAGCAGAAACGGGGAGTGAGAGAAAACAAGAACAGTGAGGGAGAGAAAGCAGGAACAAGGGAGAGAGAAAGCAGGAACAGGGAGAGAAAGCAGTTAGAGGGAGAGAAAGCAGGAACGAGGGAGAGAGAAAGCAGGAATATGAAAGAGAGAAAGCAGGTAAAGGGAGAGAAAGCAGGAATAGGGAGAGAAAGCAGGAACGAGGAAGAGAGAAAGCAGGAATATGAAAGAGAGAAAGCAGGAAGAGGGAGAGAAAGCCGGAAGAGGGAGAGAAAGCAGGAATGAGGGAGAGAGAAAGTAGGAATAGGGGAGACAGAAAACAGGATCAGGGATGGAAAGCAGGAACGATGGGGAGAGAGCAGGAATGGGGAGAGAGAAGCAGGAACGAGGGAGAGGGAGCAGAAAAACTGAGAGAAAGCAGGAAGAGGGAACGAAAGCAGGAATACGGGAGAGAGAAAGCAGGAATGAGGGAGAGAGAAAGTAGGAATGGGGAGACAGATAAAGCAGGAATATGAGAGAGAGAAAGCAGGAAAAGAGAGAGAGAAAGCAGGAACAGGGAGAGAACGCAGGAATACGGGAGAGAGAAAGCAGGAGCATGGAAGAGGAAAGCAGGAAAAGAGAGACAGAAAGCAGGAATACGGGAGAGAGAAAGCAGGAATGGGGGAGAGAGAAAACAGGAACAGAGAGAGAGCAGTGTCAGGGAGTGAAAACAGGAATTTGGGAGAGAGAAAGCAGGAACCGAGAGGGAGAATGCAGGAATGGGGAGAGAAAGCAGGAAAAGGGAGAGAAAGCAGGAACAGGGATAGAAAGCAGGAACAAGGGTGAGAGAAAGCAGGAATATGAGAAAGAGAAAGCAGGAAAAGGGAGAGAGAAAGCAGGAACAGGGAGAGAAAGCAGGAAGAGGGAGAGAAAGCAGGAACGAGGGAGAGAGGGCAGGAACGAGGGAGACAGAAAGCAGGAACAGGGAGACAGAAAGTAGGAATACAGGAGAGAGAAAGCAGGAACAGGGATGGAAAACAGGAATGAGGGTAAGAGGGCTGGAACAAGGGAGAGAGAAAGCAGGAATACGGGAGAGAGAAAGCAGGAACTGGGATGGAAAACAGGAATGAGGGAGAGAGGGCAGGAACGAGGGAGAGAGAAAGCAGGAATGGGGCAAAGAATGCAGGAAAAGAGAGAGAAAAGCAGGAACAGGGATGGAAAGCAGAACGAGGGAGAGAGAAAGCAGGAACAGGTAGAGTGAAAGCAGGATCAGGGAGAGAGAAAGCAGGAATCGGGAGAGAAAGCAGGAATATGGGAGAGAGAAGCAGGAACAGTGAGAGAAAGCAAGAAGAGGGAGAGAACGCAGGAATGAGGGGGAGAAAGCAGGACCAGGGAGAGAAAGCAGGAAGAGGGAGAGAAAGCAGGAACGAGGGAGAGAGAAAGCAAGAATATGAAAGAGAGAAAGCAGGAAAAGGGAGAGAAAGCAGAAAGTGGGAGAGAAAGCAGGAATAAGGGAGAGAGAAAGCAGGAACGAGGGAGAGAGAAAGCAGGAACGCGGGAGAGAAAGCAGGGAGAGGGAGAGAGAAAGCAGCGATACAGGAGAGAGAAGGCAGGAACAGGGATGGAAAACAAGAACGAGGGAGAGAGACGCAGGAACGAGGGAGAGAGAAAGCAGGAATATGAAAGAGAGAAAGCAGGAAAAGGGAGAGAAAACAGGAAGAGGGAGAGAAAGCAGGAACAAGGGGGCAAATGCACGAATACAGGAGTGAGAAAGCAGGAATGGGGAAAGAGACAGTAGGAATACGGGAGACAGAAAACAGGAATAGGGATGAAAGCAGGAACGAGGCAGAAAGAGCAGGAATGGGGAGAGAGAAGCAGGAACGAGGGAGAGGGAGCAGGAAAACTGAGAGAAAGCAGGAAGAGGGAACGAAAGCAGGAATACGGGAGAGAGAAAGCAGGAATGAGGGAGAGAGAAAGTAGGAATGGGGAGACAGATAAAGCAGGAATATGAGAGAGAGAAAGCAGGAAAAGAGAGAGAGAAAGCAGGAACAGGGAGAGAACGCAGGAATACGGGAGAGAGAAAGCAGGAGCATGGAAGAGGAAAGCAGGAAAAGAGAGACAGAAAGCAGGAATACGGGAGAGAGAAAGCAGGAATGGGGGAGAGAGAAAACAGGAACAGAGAGAGAGCAGTGTCAGGGAGTGAAAACAGGAATTTGGGAGAGAGAAAGCAGGAACCGAGAGGGAGAATGCAGGAATGGGGAGAGAAAGCAGGAAAAGGGAGAGAAAGCAGGAACAGGGATAGAAAGCAGGAACAAGGGCGAGAGAAAGCAGGAATATGAGAAAGAGAAAGCAGGAAAAGGGAGAGAGAAAGCAGGAACAGGGAGAGAAAGCAGGAAGAGGGAGAGAAAGCAGGAACGAGGGAGAGAGGGCAGGAACGAGGGAGACAGAAAGCAGGAACAGGGAGACAGAAAGTAGGAATACAGGAGAGAGAAAGCAGGAACAGGGATGGAAAACAGGAATGAGGGTAAGAGGGCTGGAACAAGGGAGAGAGAAAGCAGGAAATGGGAGAGAGAAAGCAGGAATGGGGAGAAAAAGCAGGAATACGGGAGAGAGAAAGCAGGAACAGGGATAGAAAGCAGGAACAAGCGAGAGAGGGCAGGGACAAGGAAGAGAGAAAGCAGGAATACGGGAGAGACAAAGCAGGAACAGTGAGAGAAAGCAGGAAGAGGGAGAGAATGCAGGAATGAGGGAGAGAAAGCAGGAACAGGGAGAGAAAGCAGTAAGAGGGAGAGAAAGCAGGAACGAGGGAGAGAGAAAGCAGGAACAGGGAGAGAGAAAGCAGGATCGCGGAGGATGAAAGCAGGAAGTGGGAGAGAGAAAACAGGAGGAAGGAGAGAAAGCAGGAACAAGGGAGCGAATGTAGGAAAACAGGAGAGAGAAAGCAGGAATACAAGAGAGAGAAAGCAGGAACAGGGATGGAAAGCAGGAACGAGGGAGAGAGAGTAGGAATGAGGGAGAGAGAAAGCAGGAACAGGGAGGGAAAGCTGTTAATTGGACAAGAGAAAGCAGGAACAAGGAGGGACAGCAGGAATATGGAGGATAGAAACCAGGAATAGACGAGAAATAAAGCAGGAATGGGGGAGTGACAACACAGGAACGAGGGAGAGAGAAAGCAGGAATGGGGAGAGAAAGCAGGAATACGGGAGAGAGAAAGCAAGAATAGGAGAGAGAGAGAAAGCAGGAACAGGGAGAGAAAGCAGGAATGGGGAGAGAAAAAGCAGGAACAAGGGAGAGAATGCCGGAACAGGGAGTGCGAAAGCAGGAACGAGGGAGAGAGAAAGAAGGAACAGGGAGAAAGAAAGCAGCAATGGGGAGAGAGAAAGCAGGATCAAGGGTTAGAAACTGGAAACGGGGAGAGAAACTAGGAACAGAGTGTGAAATCAGGAAAGGGGGGGGAGAGAAAGCAGGAACAGGGAGAGAGAGTAAACAGGAACAGGGTGAGAGAAAGCAAGAATAGGAGAGAGAGAAAAAGCAGGAGCAGGGAGAGAAACTGGAATCAGGGAGAGAAACTAGGAACAGAGAGAGAAATCAGGAAAAGGGGCAAGAGAAATCAGGAACAGGGAAAGAGAAAGTAGGAACAGGGAGAGAGAGAAAACAGGAACGGGGAGAGAGAAAGCAGAAACAGGGGAAAGAGAAAGCAGGAACAGGGAGAGAGAGAAAACAGGAACGGGGAGAGAGAGAAAACAGGAACGGGGAGAGAGAGAAAACAGGAACAGGGAGAGAGAAAGCAGGAACAGGGAATGGGAAAGCAGGAACAAGGGAGAGAGAAAGCAGGAACAAGGAGAGAGAAAGCAGGAACAGGGAGAGTGGGAAAGCAGGAAACAGGGAAGAGAAAGCAGGAACGAGAGAGAAAGAAAGCAGGAACAAGGAGAGAGAAAGCAGGAACAAGGGAGAGAGAAAGCAGGAACAGGGAAGAGAAAGCAGGAACGAGAGAGAAAGAAAGCAGGAACAGGGAAGAGAAAGCAGGAACAAGGAGAGAGAAAGCAGGAACAAGGGAGAGAGAAAGCAGGAACAGGGAAGAGAAAGCAGGAACGAGAGAGAAAGAAAGCAGGAACAGGGAGAGAGAGAAAACAGGAATGGGGGAGAGAGAAAAAGCAGGAATGGGGAGATATAGCAGGATTAGGGAGACAAACTGGAAACAGGGCGAGAAACTAGGAACAGAGAGAGAAACCAGGACTGGGGAGAGAAAGCAGGAATACACGAGAGGTAAAACAGGAACTAAGAGAGAGAACGCAGGAACAGGGAGAGAAACTGGAAATAGGGAGAGCAACTAGGAACAGAGAGAGAAATCAGGAAAAAGGGAAAGAGAAATCAGGAACTGGGAGAGGGAAAGCAGGAATGAGAAGTGAGAAAGCAGGAACGAGGGAAAGAGAAAGCTGGAACAGGGAATGGGAAAGCAGGAACAAGGGAGAGAGAAAGCCGGAAAGGGGGAGAGAGAAAGCAGGAACAGGGAGAGAGAAAGCAGGAACAGGGAGCGTCAGAAAGCAGGAAACAGGGAAACAGAAAGCAAGAACGGGGAGTGAGAAAGCAGGAACAAGGAGAGAGAGTAAACAGGAACGGTGAAAGAGAGAAAGCAGGAACAGGGAGAGAAAGCGGGAACAGGGAGAGAGTGAAAGCAGGAACAAGGGAGAGAGAAAGAAGGAACGAGGGAGCGAATGCAGGAATAAAGGAGAGAGAAAGCAGGAATGGGGAGAGAGAAAGCAGGAATATGAGAGAGAGAAAGCAGGAAAAGGAACAGAAAGAAAGCAGAAAGAGGGGAGAGAGAAAGCAGGATTGGGGACAAGCAGCCGGAAAAGAGAGAGAGAAAGCAGGAACAGGGAGAGAAAGCGGGAACAGGGAGAGAGTGAAAGCAGGAACAAGGGAGAGAGAAAGCAGGAACAGGGGGAGAGAGAAAGAAGGAACGAGGGAGCGAATGCAGGAATAAAGGAGAGAGAAAGCAGGAATGGGGAGAGAGAAAGCAGGAATATGAGAGAGAGAAAGCAGGAAAAGGAACAGAGAGAAAGCAGAAAGAGGGGAGAGAGAAAGCAGGATTGGGGACAAGCAGCCGGAAAAGAGAGAGAGAAAGCAGGAACAGGGAGAGAAAGCAGGAACGAGGGAGCGAATGCAGGAAGAAAGGAGAGAGAAAGCAAGAATGGGGAGAGAGAAAGCAGGAATATGGGAGAGAGAAAGCAGGAACAGGGATGGAAAAAAGGAACGAGGGAGTCAGGGCAGGAAGGAGAGAGAGAGAAAGCAGGAAGAGGGAGAGAGAGCAGGGTCAGGGAGTGAAAACAGGAACTTGGGAGAGAGAAAGCAGGAACGGAGAGAGAGAATGCAGGTATACGAGAGAGAGAGAGCAAGAATACAGGAGAGAGAAAGCAAGAAGAGGGAACGAAAGCAGGAAGAGGGAACGAAAGCAGGAACGAGGGAGAGTGAAAGCAGGAATACAGGAGAGAGAAAGCAAGAAGAGGGACAAAGAAAGCAGGAACTGGGAGAGAAAGCAAGAATACGGAAGAGAGAAAGCAGAAATACAGGAGAGAGAAAGCAGGAAAAGAGAGACAGAAAGCAGGAACAGGGAGAGAAAGCTGTTAATTGGGCAAGAGAAAGCAGGAACAAGAAGGGAAAGCAGGAATATGGAGGATAGAAACCAGGAATACGCGAGGAATAAAGCAGGAATGGGGGAGTGACAACACAGGAACGAGGGAGAGAGAAAGCAGGAATGGGGATGGAACGCAGGAACGAGGGAGAGAGGGCAGGAATGAGGATGAGAAAAAACAGGAACTGGGAGAGAGAAAGTAGGAACTGGGAGAGAGAAAGCAGGAAGAAGGGAGTGAGAAAGCAGGAACAGCGAGAGAAAGCAGGAAGAGGGAGAGAAAGCAGGAACAGGGATGGAAAACAGGAATGAGGGAGAGAGGGCAGGAATGAGGGAGAGAGAAAGCAGGAACAGGGATGGAAAACAGGAATGAGGGAGAGAGGGCAGGAATGAGGGAGAGAGAAAGCAGGAACAGGGAGAGAGAAAGCAGGAATGGGGAGAGAGAAAGCAGGAATACGGGAGAGAGAAAGCAGGAACAGGGATGGAAAACAGGAATGAGGGAGAGAGAAGGCAGGAACGTGGGAGAGAGAAAGCAGGAACAGGGAGAGAGAAAGCAGGAACAGGGATGGAAAACAGGAATGAGGGAGAGAGGGCATGAACGAGGGAGAGAGAAAGCAGGAATGGGGCAAAGAAAGCAGGAAAAGAGAGAGAAAGCAGGAAGAGGGAGAGAAAGCAGGAACAAGGCGGCAAATGCAGGAATACAGGAGAGAGAAAGCAGGAATGGGGAGAGAGACAGTAGGAATACGGGAGAGAGAAAACAGGAACAGGGATGAAAGCAGGAACGAGGGAGAGAGAAAGCAGGAATGGGGAGAGAGAAAGCAGGAATACAGGAGAGAGAAAGCAGGAATACGGGAGAGAGAAAGCAGGAACAGGGATGGAAAACAGGAATGAGGGAGAGAGAAGGCAGGAACGAGGGAGAGAGAAAGCAGGAATGGGGAGAGAGAAAGCAGGAACAGGGATGGAAAACAGGAATGAGGGAGAGAGAAGGCAGGAACGAGGGAGAGAGAAAGCAGGAATGGGGAGAGAGAAAACAGGAACAGGGATGAAAACAGGAACGAGGGAGAGAGAGCAGGAAAACTGAGAGAAAGCAGGAAGAGGGAACGAATGCAGGAGTGACAACACAGGAACGAGAGAGAAAGCAGGAATGGGGAGAGAAAGCAGGAATACGGGAGAGAGAAAGCAAGAATAGGAGAGAGAGAGAAGCAGGAACAGGGAGAGAAACTAGCAACAGAGAGAGAAAGCAGGAACAGGGAGAGAAAGCAGGAATGGGGAGAGAGAAAGCAGGAACAAGGGAGAGAGAAAGCAGGAATAGGGAGAAAGCAGGAACAGGGAGAGAATGCCGGAACGGTGAGTGCGAAAGCAGGAACGAGGGAGAGAGAAATAAGGAACAGGGAGAAAGAAAGCGGCAATGGGGAGAGAGAAAGCAGGATCAAGGGAGAGAAACTGGAAACGGTGAGAGAAACTAGGAACAGAGTGTGAAATCAGGAAAGGGGGGAGAGAAAGCAGGAACAGGGAGAGAGAAAGTAGGAACAGGGAGAGAGAGTAAACAGGAATGGGGAGAGAGAAAGCAAGAATAGGAGAGAAAAAGCAGGAGCAGGGAGAGAAACTGGAATCAGGGAGAGAAACTAGGAACAGAGAGAGAAATCAGGAAAAGGGGAAAGAGAAATCAGGAACAGGGAGAGAGAAAGAA
Organism: Chiloscyllium punctatum; assembly: GCF_047496795.1. Lineage (NCBI taxonomy): Eukaryota > Metazoa > Chordata > Chondrichthyes > Orectolobiformes > Hemiscylliidae > Chiloscyllium > Chiloscyllium punctatum. The sequence goes on along the minus strand of NC_092787.1, from coordinate 29,993,052 downwards.
GGATTGAGAAGTGAGAAAGCAGGAACGAGGGAAAGAGAAAGTAGGAACAGGTAGAGAGAGAAAACAGGAACGGGGAGAGAGAAAGCAGGAACAGGGGAAAGAGAAAGCAGGAAAGGGAGAGAGAGAAAGCAGGAACAGGAAGAAAGACAAAGCAGGAACAGGGAGAGAGAGAAAACAGGAACGGGGAGAGAGAGAAAACAGGAACAGGGAGAGAGAGAAAACAGGAATGGGGAGAGAGAGAAAACAGGAATGGGGAGATATAGCAGGAACAGGGAGACAAACTGGAAACAGGGCGAGAAACTAGGAACAGAGAGAGAAAGCAGGAATGTGGAGAGAAAGCAGGAATACACGAGAGGTAAAACAGGAACTAGGAGATAGAACACAGGAACAGGGAGAGAGAAAGCAGGAACAGGGAATGGGAAAGCAGGAACAAGGGAGAGAGAAAGCAGGAACAAGGAGAGAGAAAGCGGGAACAAGGAGAGAGAAAGCAGGAACAGGGAGAGTGGGAAAGCAGGAAACAGGGAAAGAGAAAGCAGAAACGGGGAGTGAGAGAAAACAAGAACAGGGAGGGAGAGAAAGCAGGAACAAGGGAGAGAGAAAGCAGGAACAGGGAGAGAAAGCAGTTAGAGGGAGAGAAAGCAGGAACGAGGGAGAGAGAAAGCAGGATAGCGGAGGATGAAAGCAGGAAGTGGGAGAGAGAAAGCAGGAAGAGGGAGAGAAAGCAGGAACAAGGCGGCAAATGCAGGAATACAGGAGAGAGAAAGCAGGAATGGGGAGAGAGACAGTAGGAATACGGGAGAGAGAAAACAGGAACAGGGATGAAAGCAGGAACGAGGGAGAGAGAAAGCAGGAATGGGGAGAGAGAAAGCAGGAATACAGGAGAGAGAAAGCAGGAATACGGGAGAGAGAAAGCAGGAACAGGGATGGAAAACAGGAATGAGGGAGAGAGAAGGCAGGAACGAGGGAGAGAGAAAGCAGGAATGGGGAGAGAGAAAGCAGGAACAGGGATGGAAAACAGGAATGAGGGAGAGAGAAGGCAGGAACGAGGGAGAGAGAAAGCAGGAATGGGGAGAGAGAAAACAGGAACAGGGATGAAAGCAGGAACGAGGGAGAGAGAGCAGGAAAACTGAGAGAAAGCAGGAAGAGGGAACGAATGCAGGAGTGACAACACAGGAACGAGAGAGAAAGCAGGAATGGGGAGAGAAAGCAGGAATACGGGAGAGAGAAAGCAAGAATAGGAGAGAGAGAGAAGCAGGAACAGGGAGAGAAACTAGCAACAGAGAGAGAAAGCAGGAACAGGGAGAGAAAGCAGGAATGGGGAGAGAGAAAGCAGGAACAAGGGAGAGAGAAAGCAGGAATAGGGAGAAAGCAGGAACAGGGAGAGAATGCCGGAACGGTGAGTGCGAAAGCAGGAACGAGGGAGAGAGAAAGAAGGAACAGGGAGAAAGAAAGCGGCAATGGGGAGAGAGAAAGCAGGATCAAGGGAGAGAAACTGGAAACGGTGAGAGAAACTAGGAACAGAGTGTGAAATCAGGAAAGGGGGGAGAGAAAGCAGGAACAGGGAGAGAGAAAGTAGGAACAGGGAGAGAGAGTAAACAGGAATGGGGAGAGAGAAAGCAAGAATAGGAGAGAAAAAGCAGGAGCAGGGAGAGAAACTGGAATCAGGGAGAGAAACTAGGAACAGAGAGAGAAATCAGGAAAAGGGGAAAGAGAAATCAGGAACAGGGAGAGAGAAAGAAGGATTGAGAAGTGAGAAAGCAGGAACGAGGGAAAGAGAAAGTAGGAACAGGTAGAGAGAGAAAACAGGAACGGGGAGAGAGAAAGCAGGAACAGGGGAAAGAGAAAGCAGGAAAGGGAGAGAGAGAAAGCAGGAACAGGAAGAAAGACAAAGCAGGAACAGGGAGAGAGAGAAAACAGGAACGGGGAGAGAGAGAAAACAGGAACAGGGAGAGAGAGAAAACAGGAATGGGGAGAGAGAGAAAACAGGAATGGGGAGATATAGCAGGAACAGGGAGACAAACTGGAAACAGGGCGAGAAACTAGGAACAGAGAGAGAAAGCAGGAATGTGGAGAGAAAGCAGGAATACACGAGAGGTAAAACAGGAACTAGGAGATAGAACACAGGAACAGGGAGAGAGAAAGCAGGAACAGGGAATGGGAAAGCAGGAACAAGGGAGAGAGAAAGCAGGAACAAGGAGAGAGAAAGCGGGAACAAGGAGAGAGAAAGCAGGAACAGGGAGAGTGGGAAAGCAGGAAACAGGGAAAGAGAAAGCAGAAACGGGGAGTGAGAGAAAACAAGAACAGTGAGGGAGAGAAAGCAGGAACAAGGGAGAGAGAAAGCAGGAACAGGGAGAGAAAGCAGTTAGAGGGAGAGAAAGCAGGAACGAGGGAGAGAGAAAGCAGGAATATGAAAGAGAGAAAGCAGGTAAAGGGAGAGAAAGCAGGAATAGGGAGAGAAAGCAGGAACGAGGAAGAGAGAAAGCAGGAATATGAAAGAGAGAAAGCAGGAAGAGGGAGAGAAAGCCGGAAGAGGGAGAGAAAGCAGGAATGAGGGAGAGAGAAAGTAGGAATAGGGGAGACAGAAAACAGGATCAGGGATGGAAAGCAGGAACGATGGGGAGAGAGCAGGAATGGGGAGAGAGAAGCAGGAACGAGGGAGAGGGAGCAGAAAAACTGAGAGAAAGCAGGAAGAGGGAACGAAAGCAGGAATACGGGAGAGAGAAAGCAGGAATGAGGGAGAGAGAAAGTAGGAATGGGGAGACAGATAAAGCAGGAATATGAGAGAGAGAAAGCAGGAAAAGAGAGAGAGAAAGCAGGAACAGGGAGAGAACGCAGGAATACGGGAGAGAGAAAGCAGGAGCATGGAAGAGGAAAGCAGGAAAAGAGAGACAGAAAGCAGGAATACGGGAGAGAGAAAGCAGGAATGGGGGAGAGAGAAAACAGGAACAGAGAGAGAGCAGTGTCAGGGAGTGAAAACAGGAATTTGGGAGAGAGAAAGCAGGAACCGAGAGGGAGAATGCAGGAATGGGGAGAGAAAGCAGGAAAAGGGAGAGAAAGCAGGAACAGGGATAGAAAGCAGGAACAAGGGTGAGAGAAAGCAGGAATATGAGAAAGAGAAAGCAGGAAAAGGGAGAGAGAAAGCAGGAACAGGGAGAGAAAGCAGGAAGAGGGAGAGAAAGCAGGAACGAGGGAGAGAGGGCAGGAACGAGGGAGACAGAAAGCAGGAACAGGGAGACAGAAAGTAGGAATACAGGAGAGAGAAAGCAGGAACAGGGATGGAAAACAGGAATGAGGGTAAGAGGGCTGGAACAAGGGAGAGAGAAAGCAGGAATACGGGAGAGAGAAAGCAGGAACTGGGATGGAAAACAGGAATGAGGGAGAGAGGGCAGGAACGAGGGAGAGAGAAAGCAGGAATGGGGCAAAGAATGCAGGAAAAGAGAGAGAAAAGCAGGAACAGGGATGGAAAGCAGAACGAGGGAGAGAGAAAGCAGGAACAGGTAGAGTGAAAGCAGGATCAGGGAGAGAGAAAGCAGGAATCGGGAGAGAAAGCAGGAATATGGGAGAGAGAAGCAGGAACAGTGAGAGAAAGCAAGAAGAGGGAGAGAACGCAGGAATGAGGGGGAGAAAGCAGGACCAGGGAGAGAAAGCAGGAAGAGGGAGAGAAAGCAGGAACGAGGGAGAGAGAAAGCAAGAATATGAAAGAGAGAAAGCAGGAAAAGGGAGAGAAAGCAGAAAGTGGGAGAGAAAGCAGGAATAAGGGAGAGAGAAAGCAGGAACGAGGGAGAGAGAAAGCAGGAACGCGGGAGAGAAAGCAGGGAGAGGGAGAGAGAAAGCAGCGATACAGGAGAGAGAAGGCAGGAACAGGGATGGAAAACAAGAACGAGGGAGAGAGACGCAGGAACGAGGGAGAGAGAAAGCAGGAATATGAAAGAGAGAAAGCAGGAAAAGGGAGAGAAAACAGGAAGAGGGAGAGAAAGCAGGAACAAGGGGGCAAATGCACGAATACAGGAGTGAGAAAGCAGGAATGGGGAAAGAGACAGTAGGAATACGGGAGACAGAAAACAGGAATAGGGATGAAAGCAGGAACGAGGCAGAAAGAGCAGGAATGGGGAGAGAGAAGCAGGAACGAGGGAGAGGGAGCAGAAAAACTGAGAGAAAGCAGGAAGAGGGAACGAAAGCAGGAATACGGGAGAGAGAAAGCAGGAATGAGGGAGAGAGAAAGTAGGAATGGGGAGACAGATAAAGCAGGAATATGAGAGAGAGAAAGCAGGAAAAGAGAGAGAGAAAGCAGGAACAGGGAGAGAACGCAGGAATACGGGAGAGAGAAAGCAGGAGCATGGAAGAGGAAAGCAGGAAAAGAGAGACAGAAAGCAGGAATACGGGAGAGAGAAAGCAGGAATGGGGGAGAGAGAAAACAGGAACAGAGAGAGAGCAGTGTCAGGGAGTGAAAACAGGAATTTGGGAGAGAGAAAGCAGGAACCGAGAGGGAGAATGCAGGAATGGGGAGAGAAAGCAGGAAAAGGGAGAGAAAGCAGGAACAGGGATAGAAAGCAGGAACAAGGGCGAGAGAAAGCAGGAATATGAGAAAGAGAAAGCAGGAAAAGGGAGAGAGAAAGCAGGAACAGGGAGAGAAAGCAGGAAGAGGGAGAGAAAGCAGGAACGAGGGAGAGAGGGCAGGAACGAGGGAGACAGAAAGCAGGAACAGGGAGACAGAAAGTAGGAATACAGGAGAGAGAAAGCAGGAACAGGGATGGAAAACAGGAATGAGGGTAAGAGGGCTGGAACAAGGGAGAGAGAAAGCAGGAAATGGGAGAGAGAAAGCAGGAATGGGGAGAAAAAGCAGGAATACGGGAGAGAGAAAGCAGGAACAGGGATAGAAAGCAGGAACAAGCGAGAGAGGGCAGGGACAAGGAAGAGAGAAAGCAGGAATACGGGAGAGACAAAGCAGGAACAGTGAGAGAAAGCAGGAAGAGGGAGAGAATGCAGGAATGAGGGAGAGAAAGCAGGAACAGGGAGAGAAAGCAGTAAGAGGGAGAGAAAGCAGGAACGAGGGAGAGAGAAAGCAGGAACAGGGAGAGAGAAAGCAGGATCGCGGAGGATGAAAGCAGGAAGTGGGAGAGAGAAAACAGGAGGAAGGAGAGAAAGCAGGAACAAGGGAGCGAATGTAGGAAAACAGGAGAGAGAAAGCAGGAATACAAGAGAGAGAAAGCAGGAACAGGGATGGAAAGCAGGAACGAGGGAGAGAGAGTAGGAATGAGGGAGAGAGAAAGCAGGAACAGGGAGGGAAAGCTGTTAATTGGACAAGAGAAAGCAGGAACAAGGAGGGACAGCAGGAATATGGAGGATAGAAACCAGGAATAGACGAGAAATAAAGCAGGAATGGGGGAGTGACAACACAGGAACGAGGGAGAGAGAAAGCAGGAATGGGGAGAGAAAGCAGGAATACGGGAGAGAGAAAGCAAGAATAGGAGAGAGAGAGAAAGCAGGAACAGGGAGAGAAAGCAGGAATGGGGAGAGAGAAAGCAGGAACAAGGGAGAGAATGCCGGAACAGGGAGTGCGAAAGCAGGAACGAGGGAGAGAGAAAGAAGGAACAGGGAGAAAGAAAGCAGCAATGGGGAGAGAGAAAGCAGGATCAAGGGTTAGAAACTGGAAACGGGGAGAGAAACTAGGAACAGAGTGTGAAATCAGGAAAGGGGGGGAGAGAAAGCAGGAACAGGGAGAGAGAGTAAACAGGAACAGGGTGAGAGAAAGCAAGAATAGGAGAGAGAGAAAAAGCAGGAGCAGGGAGAGAAACTGGAATCAGGGAGAGAAACTAGGAACAGAGAGAGAAATCAGGAAAAGGGGCAAGAGAAATCAGGAACAGGGAAAGAGAAAGTAGGAACAGGGAGAGAGAGAAAACAGGAACGGGGAGAGAGAAAGCAGAAACAGGGGAAAGAGAAAGCAGGAACAGGGAGAGAGAGAAAACAGGAACGGGGAGAGAGAGAAAACAGGAACGGGGAGAGAGAGAAAACAGGAACAGGGAGAGAGAAAGCAGGAACAGGGAATGGGAAAGCAGGAACAAGGGAGAGAGAAAGCAGGAACAAGGAGAGAGAAAGCAGGAACAGGGAGAGTGGGAAAGCAGGAAACAGGGAAGAGAAAGCAGGAACGAGAGAGAAAGAAAGCAGGAACAAGGAGAGAGAAAGCAGGAACAAGGGAGAGAGAAAGCAGGAACAGGGAAGAGAAAGCAGGAACGAGAGAGAAAGAAAGCAGGAACAGGGAAGAGAAAGCAGGAACAAGGAGAGAGAAAGCAGGAACAAGGGAGAGAGAAAGCAGGAACAGGGAAGAGAAAGCAGGAACGAGAGAGAAAGAAAGCAGGAACAGGGAGAGAGAGAAAACAGGAATGGGGGAGAGAGAAAAAGCAGGAATGGGGAGATATAGCAGGATTAGGGAGACAAACTGGAAACAGGGCGAGAAGCTAGGAACAGAGAGAGAAACCAGGACTGGGGAGAGAAAGCAGGAATACACGAGAGGTAAAACAGGAACTAAGAGAGAGAACGCAGGAACAGGGAGAGAAACTGGAAATAGGGAGAGCAACTAGGAACAGAGAGAGAAATCAGGAAAAAGGGAAAGAGAAATCAGGAACTGGGAGAGGGAAAGCAGGAATGAGAAGTGAGAAAGCAGGAACGAGGGAAAGAGAAAGCTGGAACAGGGAATGGGAAAGCAGGAACAAGGGAGAGAGAAAGCCGGAAAGGGGGAGAGAGAAAGCAGGAACAGGGAGAGAGAAAGCAGGAACAGGGAGCGTCAGAAAGCAGGAAACAGGGAAACAGAAAGCAAGAACGGGGAGTGAGAAAGCAGGAACAAGGAGAGAGAGTAAACAGGAACGGTGAAAGAGAGAAAGTAGGAACAGGGAGAGAAAGCGGGAACAGGGAGAGAGTGAAAGCAGGAACAAGGGAGAGAGAAAGAAGGAACGAGGGAGCGAATGCAGGAATAAAGGAGAGAGAAAGCAGGAATGGGGAGAGAGAAAGCAGGAATATGAGAGAGAGAAAGCAGGAAAAGGAACAGAGAGAAAGCAGAAAGAGGGGAGAGAGAAAGCAGGATTGGGGACAAGCAGCCGGAAAAGAGAGAGAGAAAGCAGGAACAGGGAGAGAAAGCGGGAACAGGGAGAGAGTGAAAGCAGGAACAAGGGAGAGAGAAAGCAGGAACAGGGGGAGAGAGAAAGAAGGAACGAGGGAGCGAATGCAGGAATAAAGGAGAGAGAAAGCAGGAATGGGGAGAGAGAAAGCAGGAATATGAGAGAGAGAAAGCAGGAAAAGGAACAGAGAGAAAGTAGAAAGAGGGGAGAGAGAAAGCAGGATTGGGGACAAGCAGCCGGAAAAGAGAGAGAGAAAGCAGGAACAGGGAGAGAAAGCAGGAACGAGGGAGCGAATGCAGGAAGAAAGGAGAGAGAAAGCAAGAATGGGGAGAGAGAAAGCAGGAATATGGGAGAGAGAAAGCAGGAACAGGGATGGAAAAAAGGAACGAGGGAGTCAGGGCAGGAAGGAGAGAGAGAGAAAGCAGGAAGAGGGAGAGAGAGCAGGGTCAGGGAGTGAAAACAGGAACTTGGGAGAGAGAAAGCAGGAACGGAGAGAGAGAATGCAGGTATACGAGAGAGAGAGAGCAAGAATACAGGAGAGAGAAAGCAAGAAGAGGGAACGAAAGCAGGAAGAGGGAACGAAAGCAGGAACGAGGGAGAGTGAAAGCAGGAATACAGGAGAGAGAAAGCAAGAAGAGGGACAAAGAAAGCAGGAACTGGGAGAGAAAGCAAGAATACGGAAGAGAGAAAGCAGAAATACAGGAGAGAGAAAGCAGGAAAAGAGAGACAGAAAGCAGGAACAGGGAGAGAAAGCTGTTAATTGGGCAAGAGAAAGCAGGAACAAGAAGGGAAAGCAGGAATATGGAGGATAGAAACCAGGAATACGCGAGGAATAAAGCAGGAATGGGGGAGTGACAACGCAGGAACGAGGGAGAGAGGGCAGGAATGAGGATGAGAAAAAACAGGAACTGGGAGAGAGAAAGCAGGAACTGGGAGAGAGAAAGCAGGAAGAAGGGAGTGAGAAAGCAGGAACAGCGAGAGAAAGCAGGAAGAGGGAGAGAAAGCAGGAACAGGGATGGAAAACAGGAATGAGGGAGAGAGGGCAGGAATGAGGGAGAGAGAAAGCAGGAACAGGGATGGAAAACAGGAATGAGGGAGAGAGGGCAGGAATGAGGGAGAGAGAAAGCAGGAACAGGGAGAGAGAAAGCAGGAATGGGGAGAGAGAAAGCAGGAATACGGGAGAGAGAAAGCAGGAACAGGGATGGAAAACAGGAATGAGGGAGAGAGAAGGCAGGAACGAGGGAGAGAGAAAGCAGGAACAGGGAGAGAGAAAGCAGGAACAGGGATGGAAAACAGGAATGAGGGAGAGAGGGCAGGAACGAGGGAGAGAGAAAGCAGGAATGGGGCAAAGAAAGCAGGAAAAGAGAGAGAAAGCAGGAAGAGGGAGAGAAAGCAGGAACAAGGCGGCAAATGCAGGAATACAGGAGAGAGAAAGCAGGAATGGGGAGAGAGACAGTAGGAATACGGGAGAGAGAAAACAGGAACAGGGATGAAAGCAGGAATGAGGGAGAGAGAAAGCAGGAATGGGGAGAGAGAAAGCAGGAATACGGGAGAGAGAAAGCAGGAATACGGGAGAGAGAAAGCTGGAACAGGGATGGAAAACAGGAATGAGGGAGAGAGAAGGCAGGAACGAGGGAGAGAGAAAGCAGGAATGGGGAGAGAGAAAGCAGGAACAGGGATGGAAAACAGGAATGAGGGAGAGAGAAGGCAGGAACGAGGGAGAGAGAAAGCAGGAATGGGGAGAGAGAAAACAGGAACAGAGATGAAAGCAGGAACGAGGGAGAGAGAGCAGGAAAACTGAGAGAAAGCAGGAAGAGGGAACGAATGCAGGAGTGACAACACAGGAACGAGAGAGAAAGCAGGAATGGGGAGAGAAAGCAGGAATACGGGAGAGAGAAAGCAAGAATAGGAGAGAGAGAGAAGCAGGAACAGGGAGAGAAACTAGCAACAGAGAGAGAAAGCAGGAACAGGGAGAGAAAGCAGGAATGGGGAGAGAGAAAGCAGGAACAAGGGAGAGAGAAAGCAGGAATAGGGAGAAAGCAGGAACAGGGAGAGAATGCCGGAACGGTGAGTGCGAAAGCAGGAACGAGGGAGAGAGAAAGAAGGAACAGGGAGAAAGAAAGCGGCAATGGGGAGAGAGAAAGCAGGATCAAGGGAGAGAAACTGGAAACGGTGAGAGAAACTAGGAACAGAGTGTGAAATCAGGAAAGGGGGGAGAGAAAGCAGGAACAGGGAGAGAGAAAGTAGGAACAGGGAGAGAGAGTAAACAGGAATGGGGAGAGAGAAAGCAAGAATAGGAGAGAAAAAGCAGGAGCAGGGAGAGAAACTGGAATCAGGGAGAGAAACTAGGAACAGAGAGAGAAATCAGGAAAAGGGGAAAGAGAAATCAGGAACAGGGAGAGAGAAAGAAGGATTGAGAAGTGAGAAAGCAGGAACGAGGGAAAGAGAAAGTAGGAACAGGTAGAGAGAGAAAACAGGAACGGGGAGAGAGAAAGCAGGAACAGGGGAAAGAGAAAGCAGGAAAGGGAGAGAGAGAAAGCAGGAACAGGAAGAAAGACAAAGCAGGAACAGGGAGAGAGAGAAAACAGGAACGGGGAGAGAGAGAAAACAGGAACAGGGAGAGAGAGAAAACAGGAATGGGGAGAGAGAGAAAACAGGAATGGGGAGATATAGCAGGAACAGGGAGACAAACTGGAAACAGGGCGAGAAACTAGGAACAGAGAGAGAAAGCAGGAATGTGGAGAGAAAGCAGGAATACACGAGAGGTCAAACAGGAACTAGGAGATAGAACACAGGAACAGGGAGAGAGAAAGCAGGAACAGGGAATGGGAAAGCAGGAACAAGGGAGAGAGAAAGCAGGAACAAGGAGAGAGAAAGCGGGAACAAGGAGAGAGAAAGCAGGAACAGGGAGAGTGGGAAAGCAGGAAACAGGGAAAGAGAAAGCAGAAACGGGGAGTGAGAGAAAACAAGAACAGGGAGGGAGAGAAAGCAGGAACAAGGGAGAGAGAAAGCAGGAACAGGGAGAGAAAGCAGTAAGAGGGAGAGAAAGCAGGAACGAGGGAGAGAGAAAGCAGGAATATGAAAGAGAGAAAGAAGGTAAAGGGAGAGAAAGCAGGAATAGGGAGAGAAAGCAGGAACGAGGAAGAGAGAAAGCAGGAATATGAAAGAGAGAAAGCAGGAAGAGGGAGAGAAAGCCGGAAGAGGGAGAGAAAGCAGGAATGAGGGAGAGAGAAAGTAGGAATAGGGGAGACAGAAAACAGGAACAGGGATGGAAAGCAGGAACGATGGGGAGAGAGCAGGAATGGGGAGAGAGAAGCAGGAACGAGGGAGAGGGAGCAGAAAAACTGAGTGAAAGCAGGAAGAGGGAACGAAAGCAGGAATACGGGAGAGAGAAAGCAGGAATGAGGGAGAGAGAAAGTAGGAATGGGGAGACAGATAAAGCAGGAATATGGGAGAGAGAAAGCAGGAAAAGAGAGAGAGAAAGCAGGAACAGGGAGAGAACGCAGGAATACGGGAGAGAGAAAGCAGGAATGGGGGAGAGAGAAAGCAGGAACAGAGAGAGAGCAGGGTCAGGGAGTGAAAACAGGAATTTGGGAGAAAGAAAGCAGGAAAAGGGAGAGAAAGCAGGAACAGGGAGAGAAAGCAGGAACAAGGGAGAGAGAAAGCAGGAACAGGGATGGAAAGCAGGAATGAGGGAGAGAGGGCAGGAACGAGGGAGACAGAAAGCAGGCACAGGGAGAGAGAAAGCAGGATCGCGGAGGATGAAAGCAGGAAGTGGGAGAGAGAAAACAGGAAGAGAGAGAGAAAGTAGGAACAAGGGAGCGAATGCAGGAATACAGGAGAGAGAAAGCAGGAACAAGGGAGAGAGAAAGCAGGATCGCGGAGGATGAAAGCAGGAAGTGGGAGAGAGAAAACAGGAAGAGAGAGAGAAAGTAGGAACAAGGGAGCGAATGCAGGAATACAGGAGAGAGAAAGCAGGAACAAGGGAGAGAGAAATCAGGAACAGGGAGAATGCAGGAACAGGGAGAGAATGCCGGAACAGGGAGTGCGAAAGCAGGAATGAGAGAGAGAGAAAGCAGGAACAGGGAGAAAGAAAGCGGCAATGGGGAGAGAGAAAGCAGGATCAAGGGAGAGAAACTGGAAACGGTGAGAGAAACTAGGAACAGAGTGTGAAATCAGGAAAGGGGGAGAGAGAAAGCAGGAACAGGGAGAGAGAAAGCAGGAACAGGGAAAGAGAAAGCAGGAACGAGGGAGCGAATGCAGGAAGAAAGGAGAGAGAAAGCAAGAATGGGGAGAGAGAAAGCAGGAATATGGGAGAGAGAAAGCAGGAACAGGGATGGAAAAAAGGAACGAGGGAGTCAGGGCAGGAAGGAGAGAGAGAGAAAGCAGGAAGAGGGAGAGAGAGCAGGGTCAGAGAGTGAAAACAGGAACTTGGGAGAGAGAAAGCAGGAACGGAGAGAGAGAATGCAGGTATACGAGAGAGAGAGAGCAAGAATACAGGAGAGAGAAAGCAAGAAGAGGGAACGAAAGCAGGAAGAGGGAACGAAAGCAGGAACGAGGGAGAGTGAAAGCAGGAATACAGGAGAGAGAAAGCAAGAAGAGGGACAAAGAAAGCAGGAACTGGGAGAGAAAGCAAGAATACGGAAGAGAGAAAGCAGAAATACAGGAGAGAGAAAGCAGGAAAAGAGAGACAGAAAGCAGGAACAGGGAGAGAAAGCTGTTAATTGGGCAAGAGAAAGCAGGAACAAGAAGGGAAAGCAGGAATATGGAGGATAGAAACCAGGAATACGTGAGGAATAAAGCAGGAATGGGGGAGTGACAACACAGGAATGAGGGAGAGAGAAAGCAGGAATGGGGATGGAACGCAGGAACGAGGGAGAGAGGGCAGGAATGAGGATGAGAAAAAACAGGAACTGGGAGAGAGAAAGCAGGAACTGGGAGAGAGAAAGCAGGAAGAAGGGAGTGAGAAAGCAGGAACAGCGAGAGAAAGCAGGAAGAGGGAGAGAAAGCAGGAACAGGGATGGAAAACAGGAATGAGGGAGAGAGGGCAGGAATGAGGGAGAGAGAAAGCAGGAACAGGGATGGAAAACAGGAATGAGGGAGAGAGGGCAGGAATGAGGGAGAGAGAAAGCAGGAACAGGGAGAGAGAAAGCAGGAATGGGGAGAGAGAAAGCAGGAATACGGGAGAGAGAAAGCAGGAATGGGGAGAGAGAAAGCAGGAATACGGGAGAGAGAAAGCAGGAACAGGGATGGAAAACAGGAATGAGGGAGAGAGAAGGCAGGAATGAGGGAGAGAGAAAGCAGGAACAGGGAGAGAGAAAGCAGGAACAGGGATGGAAAACAGGAATGAGGGAGAGAGGGCAGGAACGAGGGAGAGAGAAAGCAGGAATGGGGCAAAGAAAGCAGGAAAAGAGAGAGAAAGCAGGAAGAGGGAGAGAAAGCAGGAACAAGGCGGCAAATGCAGGAATACAGGAGAGAGAAAGCAGGAATGGGGAGAGAGACAGTAGGAATACGGGAGAGAGAAAACAGGAACAGGGATGAAAGCAGGAATGAGGGAGAGAGAAAGCAGGAATGGGGAGAGAGAAAGCAGGAATACGGGAGAGAGAAAGCAGGAATACGGGAGAGAGAAAGCTGGAACAGGGATGGAAAACAGGAATGAGGGAGAGAGAAGGCAGGAACGAGGGAGAGAGAAAGCAGGAATGGGGAGAGAGAAAGCAGGAACAGGGATGGAAAACAGGAATGAGGGAGAGAGAAGGCAGGAACGAGGGAGAGAGAAAGCAGGAATGGGGAGAGAGAAAACAGGAACAGAGATGAAAGCAGGAACGAGGGAGAGAGAGCAGGAAAACTGAGAGAAAGCAGGAAGAGGGAACGAATGCAGGAGTGACAACACAGGAACGAGAGAGAAAGCAGGAATGGGGAGAGAAAGCAGGAATACGGGAGAGAGAAAGCAAGAATAGGAGAGAGAGAGAAGCAGGAACAGGGAGAGAAACTAGCAACAGAGAGAGAAAGCAGGAACAGGGAGAGAAAGCAGGAATGGGGAGAGAGAAAGCAGGAACAAGGGAGAGAGAAAGCAGGAATAGGGAGAAAGCAGGAACAGGGAGAGAATGCCGGAACGGTGAGTGCGAAAGCAGGAACGAGGGAGAGAGAAAGAAGGAACAGGGAGAAAGAAAGCGGCAATGGGGAGAGAGAAAGCAGGATCAAGGGAGAGAAACTGGAAACGGTGAGAGAAACTAGGAACAGAGTGTGAAATCAGGAAAGGGGGGAGAGAAAGCAGGAACAGGGAGAGAGAAAGTAGGAACAGGGAGAGAGAGTAAACAGGAATGGGGAGAGAGAAAGCAAGAATAGGAGAGAAAAAGCAGGAGCAGGGAGAGAAACTGGAATCAGGGAGAGAAACTAGGAACAGAGAGAGAAATCAGGAAAAGGGGAAAGAGAAATCAGGAACAGGGAGAGAGAAAGAAGGATTGAGAAGTGAGAAAGCAGGAACGAGGGAAAGAGAAAGTAGGAACAGGTAGAGAGAGAAAACACGAACGGGGAGAGAGAAAGCAGGAACAGGGGAAAGAGAAAGCAGGAAAGGGAGAGAGAGAAAGCAGGAACAGGAAGAAAGACAAAGCAGGAACAGGGAGAGAGAGAAAACAGGAACGGGGAGAGAGAGAAAACAGGAACAGGGAGAGAGAGAAAACAGGAATGGGGAGAGAGAGAAAACAGGAATGGGGAGATATAGCAGGAACAGGGAGACAAACTGGAAACAGGGCGAGAAACTAGGAACAGAGAGAGAAAGCAGGAATGTGGAGAGAAAGCAGGAATACACGAGAGGTCAAACAGGAACTAGGAGATAGAACACAGGAACAGGGAGAGAGAAAGCAGGAACAGGGAATGGGAAAGCAGGAACAAGGGAGAGAGAAAGCAGGAACAAGGAGAGAGAAAGCGGGAACAAGGAGAGAGAAAGCAGGAACAGGGAGAGTGGGAAAGCAGGAAACAGGGAAAGAGAAAGCAGAAACGGGGAGTGAGAGAAAACAAGAACAGGGAGGGAGAGAAAGCAGGAACAAGGGAGAGAGAAAGCAGGAACAGGGAGAGAAAGCAGTAAGAGGGAGAGAAAGCAGGAACGAGGGAGAGAGAAAGCAGGAATATGAAAGAGAGAAAGAAGGTAAAGGGAGAGAAAGCAGGAATAGGGAGAGAAAGCAGGAACGAGGAAGAGAGAAAGCAGGAATATGAAAGAGAGAAAGCAGGAAGAGGGAGAGAAAGCCGGAAGAGGGAGAGAAAGCAGGAATGAGGGAGAGAGAAAGTAGGAATAGGGGAGACAGAAAACAGGAACAGGGATGGAAAGCAGGAACGATGGGGAGAGAGCAGGAATGGGGAGAGAGAAGCAGGAACGAGGGAGAGGGAGCAGAAAAACTGAGTGAAAGCAGGAAGAGGGAACGAAAGCAGGAATACGGGAGAGAGAAAGCAGGAATGAGGGAGAGAGAAAGTAGGAATGGGGAGACAGATAAAGCAGGAATATGGGAGAGAGAAAGCAGGAAAAGAGAGAGAGAAAGCAGGAACAGGGAGAGAACGCAGGAATACGGGAGAGAGAAAGCAGGAATGGGGGAGAGAGAAAGCAGGAACAGAGAGAGAGCAGGGTCAGGGAGTGAAAACAGGAATTTGGGAGAAAGAAAGCAGGAAAAGGGAGAGAAAGCAGGAACAGGGAGAGAAAGCAGGAACAAGGGAGAGAGAAAGCAGGAACAGGGATGGAAAGCAGGAATGAGGGAGAGAGGGCAGGAACGAGGGAGACAGAAAGCAGGCACAGGGAGAGAGAAAGCAGGATCGCGGAGGATGAAAGCAGGAAGTGGGAGAGAGAAAACAGGAAGAGAGAGAGAAAGTAGGAACAAGGGAGCGAATGCAGGAATACAGGAGAGAGAAAGCAGGAACAAGGGAGAGATAAAGCAGGATCGCGGAGGATGAAAGCAGGAAGTGGGAGAGAGAAAACAGGAAGAGAGAGAGAAAGTAGGAACAAGGGAGCGAATGCAGGAATACAGGAGAGAGAAAGCAGGAACAAGGGAGAGAGAAATCAGGAACAGGGAGAATGCAGGAACAGGGAGAGAATGCCGGAACAGGGAGTGCGAAAGCAGGAATGAGAGAGAGAGAAAGCAGGAACAGGGAGAAAGAAAGCGGCAATGGGGAGAGAGAAAGCAGGATCAAGGGAGAGAAACTGGAAACGGTGAGAGAAACTAGGAACAGAGTGTGAAATCAGGAAAGGGGGAGAGAGAAAGCAGGAACAGGGAGAGAGAAAGCAGGAACAGGGAAAGTGAAAGCAGGAACGAGGGAGCGAATGCAGGAAGAAAGGAGAGAGAAAGCAAGAATGGGGAGAGAGAAAGCAGGAATATGGGAGAGAGAAAGCAGGAACAGGGATGGAAAAAAGGAACGAGGGAGTCAGGGCAGGAAGGAGAGAGAGAGAAAGCAGGAAGAGGGAGAGAGAGCAGGGTCAGGGAGTGAAAACAGGAACTTGGGAGAGAGAAAGCAGGAACGGAGAGAGAGAATGCAGGTATACGAGAGAGAGAGAGCAAGAATACAGGAGAGAGAAAGCAAGAAGAGGGAACGAAAGCAGGAAGAGGGAACGAAAGCAGGAACGAGGGAGAGTGAAAGCAGGAATACAGGAGAGAGAAAGCAAGAAGAGGGACAAAGAAAGCAGGAACTGGGAGAGAAAGCAAGAATACGGAAGAGAGAAAGCAGAAATACAGGAGAGAGAAAGCAGGAAAAGAGAGACAGAAAGCAGGAACAGGGAGAGAAAGCTGTTAATTGGGCAAGAGAAAGCAGGAACAAGAAGGGAAAGCAGGAATATGGAGGATAGAAACCAGGAATACGTGAGGAATAAAGCAGGAATGGGGGAGTGACAACACAGGAATGAGGGAGAGAGAAAGCAGGAATGGGGATGGAACGCAGGAACGAGGGAGAGAGGGCAGGAATGAGGATGAGAAAAAACAGGAACTGGGAGAGAGAAAGCAGGAACTGGGAGAGAGAAAGCAGGAAGAAGGGAGTGAGAAAGCAGGAACAGCGAGAGAAAGCAGGAAGAGGGAGAGAAAGCAGGAACAGGGATGGAAAACAGGAATGAGGGAGAGAGGGCAGGAATGAGGGAGAGAGAAAGCAGGAACAGGGATGGAAAACAGGAATGAGGGAGAGAGGGCAGGAATGAGGGAGAGAGAAAGCAGGAACAGGGAGAGAGAAAGCAGGAATGGGGAGAGAGAAAGCAGGAATACGGGAGAGAGAAAGCAGGAACAGGGATGGAAAACAGGAATGAGGGAGAGAGAAGGCAGGAACGAGGGAGAGAGAAAGCAGGAACAGGGAGAGAGAAAGCAGGAACTGGGATGGAAAACAGGAATGAGGGAGAGAGGGCAGGAACGAGGGAGAGAGAAAGCAGGAATGGGGCAAAGAAAGCAGGAAAAGAGAGATAAAGCAGGAAGAGGGAGAGAAAGCAGGAACAAGGCGGAAAATGCAGGAATACAGGAGAGAGAAAGCAGGAATGGGGAGAGAGACAGTAGGAATACGGGAGAGAGAAAACAGGAACAGGGATGAAAGCAGGAACGAGGGAGAGAGAGCAGGAATGGAGAGAGAGAAGCAGGAACGAGGGAGAGGGAGCAGGAAAACTGAGAGAAAGCAGGAAGAGGGAACGAATGCAGGAGTGACAACACAGGAACGAGAGAGAAAGCAGGAATGGGGAGAGAAAGCAGGAATACGGGAGAGAGAAAGCAAGAATAGGAGAGAGAGTGAAGCAGGAACAGGGAGAGAAACTAGCAACAGAGAGAGAAAGCAGGAACAGGGAGAGAAAGCAGGAATGGGGAGAGAGAAAGCAGGAACAAGGGAGAGAGAAAGCAGGAATAGGGAGAAAGCAGGAACAGGGAGAGAATGCCGGAACGGTGAGTGCGAAAGCAGGAACGAGGGAGAGAGAAAGAAGGAACAGGGAGAAAGAAAGCGGCAATGGGGAGAGAGAAAGCAGGATCAAGGGAGAGAAACTGGAAACGGTGAGAGAAACTAGGAACAGAGTGTGAAATCAGGAAAGGGGGGAGAGAAAGCAGGAACAGGGAGAGAGAAAGTAGGAACAGGGAGAGAGAGTAAACAGGAATGGGGAGAGAGAAAGCAAGAATAGGAGAGAAAAAGCAGGAGCAGGGAGAGAAACTGGAATCAGGGAGAGAAACTAGGAACAGAGAGAGAAATCAGGAAAAGGGGAAAGAGAAATCAGGAACAGGGAGAGAGAAAGAAGGATTGAGAAGTGAGAAAGCAGGAACGAGGGAAAGAGAAAGTAGGAACAGGTAGAGAGAGAAAACACGAACGGGGAGAGAGAAAGCAGGAACAGGGGAAAGAGAAAGCAGGAAAGGGAGAGAGAGAAAGCAGGAACAGGAAGAAAGACAAAGCAGGAACAGGGAGAGAGAGAAAACAGGAACGGGGAGAGAGAGAAAACAGGAATGGGGAGATATAGCAGGAACAGGGAGACAAACTGGAAACAGGGCGAGAAACTAGGAACAGAGAGAGAAAGCAGGAATGTGGAGAGAAAGCAGGAATACACGAGAGGTAAAACAGGAACTAGGAGATAGAACACAGGAACAGGGAGAGAGAAAGCAGGAACAGGGAATGGGAAAGCAGGAACAAGGGAGAGAGAAAGCAGGAACAAGGAGAGAGAAAGCCGGAACAAGGAGAGAGAAAGCAGGAACAGGGAGAGTGGGAAAGCAGGAAACAGGGAAAGAGAAAGCAGAAACGGGGAGTGAGAGAAAACAAGAACAGGGAGGGAGAGAAAGCAGGAACAAGGGAGAGAGAAAGCAGGAACAGGGAGAGAAAGCAGTAAGAGGGAGAGAAAGCAGGAACGAGGGAGAGAGAAAGCAGGAATATGAAAGAGAGAAAGCAGGTAAAGGGAGAGAAAGCAGGAATAGGGAGAGAAAGCAGGAACGAGGAAGAGAGAAAGCAGGAATATGAAAGAGAGAAAGCAGGAAGAGGGAGAGAAAGCCGGAAGAGGGAGAGAAAGCAGGAATGAGGGAGAGAGAAAGTAGGAATAGGGGAGACAGAAAACAGGATCAGGGATGGAAAGCAGGAACGATGGGGAGAGAGCAGGAATGGGGAGAGAGAAGCAGGAACGAGGGAGAGGGAGCAGAAAAACTGAGTGAAAGCAGGAAGAGGGAACGAAAGCAGGAATACGGGAGAGAGAAAGCAGGAATGAGGGAGAGAGAAAGTAGGAATGGGGAGACAGATAAAGCAGGAATATGAGAGAGAGAAAGCAGGAAAAGAGAGAGAGAAAGCAGGAACAGGGAGAGAACGCAGGAATACGGGAGAGAGAAAGCAGGAATGGGGGAGAGAGAAAGCAGGAACAGAGAGAGAGCAGGGTCAGGGAGTGAAAACAGGAATTTGGGAGAGAGAAAGCAGGAACAGGGAGAGAAAGCAGGAACAGGGAGAGAAAGCAGGAACAAGGGAGAGAGAAAGCAGGAACAGGGATGGAAAGCAGGAATGAGGGAGAGAGGGCAGGAACGAGGGAGACAGAAAGCAGGCACAGGGAGAGAGAAAGCAGGATCGCGGAGGATGAAAGCAGGAAGTGGGAGAGAGAAAACAGGAAGAGAGAGAGAAAGAAGGAACAAGGGAGCGAATGCAGGAATACAGGAGAGAGAAAGCAGGAACAAGGGAGAGAGAAAGCAGGAACAGGGAGAATGCAGGAACAGGGAGAGAATGCCGGAACAGGGAGTGCGAAAGCAGGAATGAGAGAGAGAGAAAGCAGGAACAGGGAGAAAGAAAGCGGCAATGGGGAGAGAGAAAGCAGGATCAAGGGAGAGAAACTGGAAACGGTGAGAGAAACTAGGAACAGAGTGTGAAATCAGGAAAGGGGGAGAGAGAAAGCAGGAACAGGGATGGAAAGCAGGAATGAGGGAGAGAGGGCAGGAACGAGGGAGACAGAAAGCAGGAACAGGGAGAGAGAAAGCAGGATAGCGGAGGATGAAAGCAGGAAGTGGGAGAGAGAAAACAGGAAGAGGGAGAGAAAGCAGGAACAAGGGAGCGAATGTAGGAAAACAGGAGAGAGAAAGCAGGAATACAGGAGAGAGAAAGCAGGAACGAGGGAGAGAGAGAAGGAATGAGGGAGAGAGAAAGCAGGAACAGGGATGGAAAGCTGTTAATTGGACAAGAGAAAGCAGGAACAACGCGGGACAGCGGAAATATGGAGGATAGAAACCAGGAATAGACGAGAAATAAAGCAGGAATGGGGGAGTGACAACACAGGAATGAGGGAGAGAGAAAGCAGGAATGGGGAGAGAAAGCAGGAATACGGGAGAGAGAAACCAAGAATAGGAGAGAGAGAGAAGCAGGAACAGGGAGAGAAACTAGCAACAGAGAGAGAAAGCAGGAACAGGGAGAGAAAGCAGCAATGGGGAGAGAGAAAGCAGGATCAAGGGTTAGAAACTGGAAACGGGGAGAGAAACTAGGAACAGAGTGTGAAATCAGGAAAGGGGGGGAGAGAAAGCAGGAACAGGGAGAGAGAGTAAACAGGAACAGGGTGAGAGAAAGCAAGAATAGGAGAGAGAGAAAAAGCAGGAGCAGGGAGAGAAACTGGAATCAGGGAGAGAAATTAGGAACAGAGAGAGAAATCAGGAAAAGGGGAAAGAGAAATCAGGAACAGGGAGAGAGAAAGAAGGATTGAGAAGTGAGAAAGCAGGAACGAGGGAAAGAGAAAGTAGGAACAGGGAGAGAGAGAAAACAGGAATGGGGAGAGAGAGAAAGCAGGAATGGGGAGATATAGCAGGATTAGGGAGACAAACTACAAACAGGGCGAGAAGCTAGGAACAGAGAGAGAAACCAGGAATGGGGAGAGAAAGCAGGAATACACGAGAGGTAAAACAGGAACTAGCAGAGAGAATGCAGGAACAGGGGAGAGAGAAAGCAGGAATGAGGAGAGAAAGAAGGACCATGGAAAGAACGCAGGAACAAGGAAGAGAATGAAGGAATGGGGAGAGAGAAAGCAGGAAAAAGGGAGCGAGAAAGCAGGAACGAGGAGAGAGAGAAAGCAGGAACAGCGAAAGAGAATGCAGGAATATGGGAGCGAAAGCAGGAAAGGGGAGAGAGAAATAGCAGGAATAGGATGAGAGAGAAAGCAGGAACAGCGAGAGAGAATGCAGGAACGGGGGAGAGAGAGAAAACAGGAACGGGGAGGGAGAGAAAGCAGGAATGGGAGAGAGAAAGCAGGAACAGGGAGAGAAAGCATTAAGAGGGAAAGAGAAAGCAGGAATACGGGAGGGAGAAAGAAGGAACAGGGGCAGGGAAAGCTGAAATAGGGGAGAGAGAAAGCAGGAACAGGGAGAGAGAGAAGACAGAAATGGGGGAGAGAGAGAAAGCAGGAACAGGGAGAGAGAGAAAGCAGGAATGGGGAGATATAGCAGGAACAGGGAGACAAACTGGAAACAGGACGAGAAACTAGGAACAGAGAGAGAAACCAGGAATACACGAGAGGTAAAACAGGAACTAGGAGATAGAACACAGGAACAGGGAGAGAGAAAGCAGGAACAGGGAATAGGAAAGCAGGAACCGGGAGAGAGAAAGCAGGAACGGGGAGAGAAAGTAAACAGGAATGGGGAGAGAGAAAGCTGGAACAGGGGAGAGAGACAGCAGGAATGGGGAGAGAAAGAAGGACCATGGAAAGAACGCAGGAACAAGGGAGAGAAAGCAGGAATGGGGGGAGAGAGAAAGCAGGAAAAAGGGAGAGAGAAAGCAGGAACGGGGAAAGAGGGAAAGCAGGAACAGGGAGAGAGAAAGCAGGAATACGGGAGAGAAAGCAGGAAAGGGGAGAGAGAATGCAGGAACAGGGGAAGAGAGAAAGCAGGAACAAGGAGAAAGCAGGAACAGAGAGAGAACGCAGGAATGAGGGAGAGAGAAAGCAGGAACGAGGAGTGAGAAAGCAGGAATGTGAAAGCAGGAACTGGGAAAGAGAGAGCAGAAATACGGGAGAGAGAAAAATCAGGAATCCGCGAGATAAAGCAGGAACTGGGAGAGAGAAAGCAGGAATAAGGGACAGAGAAAGCAGGAACTGGGAGAGAGACAAAGCAGGAACAGGGAGAGAGAGAAAGCAGTAATGGGGAGATATAGCAGGATTAGGGAGACAAACTGGAAACAGGGCAAGAAACTAGGAACAGAGAGAGAAACCAGGAATGGGGAGAGAATGCAGGAATACATGAGAGGTAAAACAGGAACTAGGAGAGAGAACACAGGAACAGGGAGAGAGAAAGCAGGAACAGGGAATAAGAAAGCAGGAACAAGGGAGAGAGAAAGCAGGAAAGGGGGAGAGAGAAAGCAGGAACAGGGAGAGTGAGAAAGCAGGAACAGGGAGAGAGAGAAAGCAGAGCGGGGGGTGGGGAGAGAGCAGGAACAGGGAGTGAGAAAGCAGGAAGAGGGGTGAAAGAATGGAGGAATTGGGAGAGAAAGCAGGAACAGGGATGGAAAGCAGGAACGAGGGAGAGTGAGCAGGAACGAGGGAGAGAGAAAGCACGAATGGGGAGCGAGGAAGTAGGAATGGGGAGAGAAAGAGAGAATGGGGAGAGAGAAAGCAGGAATACGGGAGAGAGAAATCAGAAATGGGGAGAGAAAGCAGGAAAAGAGAGAGAAAGTAGGAACAGGGAGAGAAGGAAAGAATGGGGAGAGAGAAAGCAGGAATACGGGAGAGAGAAATCAGGAATGGGGAGAGAAACTGGAAACAGGGAGAGAAACTAGGAACAGAGATAGAATGCAGGAACAGGAAGAGAGAAAACAGGAATGGGGAAAGAGTGAAAGCAGGAATACAGGGGAGACAAAACAGGAATACACAAGAGATAAAGCAGGAATGGGGCAGAGAGAACGCACGAAAAAGGGACAGAGAAGGCAGGAATGGGGAGAGAGAGCAGGAACAGGAAGAGAACGCAGGAACGGGGAGAGAGGGAAAGCAGGAACAAGGGAGAGAATGCAGAAACGGGGAGGCAGAAAAAGCAGGAACAGGGACAGAGAAAGCAGGAATACGGGAGGGAGAAACCAGGAATACGTGAGATAAAGCAGGAACTGGGAGACAGAAAGCAGGAACAGGGAGAGAGAAAGCAGGAATGGGGAATGAAAGCAGGAACAGGGAGAGAAACTAGCAACAGAGAGAGAAAGCAGGAACAGGAAGAGAAAGCAGGAACTGGGAGAGAAAGAAGGACCAGGGAGAGAACACAGGAATGAGGGAGAGAAAGCAGGAATGGGGAGAGAGAAAGCAGGAACAAGGGAGAGAGAAAGCAGGAACAAGGGAGAGAGAAAGCAGGAACAGGGGGAGAAACTGGAATCAGGGAGAGAAACTAGGAACAGAGAGAGAAATCAGGAAAAGAGGAAAGAGAAATCAGGAACAGGGAGAGAGAAAGAAGGATTGAGAAGTGAGAAAGCAGGAACGAGGGAAAGAGAAAGCAGGAACAGGGAGAGAGAGAAAACAGGAACAGGGGAGAGAGAAAGCAGGAACGGGGGAGAGAGAAAGCAGGAACGAAGGAGAGAGAAAACAGGAATGGGGGAGAGAGAGAAAACAGGAATGGGGAGATATAGCAGGAACAGGGAGACAAACTGGAAACAGGGCAAGAAACTAGGAACAGAGAGAGAAAGCAGGAATGTGAAGAGAAAGCAGGAATACACGAGAGGTAAAACAGGAACTAGGAGAGAGAACACAGGAACAGGGAGAGTCAGAAAGCAGGAAACAGGAAAAGAGAAAGCAGAAACGGTGAGTGAGAAAGCAGGAACATGGAGAGAGAGTAATCATGAACTGTGAGTGAGAGAAAGCAGGAACAAGGGAGAGAGAAAGCAGCAACAGGGGAGAGAGAAAGCAGGAATGAGAGAGAAAGAAAGCAGGAACAGGGAGAGAGAGTAAACAGGAACGGGGAGAGAGAGAAAGCAGGAATGAGGAGAGAGAAAGCAGGAACAGCGGAGAGAGAGAAAGCAGGAATGGGGGAGAGAGAAAGCAGGAACAGCGGAGAGAGAGAAAGCAGGAATGGGGGAGAGAAAGCAGGAATGGGGAGAGAGAAAGCAGGAATGGGGGAGAGAGAAAGCAGGAACAGGGAGAGAAAGACGGACCATGGAAAGAACGCAGGAACAAGAGAGAGAAAGCAGGAACAGGGAGAGAGAAAGCAGGAATGGGGAGAGAGAAAGCAGGAATGGGGAGAGAGAAAGAAGGAACGGGGAGGGAACGCTGGAACAGGGAGAGAATGCAGGAACAGAGGGAGAGAGAAAGCAGAAACAGGGAAAGAGAATTCAGGAGTGGGGAGAGAGAAAGTAGGAATAGTGGAGACAGAGAAAGCAGGAATTGGGAGAGAGATAAAACAGGAAAAGGGAATGAAAGCAGGATATAGGGAAAGAGAAAGCAGGAATAAGTGGGAGAAAGCTGAAAGGGGGAGACTGAAAAAGCAGTATCTTGGACAGAGAAAGCAGGAATAAGTGGGATAGAAACCAGGAATACAGGGAGACAAAAATCAGGAACGGTGAGATAGAAAGCAGGAAGAGGGAGAGAGAAAGCAGGAACACGGGAGAGAAAGAAAGCAGGGATGGGGAGAGAAAGCAGGAACAGGGGAGCGAAACTGGAAAAAGGGAGAGAAACTAGGAACAGAGAGAGAAATCAGGAAAGGGGAAGAGAGAAAGCAGGAACAGGGAGTGAAAGCAGGAACAGGGAGGGAAAGCAGAAAGGGAGAGAAAGAAAAAGCAGGAACAGGGACAGAGAAAGCAGGAATACAGGAGAGAGAAACCAGGAATATGTGAGATAAATCAGGAACTGGGAGAGAAAACGCACAAATGAGGGAGAGAGAAAGCGGGAACAGGGAGAGAGAAAGAAGGAATGGGGGAAGAGAGAGAAAGCAGGAACGAGGGAGAGAAAATCAGTGAACAGGGAGAGAAAGCAGGAATGGGGAGAGAAAGCAGGAACTGGGAGAGAAACTAGCAACAGAGACAGAAAGCAGGAACAGGGAGAGAGAGAAAACAGGAATGGGGAGAGAGAAAGCAGGAATGGGGTGAGAGAAAGCAGGAACAAGGGAGAGAAAGCGGGAATACGGGAGAGAGAAACCCGGAATACGTGAGATAAAGCAGGAACAGGGACAGAGAAAGCAGGAACAGGGAGAGAAAGCAGGAACTGGGAGCGAGAAATCAGGAACAGGGAGAGAGAGAAAACAGGAACAGGGAGAGAAAGCTGGAACTTGGGAGAGAGAAAGCAGGAACAGAGAGGGAAAGGAGGAAACAGGGAAAGAGCAAGCAGGAACAGGGAGAGAGAGAAAACAGGAATGGGGAGAGAGAAAGCAGGAACAGGGGAGAGAGAATGCAGGAACGAGGGAGAGAGAAAGCAAGAATAGGAGAGAGAGAGAAAGCAGGAATGGGGAGAGAGAAAGCAGGAACAGGGAGGGAAAGGAGGAAACAAGGGAAGAGAAAGCCGGAACAGAGAGAGGAAGCAGAATGGGGGAGACAGAAAAGGCAGGAACAGGGAGAGAGAAAGCAGGAATACATGAGAGAGAACGCAGGAACGGGGAGAGTGAAAGCAGGAACAGGGGAGAGAGAAAGCAGGAATACGGGAGACAAAACAGGAAC
Organism: Chiloscyllium punctatum; assembly: GCF_047496795.1. NCBI lineage: Eukaryota > Metazoa > Chordata > Chondrichthyes > Orectolobiformes > Hemiscylliidae > Chiloscyllium > Chiloscyllium punctatum. Next base: position 29,968,390 of record NC_092787.1, on the reverse strand, counting down.
AGGCCAGAAGGAAGCAGGAACGAGTGAGAAAGCAGGAAATGGGAGTGAAAAGAGGAACAGGGAGAGAAAGCGGGAACTAGGGAGAGAGAAAGCAGGAAAAGGGAATGAAAGTAGGAAACAGGGAAAGGGAAAGCAGGAACAGGGAGAGAAAGCAGAAAGGGGGAGACAGAAAAAGCAGGAACGGCGGAGAGAAAAAATAGGAATGGGAGAGAGTGAAAGCAGGAACTGAGGGTGAGAGAAAGCAGGAACAGGGAGAGAGAAATTAGGAATAGTGGAGAGAGAGAAAGCAGGAATGAGGGAGAAAGAAAGCAGGAACAGGTAAAGAGAAAGCAGGAACAGGGAAAGAGAAAGTAGGAATAGTGGAGACAGAGAAAGCAGGAATGAGGGAGAGAGAAAGAAGGAATAGCGGAGAGAGGAAGCAGGAACAGGGAGAGAAACTAGGAACAGAGAGAGAAAGCAGGAACAGGGAGAGAGAGAAAACAGGAACAGGGAGCGAAAAAACAGGAAAAGGGAATGAAAGCAGGATATTGGGAAAGAGAAAGCAGGGACAGGGAGAGAAAGCTGAAATGTGGAGACAGAAAAAGCAGGAACAGGGCCAGAGAAAGCGGGAATACGGGAGAGAGAAACCAGGAATATGCAAGATAAAGCAGGAACTGGGAGAGAGAACACAGGAACGGGGAGAGAGAAAGCAGGAACAGGGAGAGATAGCAGGAAGAGGTAGAGAGCAAGCAGGAATACGGGAGAGAGAAAAAAGGAACAGGGATAAAGAAAGCAGGAATGGGGAGAGAGAAAACAGGAACAGGGAGGGAAAGCAGGAAACAGGGAAAGAGAAAGCCAGAACAGAGAGAGAAAGCAGGAATATGGGAGAGTTAAAGCAGGAACTGGGGCAGAGCGAGAAAGCAGGAATGGGGAGAGAGAAAGCAGAAATACGGGAGAGAGAAAGCAGGAAAAGGGAGAAAAAGCTGGAACTTGGGAGTGAGGAAGCAGGATTGGGGAGAGAAAGCAGGAAGAGGGAGAGAGAGAAAACAGGAAGGTGGAGAGAAAATGCAGGTACAGGGAGTGAAAAGAGGAACAGGGAGAGAAAGCTGGAACTTGGGAGAGAGGAAGCAGGTAAAGGGAATGAAAGCAGGAAACAGGGGAAGAGAAAGCAGGAACAGGGAGAGAAAGCTGAAAGGGGGAGACAGAAAAAGCAGGAACGGCGGAGAGAGAAAATAGGAATGGGAGAGAGTTAAAGCAGGAGCCGAGTTGAGAGAGAAAGCAGGAACTGGGACAGAAAGAAGGACCAGGGAGAGAAAGCTGGAATACGGGAGAGAGAAACCAGGAATACGCGAGAGAGAAAAAAGGAATACGCGAGAGAGAAAGCAGGAACGAGGGAGAGAGCAAGCAGGAATACGGGAGAGAGAAAAAAGGAACAGGGAGAGAAAGCTGGAACTTGGGAGAGAGAAAACAGGAACAGGGAGGGAAAGCAGGAAACAGGGAAAGAGAAAGCCAGAACATAGAGAGAAAGCAGGAATATGGGAGAGTTAAAGCAGGAACTGGGGGAGAGAGGGAAAGCAGGAATACGGGAGAGAGAAAGCTGGAAGACTGGAGAGAGAAACCAGGAATACGCAAGAGAGAAAGCAGGAACAGGGAGTGAGAAAGCAGGAACAGGGATGGAAAGCTGGAATGAAGGAGAGAAAGCAGGAACGAGGGAGAGAGAAAGCACGAATAGGGAGAGAGAAAGTAGGAATGGGGAGACAGAAAAAGCAGGGATGTGGGAGAGAGAAAGCAGGAATATGGGAGAGAGAAGCAGGAACAGGGAGAGAAAGCAGGAAGAGGGAGAGAAAGCAGGAAGTGGGAGAGAGAAAGCAGGAAAAGAGAGAGAAAGTAGGAACAGGGAGAGTAGGAAAGAATGCGGAGACAGAGAGCAGGAATACGGGAGAGAAATCAGGAACGGGGAGAGAAACTGGAAACAGGGAGAGAAACTAGGAACAGAGATAGAATGCAGGAATGGAGAGAGAAAACAGGAACGGGAAAAGAGTGAAAGCAGGAATACGGGGGAGACAAACCAGGAATACACGAGAGATAAAGCAGGAATGGGGGACAGACAACGCAGGAACGAGGGAGAGAGAAAGCAGGAATGAGGAAGAGAAACTGGAAACAGGGAGAGAAACTAGGAACAGAGAGAGAAATCAGGAAAGGGTGAGAGAGAAAGCAGGAACAGAGAGAGAGAAAGTAGGAACAGGGAGAGAGAGTAAACAGGAACGGGAAAAGATTGAAAGCAGGAATACAGGGGAGACAAAACAGGAATACGTGAGAGATAAAGCAGGAATGGGGCAGAGAGAACGCACAAAAAAGGGACAGAGAAGGCAGGAACAGGGAGAGAGGGAAAGCAGGAATGAGGGAGAGAGAGCAGGAACAGAGAGAGAGTACGCATGAATGAGGGAGATAGAAAGCAGGAATGAGGGAGAGAATGCAGAAACGGGGAGGCAGAAAAAGCAGGAACAGGGACAGAGAAAGCAGGAATACGGGAGGGAGAAACCAGGAATATGTGAGATAAAGCAGGAACTTGGAGACAGAAAGCAGGAACGGGGAGAGAGAAAGCAGGAATGGAGAGAGAAAGCAGGAATGGGGAATGAAAGCAGGAACAGGGAGAGAAACTAGCAACAGAGAGAGAAAGCAGGAAATGGGGAAGAGAGAAAACAGGAACAGGGAAAGCAAGCAGGAAGGTGGAGAGAGAAAGCAGGAACTGGGAGAGAAAGAAGGACCAGGGAGAGAATGCAGGAACATGGGCGAGAGAAAACAGGAAAGGGGAGAGAGAAAGTGGGAATGAGGGAGTGAGAGAAAGCAAGAATAGGAGAGAGAGAGAAGCAGGAACAGGGAGAGAAACTAGCAACAGAGAGAGAAAGCAGGAACAGGGAGAGAAAGCAGGAACAGGGAGAGAAAGAAGGACCAGGGAGAGAACACAGGAACGAGGGAGAGAAAGCAGGAATGGGGAGAGAGAAAGCAAGAACAAGGGAGAGAGAAAGCAGGAACAAGGGAGAGAGAAAGCAGGAACAGGGGGAGAAACTGGAATCAGGGAGAGAAACTAGGAACAAAGAGAGAAATCAGGAAAAGAGGAAAAAGAAATCAGGAACAGGGAGAGAGAGAAAACAGGAACGGGGGAGAGAGAAAACAGGAACGGGGGAGAGAGAAAGCAGGAACGGGGGAGATAAAGAGCAGAAATACGGGAGAGAGAAAGCAGGAAAAGGGAGAAAAAGCTGGAACTTGGGAGAGAGGAAGCAGGATTGGGGAGAGAGAGAAAACAGGAAGGTGGAGAGAAAAAGCAGGTACAGGGAGTGAAAAGAGGAACAGGGAGAGAAAGCTGGAACTAGGGAGAGAGAAAGCAGGAAAAGGGAATGAAAGCAGGAAACAGGGAAAGAGAAAGCAGGAACAGGGAGAGAAAGCTGAAAGGGGGAGACAGAAAAAGCAGGAACGGCGGAGAGAGAAAATAGGAATGGGAGAGAGTTAAAGCAGGAGCCGAGTTGAGAGAGAAAGCAGGAACTGGGACAGAAAGAAGGACCAGGGAGAGAAAGCTGGAATACGGGAGAGAGAAACCAGGAATACGCGAGAGAGAGAAAAGGAATACGCGAGAGAGAAAGCAGGAACGAGGGAGAGAGCAAGCAGGAATACGGGAGAGAGAAAAAAGGAACAGGGAGAGAAAGCTGGAACTTGGGAGAGAGAAAACAGGAACAGGGAGGGAAAGCAGGAAACAGGGAAAGAGAAAGCCAGAACAGAGAGAGAAAGCAGGAATAGGGGAGAGTTAAAGCAGGAACTGGGGGAGAGAGGGAAAGCAGGAATACGGGAGAGAGAAAGCTGGAAGACGGGAGAGAGAAACCAGGAATACGAGAGAGAGAAAGCAGAAACAGGGAGAGAGAGAAAGCAGGAATACGGGAGAGAGAAAGCAGGAACAGGGAGAGAGAGAAAGCAGGAACAGGGAGAGAGAGAAGGCAGAGTGGGGGGGGGAGAGAGCAGGAACAGGGAGTGAGAAAGCAGGAAGAGGGGAGAGAGAAAGCAGGAATAGGGAGAGAAAGCAGGAACAGGGATGGAAAGCAGGAATGAGGGAGAGATAAAGCACAAATAGGGAGAGAGAAAGTAGGATTGGGGAGACAGAAAAAGCAGGGATATTGGAGAGAGAAAGCAGGAATACGGGAGAGAGAAGCTGGAACAGGGAGAGAAAGCAGGATGAGGGAGAGAAAGCAGGAAGTGGGAGAGAGAAAGTAGGAATACGGGAGCGAGAAAGCAGGAATGGGGAGAGAAAGCAGGAAAAGAGAGAGAAAGTAGGAACAGGGAGAGAAAGAAAGAATGGGGAGAGAGAAAGCAGGAATGAGGGAGAGAGAAAGCAGGAACAGGGAGATAAACTAGCGACAGAGAGAGAAAGCAGGAAAGGGGAGAGAGAATGCAGGAACTGGGAGAAAACGCAGGAACGAGGGAGACAGAAAACAGAAACGGGGAGTGAGAAAGCGTGAAGAGAGAGAGAGAAAGCAGGAAAACTGAGAGAAAGCAGAAAGAGGGAGAGAATGCAGGAACGAGGGAGAGAGGAAGCAGGAATGAGGGAAACAGAAAGCAGGAACGAGGGAGAGAGAGCAGGAATGAGGGAGAGTGAAAGCAGGAACGAGGGAGAGAGAAATCAGGATCAGGGAGAGAAAGCGGGAACAGGGAGAAAGAGAAAGCAGGAACGAGGGAAAGAGAAAGCTGAAACGGGGAGTGAGAAAGCAGGAACAGGGAGAGAAAGCAGAAAGGGAGAGACAGAAAAAGCAGGAACAGGGACAGAGAAAGCGGGAATACGGGAGAGAGAGAACGCAGGAATGGGGAGAGAGAAAGCAGGAACAGGCAGAGAAACTAGAAACAGGGAGAGAACGCAGGAACAGAGAGACAAATCAAGAACAGGGGAAAGAGAAAGCATTAAGATGGAGAGAGAAAGCAGGAATACGGGGGAAGAGAAAGAAGGAACAGGGACAGAGAAAGCAGGAATGGGGGAGAGAGAAAACCGGAACAAAGAGAGAAAGCTGAAAACAAGGTAAGAGAAAGCCGGAACAGAGAGAGAAAGCAGAAAGGGTGAGACAGAAAAAGCAGGAACTCGGACAGAGAAAGCAGGAATACAGGAGAGACAAGCCAGGAATACGTGAGAGATAAAGCAGGAACAGGGAGTAAGAAAGCAGGAATGCATGAGAGAGAACGCAGGAATAGATAGGGAGAGAGAAAGCAGGAATAGGGAGAGAGAAATCAGGAATAGGGAGAGAGAAAGCAGGAACAGTGAATTAAGCAGGAATACGGGAGAGTGTAAGCAGGAAAGGGGGAGAGAGAAAGCAGGAACAGGGAGCGAAACTAGGAACAGAGAGAGAAAGCAGGAAAGGGGAGAGAGAAAGCAGGAATGGGGAGAGAGAAAGTAGGAATAGAGGAGAGAGAAAGCAGGAATGCGGAGACAAAGCAGGAATGGGGAATGAAAGCAGGAACAGGGGAAGAGAGAAAATAGGAATGGGGAGAGAAAGCAGGAACGAGGGAAAGAGAAAGCAGGAACAGGGAGAGAAAGAAGGACCAGGGTGAGGATGCAGGAACGAGGGAGAGAAAGCAGGAACGGGGAGAGAGAAAGCAGGAACAGGGAAATAGAAGGCAGGAATATGGGAGAGAGAAACCAGGAATACGCGAGAGATAAAGCAGGAACTGGGAGAGAGAGAAAGCAGGAACACGGAGAGAGAAAGCAGGAACACGGAGAGAGAACGCAGGAATGAGGGAGACAGAAAGCTGAAATGGGGAGTGAGAAAGCAGGAACAGGGAGGGAAAGGAGGAAACAGGGAAAGAAAAAGCAGGAACAGGGAGAGAAAGCAGAAAGAGGGAGACAGAAAAAGCAGGAACAGGGACAGAGAAAGTGGGAATATGGGAGAGAGAGAAAGCAGGAACAGGCAGAGAAACTAGGAACAGGCAGAGAAACTAGAAACAGGGAGAGAAAGCAGGAACAGAGAGAGAAATCAAGAACAGGGAAAAGAGAAAGCAGGAATGGGGGAGAGAGAAAACAGGAACAGGGAGAGAAAGCTGGAAACAGGGAAAGAGAAAGCCGGAACAGAGAGAAAGCAGAAAGGGGGAGACAGAAGAAGCAGGAACTGGGACAGAGAAAGCAGGAATAGGGAGAGAGAAAGAAGGAACGAGGGAGAGACAACGCAAGAACGGGGATAGAGAAAGCAGGAATAGGAAGAGAGAAAGCAGGAATGCATGAGAGAGAAAGCAGGAACAAGGGAGAGAAAAATCAGGAATGAGGGAGAGAGAAAGCAGGAACGGGGAGAGAAAAGGCAGGAAGAGGGAGTGAGAAAGCAGGAACAGAGAGAGAAAGCAGGATAGAGGGGAGAGAGAAAGGATGAATATGGGAGAGAGAAAGCAGGAACGGCGGAGAGAGAAAATAGGAATAGGAGAGAGAGAAATCAGGAACGAGGGAGAGAGAAAGCAGGAATAGTGGGGAGAGAGAAAGCAGGAACAGGGAGAGAAACTAGGAACAGAGAGAGAAAGCAGGAAAGGGGAGAGAGAATGCGGGAACTGGGAGAAAATGCAGGAACGAGGGAGACAGAAAACAGAAACGGGGAGTGAGAAAGCGGGAAGAGGGGAGAGAGAAAGCAGGAAAACTGAGAGAAAGCAGGAAGAGGGAGAGAACGCAGGAACGAGGGAGAGAGAAAGCAGGAATATAGGAGAGAGAAAGCAGAAATGGGGAGAGAGAGCAGGAATGGGGAGAGAGAGCAGGAATGGGGAATGAAAGCAGGAACAGGGAGAGAAAATAGCAACAGAGAGAGAAAGCAGGAAAGGGGGAGAGAGAAAGCAGGAACATGGAGTGAAAGCAGGAAAGTGGAGAGAGAAAGCAGGAACTGGGAGAGAGAGCAGGAAAGTGGAGAGAGAAAGCAGGAACAGGGAGAGAGCAGGAAAGTGGAGAGAGAAAGCAGGAACAAGGAGAGAAAGCAGGAACGAGGGAAAGCGAAAGCAGGAACGAGGGAGAGAAAGCAGGAATGGGGAGAGAGAAAGCAGGAACAGAAAAAGAGAAAGCAGGAATATGGGAGAGGGAAACTAGGAATACACGAGAGATAAAGCAGGAACTGCGAGAGAGAAAGCAGGAACGAGGGAGAAAGAGAAAGCAGGAACAGGGAGCGAATGCAGGAATGAGGGAGAGAGAAAGCTGAAACGAGGAGTGAGAAAGCAGGACCAGGAAGGGAAAGGAGGAAACAGGGAAAGAGAAAGCAGGAACAGGGAGAGAAAGCAGAAAGGGGGAGACAGAAAAAGCAGGAACAGGGACAGAGAAAGTGGGAATACGGGAGAGAGAGAAAGCAGGAATGGAGAGAGAGAAAACAGGAATAGGCAGAGAAACTAGAAACAGGGAGAGAAAGCAGGAACAGAGAGAAAAATCAAGAACAGGGGAAAGAAAAAGCAGGAATATGGGGGAGAGAAAGAAGGAACAGGGACAGAGAAAGCAGGAATGGGGGAGAGAGAAAAAAGGAACAGGGAGAGAAAGCTGGAACGGGGAGAGAGAAAGCAGGAATAGGGGAGAGAGAAAGAAGGAATAGGAACAGAGAAAGCAGGAATAGGGGAGAGAGAAAGCAGGAACAAGGAGAGAGAGTAAACAGGAATGAGGAGAGAAAGCAGGAACGAGGGAAAGAGAAAGCAGGAACAGGGAGAGAAAGAAGGAATGGGGAGAGAGAAAGCAGGAACAGGGAGAGGGAAACCAGGAATATGCGAGAAATACAGCAGGAACAGGGAGAGAGAATGCAGGAAAACGGGGAGAAAGAAAGGATGCATATGGGAGAGAGAAAGCAGGAACGGTGTAGAGAGAAAATAGGAATGGGAGAGAGTGAAAGCAGGAACAGAGGGAGAGAGAAAGCAGGAACAGGGAGAGAGAAAACAGGAATAGTGGAGAGACAAAGCAGGAATATGGGAGAGAGAAAGCAGGATAGTGGAGAGAGAAAGCAGGAACAAGGAGAGAAACTAGGAACAGAGAGAGAAAGCAGGGATGGGGAGAGAGAGAAAGCAGGAATATGGGAGAGAGAAAGCAGGAACGAGGGAGAGAGAAAGCAGGAGTGAGGGAGAGAGAAAGCAGGAAGTGGTGACAAAGCAGGAAGAGGGAGAGAGAGAGAAAGCAGGAATGGGGGAGAGAGAGAAAACAGGAATGGGGAGAGAAAAAGCAGGAACAGGGAGTGAAAAAACAGGAAAATGGAATGAAAGCAGGACACAGGGAAAGAGAAAGCAGGAATAGGGAGAGAAAGCAGAAAGGGGGAGACAGAAAAAGCAGGAACAGGGACAGAGAAAGCAGGAATACGTGCGAGATAAAGCAGGAACTGGGAGAGAACACAGGAACGAGGGAGACAGAAAGCAGGAACAAGGAGTGAGAGAAAGCAGGAATATGGGAGAGAGAAAGCAGGAACAAGGGAGAGAAAGCAGGAAAGGGGAGAGAGAAAGCAGGAACAGGGAGAGAGAGAAAACAGGAATGGGGAGAGAAAAAGCAGGAACGATGGAGACAGAAAACAGGAATGGGGAGTGACAAAGCAGGAAGAGGGGAGAGAGAGAAAGCAGGGATGGGGAGAGAGAGAAAGCAGGAATATGGGAGAGACAAAGCAGGAACGAGGGGGAGAGAAAGCAGGAAGAGGGTGACAAAGCAGGAACAGGGAGAGAGAAAGCAGGAAGTGGGAGAGAGAGAAAGCAGAAATCTGGGAGCAAGAAAGCATGAACAAGGAGAGTAAATGGGAACAGGGAAAGAAAGTAGGAATGGGAAGATAAAGCAGGAACAGAGAGAGAAAGCAGGAATGAGAGAGATAGAGAAGGAACAGGGAGAGAAAGCAGGAATATGGGAGAGAGAAAGCAGGACCGAGGGAGAGAGAAAGAAGGAATGGGGGAAGAGAGAGAAAGCAGGAATGAGGGAGAGTGAAAGCAGGAATGAGGGAGAGAGAAAGCAGGAACGAGGGAGAGAGCATGAACAGGGAGAAAGAAAGCAGGAACGAGGGAGAGAGGAAGCAGGAAAGAGGGAGAGAGAAAGCAGGAACGAGGGAGTGAGAAATCAGGAACAGGGAGAGAAAGCAGGAATGAGGGAGAGAGAGCAGGAACAGGGAGAAAGAAAGCAGGAATGAGGGAGAGTGAAAGCAGGAATGAGGGAGAGAGAAAGCAGGAAAGTGGAGAGAGAAAGCAGGAACGGGGAGAGAAAGAAGGACTGGGGTAGAATGCAGGAACGAGGGAGAGAAAGCAGGAATGGGGAGAGAGAAAGCAGGAACAGGGAGAGGGAAACCAGGAATATGCGAGAAAAATAGCAGGAACAGGGAGAGAGAATGCAGGAAAACGGGGAGAAAGAAAGGATGAATATGGGAGAGAGAAAGCAGGAACGGTGGAGAGAGAAAATAGGAATGGGAGAGAGTGAAAGCAGGAACAGAGGGAGAGAGAAAGCAGGAACAGGGAGAGAGAAAACAGGAATAGTAGAGAGACAAAGCAGGAATATGGGAGAGAGAAAGCAGGATAGTGGAGAGAGAAAGCAGGAACAAGGAGAGAAACTAGGAACAGAGAGAGAAAGCAGGGATGGGGAGAGAGAGAAAGCAGGAATATGGGAGAGAGAAAGCAGGAACGAGGGAGAGAGAAAGCAGGAGTGAGGGAGAGAGAAAGCAGGAAGTGGTGACAAAGCAGGAAGAGGGAGAGAGAGTGAAAGCAGGAATGGGGGAGAGAGAGAAAACAGGAATGGGGAGAGAAAAAGCAGGAACAGGGAGTGAAAAAACAGGAAAATGGAATGAAAGCAGGACACAGGGAAAGAGAAAGCAGGAATAGGGAGAGAAAGCAGAAAGGGGGAGACAGAAAAAGCAGGAACAGGGACAGAGAAAGCAGGAATACGTGCGAGATAAAGCAGGAACTGGGAGAGAACACAGGAACGAGGGAGACAGAAAGCAGGAACAAGGAGTGAGAGAAAGCAGGAATATGGGAGAGAGAAAGCAGGAACAAGGGAGAGAAAGCAGGAAAGGGGAGAGAGAAAGCAGGAACAGGGAGAGAGAGAAAACAGGAATGGGGAGAGAAAAAGCAGGAACGATGGAGACAGAAAACAGGAATGGGGAGTGACAAAGCAGGAAGAGGGGAGAGAGAGAGAAAGCAGGGATGGGGAGAGAGACAAAGCAGGAATATGGGAGAGACAAAGCAGGAACGAGGGGGAGAGAAAGCAGGAAGAGGGTGACAAAGCAGGAACAGGGAGAGAGAAAGCAGGGAGTGGGAGAGAGAGAAAGCAGAAATCTGGGAGCAAGAAAGCATGAACAGGGAGAGTAAACGGGAACAGGGAAAGAAAGTAGGAATGGGAAGATAAAGCAGGAACAGGGAGAGAAAGCAGGAATATGGGAGAGAGAAAGCAGGACCGAGGGAGAGAGAAAGAAGGAATGGGGGAAGAGAGAGAAAGCAGGAATGAGGGAGAGTGAAAGCAGGAATGAGGGAGAGAGAAAGCAGGAACGAGGGAGAGAGCATGAACAGGGAGAAAGAAAGCAGGAACGAGGGAGAGAGGAAGCAGGAAAGAGGGAGAGAGAAAGCAGGAACGAGGGAGTGAGAAATCAGGAACAGGGAGAGAAAGCAGGAATGAGGGAGAGAGAGCAGGAACAGGGAGAAAGAAAGCAGGAATGAGGGAGAGTGAAAGCAGGAATGAGGGAGAGAGAAAGCAGGAACAAGGGAGAGTGAAAGCAGGAACGAGGGAGAGAGAAATCAGGATCAGGGAGAGAAAGCAGGAACAGGGAGAAAGAGAAAGCAGGAATGAGGGAGAGAGAAAGCAGGAAGGGGGAGTGAGAAAGCAGGAATAATGGAGACAGGGAGCAGTAATACGGGAGTGAGAAAGCAGGAATACATGAGAGAGAAAGCAGGAAGAATGGAGAGAGAAAGCAGGAATGAGGGAAAAAGAAAGCAGGAACGTGGAGAGAGCGAAAGCAGGAAGGGGGAGTGAGAGAGCAGTAATATGGGAGAGCGAATGCAGGAACGGATGAGAGAGAAGGCAAGAACAGGGGAGAGTGAAAGCAGGAACAAGGGAGAGAAAGCAGGAACAGGGAGAGAAAGCAAGAAGTGGGAGACAGAAAGTAGGAATGGGGACACAGAAAGCAGGAACAAGGGCAAGAGGAAACAGGAATGAGGGAGAGAGAAAGCAGGAATACGGGAGAGAAAAGCAGAAAAGAGGGAGACAGAAAGCGGGAATACGGGAGAGAGAAAGCTGGAACGTGAGAGAGAGAAACCAGAAATACAGGAGAGGGAAAGCATGAACGGGAGGGAGAGAGAAAGCAGGAACGGGACGAGAGAAAGCAGGAAGAGAGGAGAGAGAAAACAGGCATAGGGAGAGAGAAAGCAGGAAGAGTGAGAGAAAACAGGAATAGGGAGAGAGAAAGCAGGAAGGGTGAGAGAGAAAGCAGGAATATGAGAGAGAGAGAAAGTAGGAACAAGGGAGAGAGAGAGAGAGGAGGAACAGGGAGAGAAAGCAGGAAAGAGGGAGACCGAAAGCAGGAACAGGGAGAGAAACAGGAACGGGGAGGGAGAAAGCAGAAATGGGGGAGCAAGAAAGCAGGCACAGGGAGAGTAAACGGGAACAGGGAGAGAAGGTAGGAATGGGAAGACAACGCAGGAACAGAGAGAGAAAACAAGAATAGGAAGAGAGAAAGCAATAACAAGGAAGATAAAAATCAGGAATGGGGAGAGAGAAAGCAGGAAGGAGGGAGAGAGAAAGCAGGAATAGGGAGAGAAAGCTGGAATACAGGGGAGAGAAAGCGGGAACGGGAGATAGAGATTAAGCAGGAAGGAGGGAGAGAGAAATCAGGAACAGGAAGAGAAAGCTAGAATGGGGGAGAGAGAAAGCAGGAACAGGGAGAGATAGCAGGAAATGGGAGACAGAAAGCAGGATTGGAGACAGAGAAAGCAAGAATATGGGAGACATAACGCAGGAACAAGGGAGAGAGAAAGCAGGAATACGATAGAGAGAAAGCTGGATCAAGGGAGTGAGAAAGCAGGAACATGGAGAGAAACAGGAACGGGGAGGGAGAAAGCAGAAATGGGGGAGCAAGAAAGCAGGAATAGGGAGAGAAAACAGGAGAGGGAAGTGAGGTAGCAGGTATACAAGAGAGAGAAAGCAGAAACGAGGGAGAGAGAAAGCAGAAACGAGGGAGAGAGAAAGTAGGAACAAGGGAGAGAAAGCAGGAATACGGAGAGGGAAAGCATGAACGGGGGGAGAGAGAGAAAGCAGGAATGGAGAGAGAAAACAGGAGCATGGAGTGAATAATCAGGAACAGGGAGAGAGAAAGCAGGAACGGGGAGAGAGAAAGCATTAACAGGGAGAGTGAGAAGAGGAACAGGGAGAGAGAGCAGGAAAGAGGGAGACAGAAAGCAGGAACATGGAGAGAAAGAGGAACGGGGAGGGAGAAAGCAGAACTGAGGGAGCAAGAAAGCAGGAACAGGGAGAGAAAGTAGGAATGGGAAGTTAAAGCAGGAACGGAGAGGAAAGGAGGAACAGGGGAGAGAAAGAAAGCAGGAACTGGAGAGAAAGACAAAGCAGGAACAAGGGAGAGAGAGAAAACAGGAATGGGGAGAGAGAAATCAAGAAAGAGGGAGAGAGAAAGCAGGAATACAGGACAGAGAAAGCAGGAAGAGGGGAGAGAGAGAGGCAGGAACAGGGAAAGAAAGCAGGAGGAGGGAGAGATAAAGCAGGAATGAGGGAAAGAGATAGCAGGAACAACGGAGAGAGAAAGCAGGAACAGGGAGCGAGAAAGCAGGAACATGGAGAGAGAAAGCAGGAAATGAGAGGGAGAAAGCAGGAACGAGTGAAAGAGAAAGCAGGAATGGGGATAGAAAGCAGGAATGGGGATAGAAAGCAGGAATGGGGATAGAAAGGAGGAATGGGAAGTGAGAGAAGACAGGAATGGGGTGATAGAAAGCAGGAAGAAGGGAGAGAGAAATCAGGAATGGGAGAGAGAGAAAGCAGGAACAGGGAGAGAGGAAACAGGAACACAGGAGAGAGACAGCAGGAATACAGGAGAGGGAAAGCATGAACATAGAGAGAAAAAGTGAGGACTGCAGATGCTGGAGATCAGAGTTGAAATATGTGTTGCTGGAAAAGCGCAGCAGGTCAGGCAGCATCCAAGGAGCAGGAGAATCGACGTTTCGGGCATAAGCCCTTCTTCAGGAATGAGGAGGGTGTGCCAAGCAGGCTCAGATAAAAGGTAGGGAGGAGAAACTTGGGGGAGGGGCGTTGGGAATGCGATAGGTGGAAGGAGGTTAAGGTGAGGGTGATAGGCCGGAGTGGGGGTGGGGGCGGAGAGGTCAGGAAGAAGATTGCAGGTTAGGAAGGTGGTGCTGAGTTCGAGGGTTGGGACTCAAATAAGGTGGGGGAAGGGGAAATGAGGAAGCTGGAGAAATCTGAGTTCATCCCTTGTGGTTGGAGGGTTCCTAGGCGGAAGATGAGGCGCTCTTCCTCCAGCTGTCGTGTTGCTATGGTCTGGTGATGGAGGAGTCCAAGGACCTGCATGTCCTTAGTGGAGTGGGAGGGGGAGTTGAAGTGTTGAGCCACGGGGTGGTTGGGTTGGTTGGTCCGGGTGTCCCAGAGGTGTTCTCTGAAACGTTCCGCAAGTAGGCGGCCTGTCTCCCCAATATAGAGGAGGCCACATCGGGTGCAGTGGATGCAGTAAATGATGTGTGTGGAGGTGCAGGTGAATTTGTGGTGGATATGGAAGGATCCCTTGGGGCCTTGGAGGGAAGTAAGAGGCCTTGGAGGTGTGGGCACAAGTTTTGCATTTCTTGCGGTTGCAGGGGAAGGTGCCGGGAGTGGAGGTTGGGTTGGTGGGGGGTGTGGCCTGACGAGGGAGACACGGAGGGAGTGGTCTTTTCGGAACGCTGATAGGGGAAGGGAGGGAAATATATCCCTGGTGGTGAGGTCCGTTTGGAGATGGCGGAAATGACGAAAGATGATACGATGTATATGGAGGTCGGTGGGGTGGTAGGTGAGGACCAGTGGGGTTCTGTCCTGGTGGCGGTTGGAGAGGCGGGGCTCAAGGGCGGAGGAGCGGGAAGTGGAGGAGATGCGGTGGAGGGCATCGTCGATCACGTCTGGGGGGAAATGGCAGTCTTTGAAGAAGGAGGCCATCTGGGTTGTACAGTATTGGAACTGGTCCTCCTGGGAGCAGATGCGGCGGAGACAAAGGAATTGGGAATATGGAATGGCGTTTTTACAGGGGGCAGGGTGGGAGGAGGTGTAGTCTAGGTAGCTGTTGGAGTCGGTCGGTTTATAGTAAATGTCCGTGTTGAGTTGGTCGCCCGAGATAGAAATGGAGAGGTCTAGGAAGGGGAGGGAAGAGTCTGAGACAGTCCAGGTAAATTTGAGGTCGGGGTGGAAGGTGTTGGTAAAGTGGATGAACTGTTCAACCTCCTCGTGGGAGCACGAGGCAGCACCGATACAGTCTTCGATGTAGCGGAGGAAAAGGTGGGGGGTGGTGCCAGTGTAGCTGTGGAAGATGGACTGTTCCACATATCCTACGAAGAGGCAGGCATAGCTGGGGCCCATGTGGGTGCCTATGGCTACTCCTTTGGTTTGGAGGAAGTGGGAGGATTGGAAAGAGAAGTTGTTCAGAGTGAGGACCAGTTCAGTCAGTCGAAGGAGGGTGTCTGTGGAAGGGTACTGGTTGGTACGGGGGGAAAGGAAGAAGCGGAGGGCTTTGAGTCCTTCGTGATGGGGGATGGAGGTGTACAGGGACTGGATGTCCATGGTGAAAATAAGGCATTGGGGACCAGGGAAGCAAAAATCATGGAGGAGGTGGAGGGCGTGGGTGGTGTCCCGAACGTAGGTGGGGAGTACTTGGACTAAGGGGGACAGGACAGTGTCGAGGTATGCAGAGATGGGTTCGGTGGGGCAGGAGCAGGCTGAGACAATGGGTCGGCCGGGGCAGGCAGGTTTGTGGATTTTGGGCAGGAGGTAGAAACGGGCGGTGCGGGGTTGTGGGACTATGAGGTTGGAGGCAGTGGATGGGAGATCCTCTGAGGTGATGAGGTTATGGATGGAAGCAGGAACAGGGAGAGAGGTAGCAGTAATAGGGAGAGAGAAAGTGGGAACAGGGAGAGAGAAAGCACGAATAGGAATAGAGAAGGCAGGAATACGAGAGAGAGAAAGCAGGAATGGGGAGAGAGAAAGCAGGAATGAGGGAGAGAGAGAGCAGGAACAGGGAGAGAGAAAGCAGGAATACATGAGAGAGAAAGCAGGAACAAGGGAGAGAAAGCAGGAATAATTGAGAGAGAAAGCAGGAAGTGGGAGAGAAAGCAGGAAGTGGGAGACAGAAAGCAGGAATGGGGACAGAGAATGCAGGAATATGGGAGACAGAAAACTTGAACAGGGAGAGATAAACTCGGAACAGAGATAGAAAGCAGGAATACGGGAGAGAGAAAGCAGGAACAAGGAGAGAGGAAGCAGGAACAGGGAGAGAGAAAGCAGGGATGGGGGGACAGAGAAAGCAGGAACAGGGAGAGAAAGCAGGAAGTGGGAGAGAAAGCAGGAACAGGGAGAGAGAAAGCAGGAACAAGGAGAGAGAAAACAGGAACAGGGAGAGAAAGCAGGAATAGGGATAGGAAGTAGGAATGGGAAGTGAGAGAAGACAGGAACGGGGTGATAGAAAGCAGGGACAAGGGAGAGAGAAAGCAGGAACAGGGATAGAGAAAGCAGGAACAGGGAGAGAGAGAAAGCAGGAATGAGGGAAAGAGATAGCAGGAACGAGGGAGAGAGCAGGAACAGGGAGCGAGAAAGCAGGAACGGGGAGAGAGAAAGCAGGAACAGGGATAGAAAGCAGGAATGGGAAGTGAGAGAAGACAGGAATGGGGTGATAGAAAGCAGGAACAAGGGAGAGAGAAATAAGGAATAGGGAGAGAGAGAAAGCAAGAATAGGGAGTGAGAGAAAGCAGGAACACAGGAGAGAGAAAGCTGGAACACGGAAGAGAGACAGCAGGAATACGGGAGAGGGAAAGCAGGAACAGGGAGAGAAAGCTGGAACGGAGGAGAGAGAACACAGGAAAAGGGAGAGAGAAAACAGGATCGGGGAGCAAAAGCAGGAAGTGGGAGACAGAAAGCAGGAATGGGAACATAGAAAGCAGGAATATGGAATCAGAAAGCACGAGCAAGGGAGGGAGAAAGCAGGAACAAGGGAGGGAGAAAGCAGGAATGAAGGAAAGAGATAGCAGGATTGGGAAGAGAGAACGCAGGAACGAGGGAGAGAGAGAGCAGGAACAGGGAGAGAGGAAGCAGGAACGTGGAGAGAAACATGAATGGGGAGGGAGAAAGCAGGAATGGGGGGGTGAGGGAAAGCAGGGACAGGGAGAGAAACAGGAACGGGGAGAGAGAAAGCAGGAACGGGGGGAGGGAAAGCAGGAACAGGGAGAGAGAAAGCAGGAACGAGGGAGAGAGAGAAGGAATACGGGAGAGAGAAAGCAGGAATGGGGAGAGAAAACGCAGGAACGAGGGAGAGAGAGAAAAGCAGGAACAGGGAGAGAGAGAAAGCAGGAATGGGGGGAGGGAAAGCAGGGACAGGGAGAGAGAAAGCAGGAAAAGGTGAGAGAGAGAAAGCAGAAACAAGGGAGAGAGAAAGCAGGAACAGGGAGAGAAAGCAGGAACAAGGGGATAGTGAGCGCGGGAACAGGCAGATAGAAAGCAGGAATGGGGGACTGAGTTGGATGATGAGTTGTGATCATGTTGCTGGGGTGGGCAGACAGGGGGCAGCTGAGGTTCAATGCAGAAAGCTAAAAGATGCACTGTGGTGGGCAGAACGTTGAAAGGCAAAACAAAATATACAATGGGGGGGGGCAAAATTCTAAAAGGGCAGAGGGAGCTGGTAGGTAAAGGTGCATAGATCATTGAAGGTGGCAGGACAGGGAGACAGAGCAGTTCACAAAGCACACAGTGTCCTCATCATCGAGTCCAAGAGTAAGGAGGTGCTGCTGAACGTGTACAGGAGACCTGTTAGACATCAGCTGGAGTGTTCTGGGTGCCACATTACAGGAAAGCTGCAAACACATCGGAGGGAGTGTGGGTGCCAGTTGCAAGTACGGTTCCAGGAATGAGAATCTTCAATGGCGAGGGATTGGCTGAAGGATTTCGGACTGTTCTCCCTGGAGAGAAGGCTGACTGGAAATCTGATCGAGCTTTGCAAAATGCTGAACTGGCTGGACAGTGGGTTTTTTAAAATCATTCACGAGATACAAGTGTCTCTGACTGGGCCCTGCGTGTCTTACCGGAGCACTGTACTGAGTCAACCACAACCTCTTCGCAGAGCCAATGTGATAGGTTGGAAAGTGATTGGAAGGAATGTCACTGGGGTGAATCCCTCAGGACCAAGAGTGGTATCAGGGGGTAATGGCCATCGTCACGGTCAGAGGAAAGCAACAGCTTGAAGGTCGGCCATTGTCCGAGGAGGTGAGAAGTCCTGCTCCAAGTGCAGTGAAGGCCCTACTCTAGCTGGATGGACCCTTGGTCACTCGCCACTTGACACCACCTCTCAGACACCTACAGTGAGCTAATGTCACTTATACACTTAATGGTAATGAGTGTTGCTGAACTAAGAGACCTTGGAGTGCAGGTTCATAGCTCCTTGAAAGTGGAGTCGCAGATTGATAGGATAGTGAAGAAGGCGTTTGGTATGCTTCCCTTTATTGGTCAGTGCATTGAGTACAGGAGTTGGGAGGTCATGTTGTGGCTGTATAGGACTTTGGTTGGGCGACTAGTGGAATACTGTGTGCAATTCTGGTCTCCTTCCTATTGGAAAGATGTTGTAAAACTTGAAAGGATTCAGAAAAGATTTACAAGGATGTTGCCTGGGTTGGCGGATTTGAACTATAGGGAGAGGCTGAACAGGCTGGGGCTGTTTTCCCTGGAGTGTCGGAGGCTGAGGGGTGACCTTACAGAGGTTTATAAAATTATGAGGGGGGTGGATAGGATAAATAGACAAGGTCTTTTCCCCAGGGTGGGGAAACTAGAGGGCAAAGGTTTAAGGTGAGAGGGGAAAGATATAAAAGAGACCTGAGGGGCAATGTTTTCACACAGAGGGTGGGACATTATGGAATGAGCTGCCAGAGGATGCTGGTAGTGGAGGCTGGTACAATGACAGCATTTACAAGGCATCTGTTTGGGTGTATGAATAGGAAGGGTTTGGAGGGAGCTGGTAAATGGGATATCAGGTTATCTTGGATGAGTTGGGCCAAAGGATCTGTTTCCATGCTGTAGGCCTGACTATGACTGTACTGTGCAGTGGCTGGAACATGCTGTACAACAGAAAAAAACATTTCTGTTGGCCAAAACCACAAGACACTTCCTGTTCTTAGATTCGAGAGGAGGGAGGTAGCAGCATCTAAAACCGTGCATTAAAAGGAACCCTCTGACATCTTCCTTGTGAGGGGAAATTATTTGAACTTTGGCTCATAAGACCAAAGGCCGAACACTCTCAGTTTTTATTCATCCCTTTCTCTTCCTGATCTTCAGATGTAGCAACTCCACCTTCATCCAAGGAATAAGATCAGCGCTGGTGTGTTTGTGTTTTGAATTTCGGAACCCCATCTTCATCCAACAACTCTCCATTTCTCCTGCCCAGTATGAATCCATTCAGAAAGTAAACAACACTGGATTCACAGCGGGTCAGGCAACATCAATGGAGAGACAGGAGGTCTGCACTCGAAACATTAGCTTGCTCTCACTCCATCGATCAGGCCTGACCCACTGACATCCCCCCAGTATTTGTTGTTTTCAGGGGAATTCTGATAACAACTGTTGACTTGAATCACATTCCAATGTTCTTCGAGGGCATCAGAGTCTGAAAGGGTTAACACTGAGGAATGCCTCAAGCACCACCCACTTTGACCATATCATACCGACTGGGGGGGAAGGAAACAGGGAGGGGGTGGGTGGGACAGTGAACAATGTAGGATCTCAAAGGATTGACACTCACCACCTGAATCCACCTTGTAGTCTCTGGGACAATGTCTGACATCTCAGTTTAACATTTATACAGTCGCTAGTGTGCAATAAACTATATACGGTAGTAGAGTCATGCAGTGTAGAAACAGGCCCTTCGGCCTACCATGTCTATGCCAGCCAACAGACACTAAACTACACACTTGGAATATTGTGTTCAGTTCTAGTTGCCATCACTACAGGAAGGATGTGGAAGCTTTAGAGAGAGTGCAGAGGAGATTTACCAGGATGCTGCCTGGACTGAAGTGCATGTCTGACGAAGAAAAGTTGAGAGAGCGAGGGCTTTTCTCATTGGAGCGAAGACAGATGACAGGTGACTTGATAGAGGTGTACAAGATGATGAGAGGCATAGGCAGAGCGGACAGCCAGAGACTTTTTTCCCAGGACAGAAATGGCTATCACGAGGGAACATAATTTTAGGGTAACTGGAGGAAGGTTTAGGGGAGATATCAGAGGTAGGTTCTTTACACAGAGGGTGGTAGGTGCATGGAATGCACTGCCAGCGGTGGGAGTAGAGTCAGGTATATTAGGGACATTTAAGTGAGTCTAAGATAGGCACATGGAAGATAGTACAATGAAGGGCACGTAGGTTAGTTTGATCTTAGAGCAGAATACAAGGCCAGCACAACATCGAGGACCGAAAGGCCTGTACTGTGCTGTACTGGTCTATGTTCTATGTTCTACTCCCATTTACCTACAGTAGGTCCATATCTACCAGCATGGTGTCTCAGTAGTTAGCACTGCTGCCTCACAGCACCAGGGTCCCAGGTTCGATTCCAGCCTCGAGTGACTATCTGTGTGGAGTTTGCACATTCACCCTGTGAATGTGTGGATTTTCTCCGCGTGCTCCAGTTTCCTCCCACAGTCCAAAGATGTGCAGGTTAGGGTGGATTGGTCATGGTGTTCAGGGATGTGTAGATTAGTCAGGGGTAACTATGGGATAATAGGGTAGGGGAATTGGTCTGGGTGGGTTACTCTTCCGAGGGTTAGTGTGGACTTGTTGGGCTGAAGGGCCTGTTTCCTAGCTGATTCTATATCCAATTGTGCCCTGGTATTTTAAGACAAGATGTTTCCTAAATGTTGTGAGAGTCCTTCCCTCGAGTCCCTCTCAAGGCAGCACGGCCCAGATTTCTCCCACCCTCTGAGGGGAATACATTCATTCTCAGGTCACCTCTCAACCCTCACTTACTCCTCACCTGAAACTGATGCCCTCTGGTCTTAGACTTGTCCCAGTGGGGTAAACATTCTCACAGTTTATCTTGTCGGTACTTCTCGTAAGCTTGTACACCTCATTCAGACAATCTCTTTACTTGGTCACACAGAAGTTGACTATTGCTGTAAAAAGGCATGTTTTCCGCATCTGTAATTACATCGGAAACACACTCACAAGTACTTGGAGAGAATGCTTTCTCTTACATCTGTCTCTCCCTTACCCTGACGGCATGGATCATCGACAGCAAAGGGTTAAATTGCTGTGTGGGAGGGGCAAGTCCCCACCACCCCAGTCTCAAGGAAATCCTCTACTCACTCACACATACTCACACTCACACTCATCCCTTCACATTCATACACACACATATTCACACTCAGACTCACAGACACACACACCCACTCACACACAGTCACATTCTCCCTGTCTCAGACACACAGAGCTCAGAGATTAATCACAGACCTACAGCACTCCTACCCAAAGCAATCTGCCATTAACCCTTTCACAACCTGAGTCCAAAGCCATGTACAGAACACTTCAACCTAATTACTTATAGCACTGCCTTCACCCGATTGTGTCAATGATTTTGCAAATTCTTATATTGCAGTATTTCAGCGTATCATTAGCTGACAGTCACTCTGGGTCACCCTGAGGTTGTGAAACAGAGAACACAGGAACCGGAGTAGGCCATTCAGCCCTTCAAGCCTGTTCTACCATTCAATAGGATCATGGCTGATCATCCAACTCAACCTCCAGTTCCTGCTTTCCCCAACCCCCTACCCTTTGATCCCTTTAACCCTAAGAACTGTACCTAACTCTTGCTTGAAAACATTCAATATTTTGACCTCAACCACTTTCTGTGGCAGAGAACTCCACAGACTCCCCCACCCCCCCCCCTCCTCTCTGGGTGAAGAGATTTCTCCTCATCTCAGTCCGAAATGGCCTGGCCTGTGTCCTTAGTCCGTGCCTCCACCCCTCCTCCCCCGGTTCTGGGAACATCCTTTCTGGGTTTACCCTGCCTATTCCTGTTAGAATTTTATACGTTTCTGTGAGATTCCCCACCCCCTCATTCCCCGAAACTCCAGCAAATGTTATTCTAACCAATCTAGTCTCCCCAGGAAACAGTCTGGGAAACCTTCACTGTATTCGCTCCATTGCCAGAGCATCCTTCCCTCAGATACAGAGACTGAAACTACCCACAATACCCCTAGTGTGGCGTCACCAACACCCTGAACCATTGCAGCAACAAAGGATCAAGTCCATTGATTGAATCCCTACAGTGTGGCAATTGGCCATTTGGCCCATCGAGTCCACACTGACGCTCCAAAGAGCATCCCACCCACCCTCCCTGTAACCCCACATTCCCTGACTAACTCATCTAACTACACATCCCTGAACACTACGGGCGATTCAGCATGGCTAATTCACCTAACCTGCACATCTTTGGATTGTGGGAGGAAACCCATGCAGACTTGGGGAGAATGTGCAAACTCCACACAGGCAGTCCTCCTTTGAGACTGGGATTGAACTTGGGTCCCTGGCGCTGTGAGGCAGCAGTGCTAACCACTGAGCCACCACGCCACCCCTTCTTCCTGTTTAACGTCAGATATTGAGCTCCTGTGGTGTTGTGTACAGACTGCAGGAGCAACCTGTAGTGGGGAAATGGACAGAGTCCCTGCCAAACCCTCCCAACACATGGAGGGAAGAGAGAGGAGATTCCTGGTCGGCTGCGTGATGCTAAAACCATAGGGGCCTGTACCATCAACTGTAACTCCAGGACAAGGTGTCTGTTACATCAGCACCCACTGAGTGAATATAACATCCCACCACCATCAATATAAACTGCTGCTTCCGGTGTTCCTCACAGGAGGTTCACTCGATTGATTCCAGAGATGAGGGCTTTGTCTTATGAAGAGAGATTGAGCAGTTGAGGCCTCTACCCTCTGAAGTTTATAAGGGTGAGAGGAGATCTAATTGAGGGATATAAGATGCTAAAGGGGATTGACAAAGTAGACATGGAGAGGATGTTTCCCCATGTGGGGGTAACCTAGAATGAGTGGGCATGGTTTTAGGATACGGGACAGCAGATTTAAAACAGAAACGAGGAGAAACTAATCTCTCAAAGGTTTGTGAATCTATGGAATTCACTGCCCAGAGTGTGGCTGATGCTGGGACATTGGGTAATTTTAAGGAGGAGATAGACTGCTGGGAGAAGAGAGGGCTTGACAGGTGATCTGATCGAGATTTTTAAATTTACACAGGATCCGGACAAAGTGGAAGAGATATGCTGCTCCATTTGGGGAGAATCGAGAATGTAACGGCAAACATCTCAGAGAACTGGCAAAAAAAACACAACAAGCAGCAAGTGGGTTAGAGGTGGAATGTACTGCTGCCTGACAGCAGGGGGGACATTCAATCAATCGAGGGTTTCAATGGAGAATCAGATCAATTTCTGAAAGGAAAATCCTGCCCAGGTTACAGGAGCCATGCAGGAGAGGGAGACCGGGAGGGGGAGGGCCAGCATAGCAACCATGGGCCAAACGGTCTCCTTCTGGGCTATTGCTGTTCTGTGCAATGTGGTGATATAATAAAGTGAGCATTATTGAGTAGTGTGATGCCCACATCTAATAAGGACGGAATGCAGGTTATATTTCAATAGCATCCTTCACAAACTTGTGTGTATCACAGAGTGAGGCAGAGCAGACTGGAGGGGCTGAATGGCCTATTCCTGCTCCAAGTCTCTCTGTTCCCTACACTCTATGCTTCATGGCCAATGAAGCATTTGTGAAAGGAGGGAAGTGTTTCTGTTCTCTTGCTGTGTGGTTCAATCTCCTTCTCCAAGAGTTCAAGTTAAAGACAGACCTGTTCAAAGAGAAGATTAGTTTTAGATTTAGACTTTACTGTCACACTCAAGGGATTAATATTAAAAGTTGCCTTAAAGTTTACTCTTTTTTTTAAAATTCATTCACAGCATGAGGGTGTCTCTGGCCAGGCAGCGTTTATTGCCCCATCTCTAATTACCCAGGGGGTAGTTAAGAGTCAACCCCATTGCTGTGGGTCTGGAGTCAGACGTGTAGGCTAGACCAGGTAAGGATGGCAGACTTCCTTCCCTGTAGGACATTAGTGGAACAGATGGGTTTTTTCTAACAATCAACAATGGATTCACGGTAATCATTAGACTCTTAACTCCAGATTTTAATTTGATTTGAAATTCCACCATCTGCCGTGGTAGGATTTGAACCCGGGTGCCCAGAACATTACCCGAGTTTCTGGATTAATAATCCAGCAATAATACCACTGGGACTGTCACTTCTCCTAAATTACCCTTTATAATGTTGTTTGTTTATTCCATATTAAGACTTAGTACATGGTATTCAGAGGTTTACCAGGCTCTGATCTTCCAGTTCCATTAATAAAAGACTTCTGCATAAACTCCACGCACGGTCTACCCCAGCTGCTTCTCTATACATGTCTAACATTCACACAGGTAGACTGCAGGGTGTCCTGCCTACTCTGTCTGGGTTTCTCTCGTTCTCTCAACCCAGCCCACACCGTACTATTTATGCCCAGTGAGGTGCAGTGCAGTGACATCATCACAGGGATGCTCCATTGTCCTAAAGCCCTTACCCAATAGTGAAGGATTTTAAATGAAATGTGTTGATGAGCATAAATAATCACCCCAATAATCCAGAAATGCAAATGTCATAGATTTGCAGCTTCCTGGTGGAGAACAAAGTGGTACTATCTATCTCTGAGACAGAGAGAGCGAGAGAGAGATGAATCGGGTGGGGGGTGGATAGAGGGAGAGAGAGAGAGATGGATGGGGTGGGGGGTGGACAGAGACAGACAGAGAGAGAGAGAGAGAGACAGTAGGGGAAGAGAGAGGTGGGGGGTAAGAGAGAGGGCTGAGAGAGAGAGAGTAAGGGAGAGGAGGAGAGAGAGAGGTTGAGGGTGAGAAAGAGAGAAAGAGAAACAGAGAGAGCGAGTGAGAGAGAGATGGCGTGAAATAGATCCATCTGCCAGACGTTACTGTGTTCTGTGTTCCTTTGTAACTCACAGGCAAAGCTGATCCCAAAATCAAACCTGGTTTGACAGATTATATTTTGTTTCCTGTTAATTTCCCGTAGTGGTTTCTCACTGAGACATTGACAGACGACATTGCAGTTTTGGTTTTAAACATAAAGCAGAAGCTGATTAGAAACAAAATAACTTGAGCAATCTAAATATAGCTCACCTTCAGGCACACAGCAGAGAAAAGCCCCATCTACTCCCCAACCCCGTCACTTCACAGTCAATCAAGAGACAGTCCCCTTCACCATCAAACCTGTCGGTTCCACTTTGCTGTTTCTCCTCTGTTCCAGTCTGTGGGCGATGAAGAATTTCCTTCGGATACTCACACAATCAAGAGCTTAGATTTTCTCAACTTTGAACAATCAATGTAAATATCTAATTGTATATTATGGGAGGGATGTGATAGCACTGGAGGGGGTACAGAGGAGATTTATCAGGATGGTGTCTGGGCTGGAGAGTTTCAGTGATGAAGATAGTTTTGACAGACTGGGGTTGTTTTCCTTAAAGCAGAGGAGATTGGGGGGGGACATGATTGAGGTGAATAACATTATAAGGAGCATAGACAGGAAGGAAGATTTCCCATTGATAGAGGGATCAGTGACCCCGGGCATAGATTGAAGGGAACGGGCAGGAGATTTAGAGGGGATGTGAGAAAAATCTATTCACCCAGAGAGTGGTGGGATCCTGGAACTCACTGCCTGTGAGGGTAGGAGAAGGAGGAACCCTCATCACATTGAGGAAGGGTTTAGATGTGCACCAGTGATACCAAGGCATACAACACTCAGTGCTAGCAAATGGGATTAGAATAGTTATGTAGTTGTTATTGACCAGCACAGACTCAATGGGCTGGAGGACCTTTTTCTGTCTTGTAGATCTCTAAAACTCTCTCTGAGTCTATGAACACCCCTGGTCTGTGAGTCTGACTAAGGACACGCTTTCACTGAGGTGATTTATGACCTTAACTGCTCTGAATAAAGTCCTTTGTCTTGGAGAAACCATTCTTAGATCTGACTCCAGTCAGGTCACTTTGTAACTCAATAAAAGATTTTCCAACTCTCAGCATGTTCTATGTCAAAATCAATCATTGATTGTTCTAAACCTAATAGCAAACAGACGTATTGCAATCTTTTATCTTTCCCTGACATAAAGCCTCACAACATAAACAAACCTCCATTAATACTCCAGGATACCTTCAGTGATCGGCTCTCTGACGCAAATTGGATTCAAATCATGAAAAGACTGACCCAGTTAATTGATAGACCCCTTCAAACCAAACAAACCCTAGTCATATGGCACCTGTTTAAAAGCCAAACTCTTGTTTAAAAAAAGATTATTATTCTCGAGAGCACCCACGTTTTATTCCAGAGTGGGAGCTTTGATCAGATAACACTGGGGATTTACAAGCTACACCCACACACTCAAGATTTAATTGTCAGGTGACTGTCATTTCTCCATTTTCAGTCCATACTAGAAGTGATTTGAATCGCACTCAGAACATATCCCCTCCCTCCCCCCAGCCAGCCCTGGGAGGGGAATCTGGGCCAGGGAGGGTCAGTCATTAGGGATTCTGATGAGGAGAATTCTCTGCACACACAGGGGACGGTGAATATTCAGAGTGACCTTATCCCCCAACATCGGGGTGTAATCCACCATTCAGTATACCCACAGGGGCTAGTGGGGAGAGACTCCTGATTTCAAGGGGGTTGCAAGTTTGTTCCTTAAGGAAGGGTATCGTTTCATTAGAGGCAGTTCAGAGAAGGTGTCCCAGGATGATCCCTGGATGGAGGGATTGCCCAATGAGCAAAGGTTAAGTAGATTGAGACTCCACGGGAGTTTCAGAGAATTGGAGGTGACCTCACCGAAACATATCAGATTCTTAAAGGGCTTGACAGGGTCAATGCTGAGAGGATGGATCCCCTCAGGGGAGGCTCTCGGACCAGAGAGTACAGTCTCAGAACAAAGGGGCACCAATTTAAGACTGAGATGAGGAGGATTTGGGAATCCTTGCCACAGAGACTGTTGGGGCATGGGAGTAGAGTTCTTGTGCATATTTAAAGCTGAGACAGACTCTTGATCAGTTGGAGAACCGAGGGTTACAGGGAAAGGGCAGGAACATAGACATGAGGAATGTTGGGGTTCAGCCATGATCTTATTGAATGGCAGAACAGGCTAGAGGGGCTGAATGGCCTACTCTATTTCATATGGCTTTAAACATTGACAGATTTCTTGCAACAAGGGTAAACTCTTTGATCTGCCTGTATTTCTCACAAGACAAAGGTTTTCACTGTGCCTCAGTACATGAGACAATAAATTCGATTCAAATTCAATTTCAATTCAATGAGGATAAAGCAAGGAACTGGGATTCCTTTCTCCATTATATTATTGGATGAGGGCATCTCTGGCAAAACCAACATCTGTTGCTCATCCGTAATTGCCCCTTGAATGCCCCCCTGCGATCCCAGAGGGTAGTCAAGAGTTACCCTCATTGCTGTAGGTCTGGGGTCATATGTAGGGCCAGACCGGGTAAGGACAGCTGATTTCCTTGCTGAAGGACATTAGTGATCCCAGCAGGTTTTTCTGGTGATTGGTTCTTGGCTGTTAGCTGTTGTTAACTGAGTTCACATAAGACCATGTGCCATGTTGGGAATTGAGCCCATGTCTATATCATCAGCCCATTCCCTGGGTCACGGCTGCCTTGCTTTCAGGTAACCCACCGGCCACGATCTCACTGAATGGACCGACCAGTCCTGAGGGGCTGAATGGCCTGCAGCTCTTATCTCTACCCTCTGCCCATTCAGGCATATCACACACATGGAGAAGAATCAGATAAAGCACAGCTCTCATCACTCACATCCCCCTTCTCAGTGAGCACAGACCCTCAGGTGATACTCTGTGTGAGAGCGACCTGAGCAGCTTTGTGACGGAGAATTGCTCAGGGACTGAAACTGGTTCTCCTCGCACAGGGATGACTCACTGGGTTTGGGGTGATGTTAGAGAGAGAGAGAGAGAGAGAGAGAGCTGCCAGGGTATTCAGTGGAGACTGTACAGATCCTCCTGCTGCTCTCCACCCTTTGAAAACGCAGAGTCGCTGATAATCCAGGGCCATTAACCTGAGGGGGATTGCAGTGGATCAGCAGACACCGCGGTGATCAGGCTGGTTTTCAAAGTGAGTCTTCGTGAGGTGGTGTTTATATTCAGACTCAAAGCAGTGAGGGGCCTCAGGGAAGGAGCGGGTGGGTTTCTGCCTCTTTACTCTGAGCTCTAACTCATCACTGAACATTCTGCAGCTGAGCAGAGTCATTGCTGAACAGTTTTCATATCTCACTCCCTGACCACTCAGTAACCGCTCCCTCTAAATCAGAATCAGATCAGCACAATGTCCTTCAGACCACACAGTGATCATCACAGCTCACAGCCTCAAAATCGGCACAGTGAGGCTTCACTTGTGTTCACACACACACACCCTCTCTCACACACAAACACACACACACACTCTCTCTCACACAAACACACACACACACACACACACAGACACACAGACACACACACACAAAAGCACTCTCACTGACACAGACACAGACTCACAGTGGTGCGCATATGCATACTGACAGACACAGGCACTCATATGCACACAAATACACACACACTGACACATACACAGGTACTTACATAGACTCAACACACACTCTCATACGCACACACATACTCACAGACACACACACACTCACAGTCACACTGACACACTCATATACACAACACAGGCACTTACACATACACACAGTCTCTCTCTCTCACACACACACAGTTACACTGACACGCATACACAAAGGCACTTACACATACTCATACTGACACCCATTCACACATACACACACTGACACATTCACATTGACAGAGAGGCACTGACCACACACACTGACACATTCTCACACACACCTGACATGTACACACACTCACACACACACATTCTCTCTCCCTCACACACATTCACTCATTCCCCCAAACACACATATACACACACAATCACCTCACAAACACTCAATTTGATTTATTGTTGTCACATGTACCTCAGTACAGTGAAAAGATTTGTTTTGCAAGCAGTACAGGGAGATCATGGCAAGGAAGGACTTACCGATCACAGGGTGTTGTAGGCAGAGTGAGGCTTGCAGGGTTATGATTGCTGATACACACATACACTCACTTATCCCACTCACTAATACAAACAGGCACGTGCACACATACACACACACATCCCTCATCATTTCACAAACACTCACATCCACACCCACACACATACTCACACTCACTCACACATACACACTCATATGTATAATTACACATCCCACAAACACCCTCGCATTCACATATACTCACCCATCTCGCAAACATACCCACACAAATATGCATGCACACTCTCTCACACATTTACACACACCCACAGACACTGACACACTCACACACCCACACAGACACACACATTTACATACACCCACAGACACTGACACACTCACACACCCACACAGACACTCACATTTACACACACCCACAGACACTGACACACTCACACACCCACAGACACTGACACACTCACACACCCACACAGACACTCACATTTACACACACCCACAGACACTGACACACTCACACACCCACACAGACACACACATTTACACACACCCACAGACACTGACACACTCACACACCCACACAGACACACACATTTAAACACACCCACAGACACTGACACACACACACCCACACAGGCACACACATTTACATACACCCACAGACACTGACACACTCACCCACCCACAGACACTGACACACTCACACACCCACACAGACACACACATTTACACATACCCACAGACACTGACACACACACACCCACACAGGCACACACATTTACATACACCCACAGACACTGACACACTCACCCACAGACACTGACACACTCACACACCCACACAGACACAGACACACACATTTACACACCCCCACCGACACACACATTTACACTCACCCATAGACACTGACACACTCACACAGACACACATATTTACACTGACACACTCACACACCCACACAGATGCATACATTTACACACACCCATAGACACACACACCCACACTCACTGACCCTCACAGATACATTCACACAGACAGACACATTTATACTCACACTCAAATTTACACATGCTTACCAATTTACACACGCATGCACACTTACACATTGACACACAAATAAAATTAAAAGTGCAATGTTGTCACTTATCTCAAGAGGGTTGGAATATAAAAACACCATTGTGCTACTGAGACTTCATAAAGCTCTGGTTAGGCCCCATTTGGAGTACTGTGTCCAGTTTTGGTCCCCACACCTCAGGAAGGACATACTGGCACTGGAACGTGTCCAGCCGAGATTCACACGGATGATCCCTGGAATGGTAGGTCTAACATATGAGGAAGGGCTGAGGATCCTGGGATTGTATTCACTGGAGTTTAGAAGATTAAGGGGAGACTTAATAGAGACGTACAAGATAATACATGGCCTGGAAAGGGAGGATGCTAGGAAATTGTTTCTGTTAGGTGAGGAGACTAGGACCCATGGACACAGCCTTAGAATTAGAGGGGATAAATTCAGAACAGAAATGCGGAGACATTTCTTCAGCCAGAGAGTGGTGGGCCTGTGGAATTCATTGCCGCAGAGTGCAGTGGAGGCCGGGATGCTAAATGTCTTCAAGGCAGAGATTGATAGATTCTTGTTGTCTCGGGGAATTAAGGGCTATGGGGAGAATGCGGGTAAGTGGAGTTGAAGTGCCCAGCAGCCATGATTGAATGGCGGAGTGGACTCGATGGGCCGAATGGCCTTACTTCCACTCCTATGTCTTATGGTCTTATGGTCTTATAAACACTCACACATTTACACAGTCACATATACACACCCATATTTACACACTCACATTCACACACCCATATTTACACACTCACATAGATACAGACACATTGTCCCAAACAGGAACCGTTGTGGATTTAGCGCTCCCTTCAGCCCTGGAGCTGCTGATGCCCCCAAACAACCCACCCTCCAATCCTGGCACTTTCCTCTGCCACCGCAGGAACTGTAAAACCTGCACCCACAATTCCTCCCTCACCTATATCCAAGGCCCTAAAGGAGCCTTCCACATCCATCAAAGTTTTACCTGCACATCCACCAATATCATTTATTGTATCTGTTGCTCCCGATGTGGTCTCCTCTACATTGGGGAGACTGGGCGCCTCCTAGCAGAGCGCTTTAGGGAACATCTCCGGGACACCCGCACCAATCAACCAAACCGCCCCGTGGCCCAACATTTCAACTCCCCCTCCCACTCTGCCGAGGACATGGAGGTCCTGGGCCTCCTTCACCGCCGCTCCCTCACCACCAGACGCCTGGAGGAAGGCACCTCGTGTTCCGCCTTGGAACACTTCAACCCCAGGGCATCAATGTGGACTTCAACAGTTTCCTCATTTCCCCTTCCCCCACCTCACCCTAGTTCTAAACTTCCAGCTCAGCACTGTCTCCTTGACTTGTCCGAACTTGTCCTACCTGCCTATCTCCTTTTCCACCTATCCACTCCACCCTCTCCTCCCTGACCTATCACCTTCATCCCCTCCCCCACTCACCCATTGTACTCTATGCTACTTTCTCCCCACCCCCACCCTCCTCTAGCTTATCTCTCCACACTTCAGGCTCACTGCCTTTATCCCTGATGAAGGGCTTTTGCCCGAAACGTCGATTTCGAAGCTCCTTGGATGCTGCCTGAACTGCTGTGCTCTTCCAGCACCACTAATCCAGAATCTGGTTTCCAGCATCTGCAGTCATTGTTTTTACCTAGTAACATGAACACTGCAACTGGTGCTCTTAGTGGCAGAGACCAGGAACCAATACTGACAATGTACAAACTGTCACAGCGTGGAAAGAGGATCATGGGAAGGGCAGGTTGTACAGTGGGTAATGGGAACGGCAGGTTGGAGAGTCGTTAATAGGAAGGGCAGGTTGGGGAGTTAGTAACAGGAAGGGCAGGTTGGACAGTGGGTAATGGGGAGGGCAGGTTGGAGAGTGGGTAATGGGGAGGGCAGGTTGGACAGTGGGTAATGGGGAGGGCAGGTTGGAGAGTGGGTAATGGGGAGGGCAGGTTGGAGAGTGGGTAACGGGAAGGGCAGGTTGGAGAGTGGGTAACGGGAAGGGCAGGTTGGAGAGTGGGTAACGGGAAGGGCAGGTTGGAGAGTGGGTAATAGGGTGGGCAAGTTGGAGAGTGGGTAATGGGAGGGCAGGTTGGTGAGTGGGTAATGGGGAGGGCAGGTTGGAGAGTGGGTAAAGGGAAGGGCAGGTTGGAGAGTGGGTAATGGGAAGGGCAGTTTGGGAAGTGTGTAGTGGGGAGGGCAGGTTGGAGAGTGGGTAATGGGGAGGGCAGGTTGGAGAGTGGGTAAAGGGAAGGGCAGGTTGGAGAGTGGGTAATGGGAAGGGCAGTTTGGGAAGTGTGTAGTGGGGAGGGTAGGTTGGACAGCGGGAAATGGGAAGGGCAGATTGGAGAGTGGGTAAAGGGGAGAGGAGGTTGGAGAGTGGGTAACTGAAAGGGCAGGTTGGACAGTGGGTAATGGGAAGGGCAGGTTGGTGAGTGGGTAATGGGAAGGGCAGGTTGGAGAGTGGGTAACGGTGAAGGCAGGTTGGTGAGTGGGCAATGGGAAGGGCAGGTTGGAGAGTGGGTAATGGGAAGGGCAGGTTGGAGAGTGGGTCATGGGAAGGGCAGGTTGGAGAGTGGGTCATGGGAAGGGCAGGTTGGAGAGTGGGCAATAGGAAGGGCAGGTTGGAGAGTGGGTAATGGGAAGGGCAGGTTGGAGAGTGGGTAATGGGAAGGGCAGGTTGGAGAGTGGGTAATGGCGAAGGTAGGTTGGAGAGTGGGTAATGGGAAGGGCAGGTTGGAGAGTGGGT
This sequence comes from Chiloscyllium punctatum, assembly GCF_047496795.1. Taxonomy (NCBI): domain Eukaryota; kingdom Metazoa; phylum Chordata; class Chondrichthyes; order Orectolobiformes; family Hemiscylliidae; genus Chiloscyllium; species Chiloscyllium punctatum. The sequence goes on along the minus strand of NC_092787.1, from coordinate 29,936,171 downwards.
AACGGTGAAGGCAGGTTGGTGAGTGGGCAATGGGAAGGGCAGGTTGGAGAGTGGGTAATGGGAAGGGCAGGTTGGAGAGTGGGTCATGGGAAGGGCAGGTTGGAGAGTGGGTCATGGGAAGGGCAGGTTGGAGAGTGGGCAATAGGAAGGGCAGGTTGGAGAGTGGGCAATAGGAAGGGCAGGTTGGAGAGTGGGCAATAGGAAGGGCAGGTTGGAGAGTGGGCAATAGGAAGGGCAGGTTGGAGAGTGGGCAATAGGAAGGGCAGGTTGGAGAGTGGGTAATAGGAAGGGCAGGTTGGAGAGTGGGCAATAGGAAGGGCAGGTTGGAGAGTGGGTAATGGGGAGGGCAGGTTGGAGAGTGGGCAATAGGAAGGGCAGGTTGGAGAGTGGGTAATAGGAAGGGCAGGTTGGAGAGTGGGCAATAGGAAGGGCAGGTTGGAGAGTGGGCAATGGCGAAGGCAGGTTGGAGAGTGGGTAATGGCGAAGGCAGGTTGGAGAGTGGGCAATGGCGAAGGCAGGTTGGAGAGTGGGTAATGGCGAAGGCAGGTTGGAGAGTGGGTAATGGCGAAGGCAGGTTGGAGAGTGGGTAATGGGGAGGGCAGGTTGGAGAGTGGGTAATGGGGAGGGCAGGTTCGAGAGTGTGTACTGAGAAGGGCAGGTTGGAGAGTGGGAAATAGGAAGGGCAGGTTTGACAATGTGTAATGGGAAGGGCAGGTTAGAGAGTGGGTAATGGGGAGAGCAGGTTGGAGAGTGGGTAATGGGAAGGGCAGGTTGGAGAGTGGTAATGGCGAAGGTAGGTTGGAGAGTGGGTAATGGGGAGGGCAGGATGGAGAGTGGGCAATGGGGAGGGCAGGTTGGAGAGTGGGTAACGGGAAGGGCAGGTTGGAGAGTGGGTATTGGGAAAGGCAGGATCGAGAGTGTGTACTGAGAAGGGCAGGTTGGAGAGTGGGAAATAGGAAGGGCAGGTTTGACAATGTGTAATGGGAAGGGCAGGTTAGAGAGTGGGTAATGGGAAGGGCAGGTTGGACAGTGGGTAATGGGAATGGCACTTTGGAGAGTGGGTAATGGATTGGGCAGTTTGGAGAGTGGGCAATGGGAAGGGCAGGTTGGAGAATGGGTAATGGGAAGGGCAGGTTGGACAGTGGATAATGGGAAGGGCAGGTTGAAGAGTGGGTAATGGGAGGGCAGGTTGGAGAGTGGGTAATGGGAAGGGCAGGTTGGAGACTGGGTAATGGGAAGGGCAGGTTGGAGAGTGGGTAATGGGGAGGGCAGGTTGGAGAGTGGGTAATGGGGAGGGCAGGTTGGAGACTGGGTAATGGGAAGGGCAGGTTGAACCATGGGTAATGGGAAGGGCAGGTTGGACAGTGGGTAATGGGAAGGGCAGGTTGGTGAGTGGGTAATGGGGAAGGCAGGTTGGAGAGTGGGTAATGGTAGAGGCAGTAGGAAAGTGAGTATTGGGAAAGGCAGGTTGGAGAGTGGGTAACGGGAAGGGCAGGTTGTACAGTGGGTAATGGGAAGAGCACTTTGGAGTGTGGGTAATGGGAAGGGTACGTTGGACAGTGGGTATTCGGAAGGGCATGTTGTACACTGGGTAATGGGAAGGGCAGGTTGGAGAGTGGGCAATGGGAAGGGCAGGTTGGAGAGTGGGCTATGGGAAGGGCAGGTTGGCGAGTGGATAATGGGAAGGGCAGATTGGTGAATGAGTGATGGGAAGGGCAGGTTGGACAGTGAGCAATGGGGAGGGCAGTTTGGAGAGTGGGTAACGGAAAGGGCTGGTTGGAGAGTGGGTAATGGGAAGGGCAGGTTGGAGAGTGGGTAATGGAATGGGCAGGGCGGACAGTGGATTGTGGGATGGGCAGGTTGTAGAGTGGGTATTGGGAGGGGCAGGTTGTAGAGTGGGTAATGGGGAGGGTAGGTTGGAAAGTGGGCAATGGGGAGGGCAGGTTGGACAGTGGGTAACGGAAAGGGCAGGTTGGACAATGGGTAATGAAATAGGCAGGTTGGACAATGGGCAATGGGAAGGGCAGGTTGTAGAGTGGGTTATGGGAGGGGCAGGTTGGAGAGTGGGTAATAGAATGGGCAGGTTGTACAGTGGATTGTGGGAAGGGCAGGTTGGAGAGTGGGAAATGGGAAGAGCAGATTGGACAGTGGGCAATGGGAGAGCAGGTTGGTGAGTGGGTAATGGGGAAGGCAGGTTGGACAGTGGGTAATGGAAGAGCGAGGTTGGAGAGTGGGTATTGGGAAAGGCAGGTTCGAGAGAGAGTAATGGAATGGGCAGGTTGGACAGTGGGTAGTGGGAAGGGCAGGTTTGAGAATGAGTAAAGCGAAGGGCAGGTTGGAGAGTGGGTAATGGGAAGGGCAGTTTTGAGAGTGGATAATGGGGAGGGCGGGTTGGACAGCGAGTAATGGGAAGGGCAGGTTGGGGAGTGGGTAATGGGGAGGGCAGGTTGGAGAGTGGGTAATGGGAAGGGCAGGTTGGAGAGTGGGTAATGGGAAGGGCAGTTTTGAGAGTGGATAATGGGGAGGGCGGGTTGGACAGCGAGTAATGGGAAGGGCAGGTTGGAGAGTGGGTAATGGGAAGGGCAGGTTGGAGAGTGGGTAATGGGGAGGGCAGGTTGGAGAGTGGGTAATGGGGAGGGCAGGTTGGAGAGTGGGTAATGGGGAGGGCAGGTTGGAGAGTGGGTAATGGGGAGAGCAGGTTGGAGAGTGGGTAATGGGGAGGGCAGGTTGGAGAGTGGGTAATGGGGAGGGCAGGTTGGAGAGTGGGTAATGGGGAGGGCAGGTTGGAGAGTGGGTAATGGGGAGGGCAGGTTGGATAGTATGCAATAGGAAGGGCAGGTTCGAGAGTGGACATTGGGAAGGGAAGGTTGGAGAGTGGGTAATGGAAAGAGCAGTTTGGAGAGTGGGTAATGGGAAGGGCAGATTGGTGAATGAGTGATGTGAAGGGCAGGTTGGACAGTGAGCAATGGGGAGGGCAGTTTGGAGAGTGGGTAATGGGGAGGGCAGTTTGGAGAGTGGGTAATGGGGAGGGCAGGTTGGACAATGGGTAATGAAATAGGCAGGTTGGACAATGGCAATGGGAAGGGCAGGTTGTAGAGTGGGTTATGGGAGGGGCAGGTTGGAGAGTGGGTAATGGAATGGGCAGGTTGGACAGTGGATAATGGGATGGGCAGGTTAGAGAGTGAGTAATGGGAAGGGCATTTTGGGGAGTGGGTAATGGAATGGGCAGGTTGTAGAGTGGGTTATGGGGAGGGGCTGGTTGGAGAATGGGTAACGGGAAGAGCACTTTGGAGAGTGGGTAATGGGGAGAGCAGGTTGGAGAGTGGGTAATGGGGAGGGCAGGTTGGAGAGTGGGTAATGGGGAGGGCAGGTTGGACAGTGGGCAAAGGGGAGGGCAGGTTGGTCAGTGGGTATTGGGAAGGGCAGGTTGGACAGTGGGCAAAGGGGAGGGCAGGTTGGTCAGTGGGTATTGGGAAGGGCAGGTTGGACAGTGGGCAAAGGGGAGGGCAGGTTGGTCAGTGGGTATTGGGAAGGGCAGGTTGGACAGTGGGCAAAGGGGAGGGCAGGTTGGTCAGTGGGTATTGGGAAGGGCAGGTTGGACAGTGGGCAAAGGGGAGGGCAGGTTGGTCAGTGGGTATTGGGAAGGGCAGGTTGGACAGTGGGCAATGGGGAGGGCAGGTTGGAGAGTGGGTAATGGGGAGGGCAGGTTGGAGAGTGGGTAATGGGGAGAGCAGGTTGGAGAGTGGGTAATGGGGAGGGCAGGTTGGAGAGTGGGCAATGGGGAGGGCAGGTTGGACAGTGGGTAATGGGAACTTGGTGGCATTCTGCTTGTTGAAGAGAGGGCAAGCTCCGTGCTGAATGACTGAGAGAGAGAGAGAGAGAAAGAATGACAGCAGCTCCCTGTGTGTTCGCACACCATCTGATGTCCACAGTAAACCCTGGGGTGTGAATCACTGTGTGTTGGTCAGATGGGCTCAGGCAATCCACCCTGTGAGTTGCGGGCATTGGGGTGGGTTGGTGGGGCGGGTTCCAGAACTGACGGAAGTGGAGTTCCTGTTTCATAAACAGTCAGTGAATTACCACAGGGTGAGTGAGACACACTCTCACACAGACGCAGCCAGTGTTCCTGAGTATGGGGTCAGGCTGTCACTCCATACAAACACACAATACCAGGGCCTCAGGCCTGTTATTTTCAAATATATTGACTGTTCTGAGCTTCGAGCCACTGCCCTGTTGTATAACACAAGGGAACATCTTTCAGGAAACCTGCTTCACTTCCCAGGTACCTTTCCAATGCCTATGCGCACAATTAATTAGCAAAAAGACCTGCTCCCTCTTCACGAAATTAAAATCTCTGAGGGAGATCTCAGTCCGTACAGTGTGAAACGGTTTGTTTCATTTTTACAGGGGATTAGAAACAGAGGAAATTGTAGGAACTCAATAAGGAAGGGCCTTGCTCAAACAGCGAAAGAAGTTGCATTTCCATAGCACCTTTCACACCCTTAGGATGTTACAAAGCGCTTTACAGCCAATGACGTCGTTGTGAACTGTGGTCCCCGTTGCATGAAGCACATGATTCAAACTGTGCACAGCAAAATCCCACACTTATTAAAGTCAGAATGAATAGATAATGTTTTGAGTGATATCAGAAAGGGACCTGGTCAGGACACTGCAGACAACACCGCCACCCAGACACACAGCGCAACAGAAATTCAACTGAATCTCACACCTGAAACAAAATGGCACCTCTAACAGTGCGGCACTCCCTCAGCACTGACCCTCTAACAGGTCCACTCCCTCAGCACTGACCCTCCGACAGTGCGACACTCCCTCAGCACTGACCCTCCAACAGTGCAGCACTCCCTCAGCACTGACCCTCCGACAGTGCAGCACTCCCTCAGCACTGACCCTCTGACAGTGCCCACTCCCTCAGCACTGATTCTCTGACACTGCAGCACTCCCTCAACACTGACCCTCCGACAGTGCAGCACTCCCTCAGCACTGACCCTCTAACAGTGTCCACTCCCTCAGCACTGACCCTCTAACAGTGTCCACTCCCTCAGCACTGACCCTCCAACAGTGCAGCACTCCCTCAGCACTGACCCTCCGACAGTGCGGCACTCCCTCAGCACTGACCCTCCAACAGTGCAGCACTCCCTCAGCACTGACCCTCCAACAGTGCAGCACTCCCTCAGCACTGACCCTCCGACAGTGCAGCACTCCCTCAGCACTGACCCTCTAACAGTGTCCACTCCCTCAGCACTGACCCTCTAACAGTGTCCACTCCCTCAGCACTGACCCTCCAACAGTGCAGCACTCCCTCAGCACTGACCCTCCGACAGAGCGGCACTCCCTCAGCACTGACCCTCCAACAGTGCAGCACTCCCTCAGCACTGACCCTCTGACAGTGCCCACTCCCTCAGCACTGATTCTCTGACACTGCAGCACTCCCTCAACACTGACCCTCCGACAGTGCAGCACTCCCTCAGCACTGACCCTCCAACAGTGCCCACTCCCTCAGCACTGACCCTCTGACAGTGCAGCACTCCCTCAACACTGACCCTCCGACAGTGCAGCACTCCCTCAGCACTGACCCTCCCACAGTGCCCACTCCCTCAGCACTGACCCTCTGACAGTGCAGCACTCCCTCAGCACTGACCCTCCGACAGTGCCCACTCCCTCAACACTGACCCTCCGACAGTGCAGCACTCCCTCAGCACTGACCCTCCGACAGTGCCCACTCCCTCAGCACTGACCCTCTGACACTGCAGCACTCCCTCAGCACTGACCCTCCGACAGTGCCCATTCCCTCAGCACTGACCCTCCGACAGTGCCCACTCCCTCAGCACTGACCCTCCGACAGTGCCCACTCCCTCAGCACTGACCCTCTGACACTGCAGCACTCCCTCAGCACTGACCCACCGACAGTGCCCATTCCCTCAGCACTGACCCCCCGACAGTGCCCACTCCCTCAGCACTGAGTCTCCGACAGTGCGGCACTCCCTCAGCACTGACCCTCCGACAGTGCAGCGCTCCCTCAGCACTGACCGTCCGACAGTGCCCACTCCCTCAGCACTGACCCTCCAACAGTGCGGCACTCCCTCAGCACTGACCCTCCAACAGTGCAGCACTCCCTCAGCACTGACCCTCCGACAGTGCCTACTCCCTCAGCACTGACCCACTGACAGTGCCCACTGCCTCAGCACTGACCCTCCAACAGTGCCCACTCCCTCAGCACTGACCCTCTGACACTGCAGCACTTCCTCAGCACTGACCCTCCGACAGTGCCCACTCCCTCAGCACTGACCCTCCAACAGTGCAGCACTCCCTCAGCACTGACCCTCCGACAGTGCCTACTCCCTCAGCACTGACCCACTGACAGTGCCCACTGCCTCAGCACTGACCCTCCAACAGTGCCCACTCCCTCAGCACTGACCCTCTGACACTGCAGCACTTCCTCAGCACTGACCCTCCCACAGTGCCCACTCCCTCAGCACTGACCCTCTGACAGTGCAGCACTCCCTCAGCACTGACCCTCCGACAGTGCCCACTCCCTCAACACTGACCCTCCGACAGTGCAGCACTCCCTCAGCACTGACCCTCCGACAGTGCCCACTCCCTCAGCACTGACCCTCTGACACTGCAGCACTCCCTCAGCACTGACCCTCCGACAGTGCCCATTCCCTCAGCACTGACCCTCCGACAGTGCCCACTCCCTCAGCACTGACCCTCCGACAGTGCCCACTCCCTCAGCACTGACCCTCTGACACTGCAACACTCCCTCAGCACTGACCCTCCGACAGTGCAGCACTCCCTCAGCACTGACCCTCCGACAGTGCCTACTCCCTCAGCACTGACCCACTGACAGTGCCCACTGCCTCAGCACTGACCCTCCAACAGTGCCCACTCCCTCAGCACTGACCCTCTGACACTGCAGCACTTCCTCAGCACTGACCCTCCCACAGTGCCCACTCCCTCAGCACTGACCCTCTGACAGTGCAGCACTCCCTCAGCACTGACCCTCCGACAGTGCCCACTCCCTCAACACTGACCCTCCGACAGTGCAGCACTCCCTCAGCACTGACCCTCCGACAGTGCCCACTCCCTCAGCACTGACCCACTGACACTGCAGCACTCCCTCAGCACTGACCCTCCGACAGTGCCCATTCCCTCAGCACTGACCCTCCGACAGTGCCCACTCCCTCAGCACTGACCCTCCGACAGTGCCCACTCCCTCAGCACTGACCCTCTGACACTGCAACACTCCCTCAGCACTGACCCTCCGACAGTGCCCATTCCCTCAGCACTGACCCCCCGACAGTGCCCACTCCCTCAGCACTGACTCTCCGACAGTGCGGCACTCCCTCAGCACTGACCCTCCGACAGTGCAGCGCTCCCTCAGCACTGACCGTCCGACAGTGCCCACTCCCTCAGCACTGACCCTCCAACAGTGCGGCACTCCCTCAGCACTGACCCTCCAACAGTGCAGCACTCCCTCAGCACTGACCCTCCGACAGTGCCTACTCCCTCAGCACTGACCCACTGACAGTGCCCACTGCCTCAGCACTGACCCTCCAACAGTGCCCACTCCCTCAGCACTAACCCTCCGACAGTGCCCACTACCTCAGCACTGACCCTCCGACAGTGCAGCACTCCCTCAGCACTGACCGTCCGACAGTGCCCACTCCCTCAGCACTGACCCTCCAACAGTGCGGCACTCCCTCAGCACTGACCCTCCAACAGTGCAGCACTCCCTCAGCACTGACCCTCCGACAGTGCCTACTCCCTCAGCACTGACCCTCTGACACTGCAGCACTTCCTCAGCACTGACCCTCCGACAGTGCCCACTCCCTCAGCACTAACCCTCCGACAGTGCCCACTACCTCAGCACTGACCCTCCGACAGTGCAGCACTCCCTCAGCACTGACCCTCCGACAGTGCCCACTGCCTCAGCACTGACCCTCCGACAGTACGGCACTCCCTCAGCACTGACCCTCCGACAGTGCCCACACCCTCAGCACTGACCCTCCGACAGTGGCCACTCCCTCAGTACTGACCCTCCGACAGTGCCCACTCCCTCAGCACTGACCCTTCGACAGTGTGACACTCCCTCAGCACTGACCCTCCGACAGTGCCCACTCCCTCAGCACTGACCCTCCGACAGTGCCCACTCCCTCAGCACTGACCCTCCGACATTGCAGCACTCCCTCAACGCTGACCCTCCAAAGATTGCAAATCTAGAAGCTCATTGAACCTCCTGTGCCCAGTTGGATCGAAAGGGAGGTGTTTATTTCAGCCCTGTGTTGCTAATATGGAGATGTGTGCGTGGGATTAACAAGTGATTGACTTGGGAGTATATTATCATTCCTTCACTCTCATTGGGTCAAAATCCTGGAATTCCCCCCCGAAGGGCATTGTGGGTCTACCTACAGCACATGGACTGCAGCGGTTCAAGAAGGCAGCTCACCCCCACCTTCTTAAGGGGCAACTAGGGACGGACAATAAATGCTGGGCCCAGGCAGTGACACCCATGTCCCACAAATGAGTAAAGGAAGTTTGGCCATGCTAAATAGCCTGTGGTGTCCAGGCATGTGCAGCCTGGGTGGGTTAGCCATGGGAAATGCAGGGTTACAGCGGTAGGTTGGGGGAGGGAGGTCTGGGTGGGATGCTCTTCAGAAGGTGTGGACTCAATGGGCTGAAAGGCCTGATTCTACACTGTAGGGATTGTATGAAATGGTTGGGTCTCTCCACGGTTTGGGAATCGGAAGAGAGGCAGTGCCTGGTGGACGATGGATGACTGGTCCACTTTGGGAGGACTCTCCTGGTTGACTGTGCCCACCATAGGCAGGTCTGAGTAGAACGAGAGGCGATCACAGCTGAGGGGAAGCCTGACTGAGTTGACGCTGAGGGAATCGGTCACTGGATAATGGGAGGGCTGGTTCCGTCTGAGAGGAGGAGGAATGGTTTCGCCTGGAGAATCTGTGGGATTCTCTGCCTCAAAAAGGGTGGAGGGTACCAGGACTGGGCACATCCAAGCCTGAGGTGGAGAGATATGGTATTCCTGCAGGAAGGCCCTGTTATGGTGGAAGATGGTCCATCATTGTAATGCAAAGTGGAACAGAGCAGAGGGGCTGAATGGCACCTGCTTTTTTTTCCAGCCAGATAGATGAGTCTCCATCTGCTGCTAGACCTGTATCCATATTGGGATTTCCTCTTTCCAAAACCCAGCCTTAAATGATTCGCCTTCGGGTGTTGAGTGTTTGAGTCTGATATTGCGTCCTGCCTCGAGAGGTCATCAGTCTGTCTACTCCGAGTATGATCAGCGATAATAAACAGATTGAGTATCTCTGCTGTTACTACACCACACACATCGTCAGAGCAGCAGGAGGCCATTCAGCCCATTGGGTCAGCTCTGGGATTATGGCTGGCCAATAATCCTCAACCTCCACTTTCCTGCCTTGACCCCTCTAGCCGTGGAGTAATTAACTTTGATCTTGAACCTGTCAGTGCATTCCATACTCTAACTGCTCACTGCGCGATAAGGCTTTTCCTCATCAGCCACTTGCTTTTTCCTTACAGAAAACAAAAAGTGCTGACATCTGAAGGCATCAGTTTAAGGTTAGAGGGGAAAGAATAAAAGGGAATAGGAGGGGCAACTTTTACATACAGAGGGTGGTACGCATGTGGAACGAGCTGCCAGCGGAAGTGGTTGAGGCGGGTACATTAACGATATTTAAAAGGCATTTGCAGAAATACATGGATAGGAAAGGGTTAGAAGGATTTGGCAAAAGTGGGTAGTGCAGATGCTGGAGATTAGAGTCAAGATCAGAGTGGTGCTGGAAAAGCACAGCAGGTCAGGCAGCATCCGAGGAGCAGGAAAATCAACATTTCAGGCAAAAGCCCTTCATCAGGGCTCCTGATGAAGGGCTTTTGCCTGAAAAATCGATTCTCCTGCTCCCCGGATGCTGCCTGACCTGCTGTGCTTTTCCAGCACCACTCTGATCTTGACTTAGAAGCATATGGGCCAAGTGAAGGGAAATGGGGTTAGTGTGGATGGACATCTTGGTCAGCATGGACCATTCTGGGCCGAAGGGCCTGTCTCCATGCTGTGGCACTCTATGACTGTATGACTCTCAATGACTGTGCTCTCCTCAGTGGCAGAGAATTCCAAAGACCCAGTGCCCTCTGAGTGGAGAGGATCTTCTTCATCTCTGTCCAAAAATGTGTTTTTATTTTGTTTTACGTGAACTTGATCTTTTATTTCTGGGAGGGTGTGTTCTTGTAGCAGATGACACAGCAGAGAGAACCGCCTCTCACATCTCCATCCAGTCAAAGCCTCGAGGAACATTGGATATATAGTCATGTTGACAGGTTCAAGCTGGGAGGGAACTTACTCCCAGTCACAAGCTCGCCTTTAAAGGTCTTAATGGTAGGACAGAGCAGCAGCCGAGGGTCGAAGGGAGAGAAAGACAAACAAGCGAAATGTTCAAGAGCAGGAGGGAAGAGACTGAAAGTGATCTGTGAAACAAAAGGAGCAAATTACTGCAGATGCTGGAGTCTGTTCTGAAAACCACCAATGCTGGAGATCACAGTGGGTCAGGCAGCATCCATGGAGAGAGAGAGAGAGAGAAAGCTAATGTTTGGAGTCTAGGTGACTCTTCACCAGAGTTGATATGTTAGCTTGTTCTCTCTCTCCATGGATGCTGCCTGACCCACTGTGATCTCCAGTATTGGTGGTTTTCTGTAAAAAAATGCAAGGGGGCTATAAGGAAAAGCCCTTTCACATGGCGAGCAGTTAGAGTATGGAATGCACTGTCTGGAAGTGCAGTGCGCACTGTTTAATGGTTGGGATAGGAACAGTGTGCAGGGATGTGGGGTAAAAGCAGGAGACTGGCACGATGAGTGCTGCTGGTTTGAAGAGCCAGTGCAGTCACAATGGGCTGAATGGTCTCCTTCTGCACCGTAACAGTCCTGCAGTTCTGAAACCCTGCAGTAACTCCCCGGGACGCCCTGCCCCACATTCCCAACGAATTATAGGTCAAGGCTTGGCCCTGTTCACTCACACAAAGAACCAGGGCTGAAACCCTGATCCAACCTCAACCTCAAATAAAGGGTCAGCCAATGAAGGCAACCGTGAAAACAGACAGGGGGGTCAGAGTCAGAGTGCAAACACTCAACAGATGAGAAAAGACTGGAAGAGACCCCAAGTTTGGTGGGACAGGGCATTTATAAGAAAGTATGGATTATTTGGAAATTTCACATGATGTCAGGAGACTCTAAGTTTTTAAAAAATATATCCTCTTGCATTGGGAGGTGGGTATTCACACCAAAGCCCATTCCTGAACTGCCCCTTGCTCAGCTAATTCAAAAGACAGTTAAGAGTCAACCCCATTGCTTTGGGTCTGGAGTCACATGTGGGCCAGACCAGGTAAGGGTGGCAGATATCCTTCCCCAAAGGACATTAGTGACACAAATGGGTTTTTCCGACAATGGTTCCGAGATTAAATTACTTACAGTGTAGAAACAGGCCCTTCAGCCCAACAAGTCCACACCGACCCACCGAAGTGCACCCACTCAGACCCATTCCCCTACCTTTACCCTTGCACCTAACACTACGGGCAATTTAGCATGGCCAATTCACCTAACCTGCACATTTGTTTTTGGACTGTGGGAGGAAACCCATGCAAACACGGGGAGAATGTGCAATCTCCACACAGTCAGTAGGTTATATAATATTTACGGTTATATAATTATTTCTTTAGCTGCTATGCTGGTGCTGAGACCCATGTTCCCAGAACATTATAGAACATTCTGAGGAAGGGTCACTTGACCAAAACGTTAACTCAGATTCCTCTCCACAGATGCTGCCAGACCTGCGGAGCTTTTCCAGCCATTTCTGTTTTTGTTTCTGATTTCCAGCATCTTTCAGTTTTTATGTCCCCAGGACATTAGCGTGGGACTGTGGACTATGGGACCATTCCACCCCCAGCTCCCCAGTGGGGCAGGTCAATGAGCAAATAGAAACGAGTGCAGTCAGGGTCTGGATTGCAAATGTAAACGCAAGGAGGGTGGCAGGCTGGGAGGGTAATGAGGAATCGAGCAAAGAAGAATCTGGAGACGATGAAGAACAATTGGAAAAACATCCAGGAATTCAGGAGAAACATCTTTATCCAGAGAGTGGGGAGAATGTGAAACTCACCAGTATTGTAACAAATGTTTAAAAATATTATTATTAAAAAATATAGAATATAGTACAGCACAATACAGACCCTTCAGCTCTCGATTTTGTACTGACCTTTTATCCTACTCTAAGATCAAACTCACCTACATACCCTTCCTAGTACTACATTCCCTGTGCCTATCCAAGAGTTGCTTAAATATCCCTAATGTATCTGACTCCATGCAAAGTTGGGTTCTAAAGCAGAGGCAATTGGCTTTGTGGATTTCAGTTCTGTGAAGGTGACTTGTTTTACTGAGGGTCATACAGCATTTCCAAGAAATCATGTGACAGACGCTACATGACCAGATAAGCTACCTAATGCAATGGTTGCTGAACGGTGAGAATTCCAGCTCAGGGAGGAACGATTCACACCAGTACGAGGACACGTTTAGTTTTTGGTGGTCTCCAGGTCATCAGCGCTGGAAAGAAGTTTTAAGTTGTTTTAGCAGGCCAAAACAAACAGGGCTGGTAAAGACCCTGAACTTTACTTAGAGTTCAGTGAGGAAGAGTCAATGAGTTACCCTGTGTCTGTGTTTCTCAGGGAGGGACAATAACATAGGTCACCCCATTTGGCGAATGGGTGGAAGGTCGCCAAAAGGAAGAGCTTACAACCTTGTCAATTGAAAAATATATGAATGATATTTCACTGGGGTTAAGTATCCGTAAAGGATATTGCTGGGAAAAAGGTTGAAAGATTGAATCTTTCCATTTGTTTTTTTTTAAATCTTGAGTAATTTTCTCTGGAGAGGTGGAGGCTGAGGGGAGACTTGATAGAATTCTTTAAAATTATGAGATGCATAGATAGGGTTGGCAGTCCCAGAGTTGAAGTGTCTAAAACTAGGCGTCATGCATTTAAGGTGAGAGGGGTAAAGTTCAAAGGAGGTGTGAGGGGCAGGTTTCTTTACACAGAGGGTGATAGGAGCCTGGAACACATTGCCAGGGATGGTAGTGGAGGCAGATACGATAGGGGTGGTTAAGGGACTTTTAGATAAGCTCATGACTATACAAGGAATGGAGGGATATTGCTGTGTTCGTCCAGCCTCCTGCTTGTCTACCTTGGATTCCAGCATCTGAAATGTTTAAGGTCTATAACTAGGGATATGGACAAGGGCAGGCAGAAGGGATTAGTTTAATTTGGCGTCATGTTCCGCCCGTTCCTCTGCTGAAGTGTTCCAAGCTCCATGATCAGTTGCCATATCCAATTTGACCTTCCGAAGTAGCTTCTGGCCCTTCCCTTGTGTTTGATAAACTTTGATGCTCTTTTGTTAGAGCTCCATTGTGAATCTCTTGTGAACATTTTCACTGACTGAGCCCCATGGGAACCAACGGCATAAACAGTCTGTGAAGCCAGATTTCACCTTGACATTGAACGTGTCCAGTGTTACCATCAGCTGGCATCACAACGTGAATGACGTAATGAACAGGAAGCAAGACAAATCAGTGAGTGAGAATGGAATCAAGGAGGGTGATGCTGGACTTGGATGAGGGAAGCTGGGTGGATGGGCCTGGATGGGTTGAATGGCCTGTGCTCGTGCTGTCTTTCCTGTGTAATTAAAGGGGGAAGAACCATAGAACCTTACAGCACCAAATAAGGGCATTCGCAGCCTATCACGTTTGTGTTATGTAATCAATTAAAGACAAGTTTATCAACATGGCATTTGTAACAAGCTCAGTCAGGTGGATCTCATAGAATAGGATTTCCCTGACTGGGCTGTTAACCGATTAGGGAGCCCTGGCCGAGAGATAGAAACAGGAGTGTCAGAGTTCTGTTCACTCCGAGACCTGGCTCTGAGGGAGCTGGATCAGTGCTCTCTGTGTGTAAATAAAGGGGGACAAGATACCAGCCTCTCTGGAGTTATTTCAATTAACAAAAGACATGAAGGGAAAATGGAGTAAACCAAACTATCTGACATTAGAGTCATCGAGTCATAGAGATGTACAGCACGGAAACAGACCCTTCGGCCCAACCTGTCCATGCTGACCAGGTATCCCAACCCAATCTAGTCCCACATTAGCACCTGGCCCATATTCCTCCAAACCCTTCCTGTTCATATACCCATCCAGGTGCCTCTTAAATATTGCAATTGTAGTAGCCTCCACCACATCCTCTGGCAGCTCATTCCATACACGTACCACCCTCTGGGTGAAAAAGTTGCCCCTTAGGTCTCTTTTATATCTTTCCCCTCTCACCCTAACCCTATGCCCCCTAGTTCTGGACTCCCCGACCCCAGGGAAAAAACTTTGCCTATTTATCCTATCCATGCCCCTCATAATTTTATAAACCTCTATAAGGTCACCCCTCAGCCTCCGACGCTCCAGGGAAAACAGCCCCAGCCTGTTCAGCCTCTCCCTGTAGCTCAGATCCTCCAACCCTGGCAACATCCTTGGAAATCTTTTCTGAACCCTTTCAAGTTTCACAATATCTTTCCGATAGGAAAGAGACCAGAATTGCACGCAATATTCCAACAGTGGCCTAACCAATGTCCTGTACAGCCGCAACATGACCTCCCAACTCCTGTACTCAATACTCTGACCAATAAAGGAAAACATACCAAACACCTTCTTCACTATCCTATCTACCTGCAACTCCATTTTCAAGGAGCTATGAACCTGCACTCCAAGGTCTCGGTGTTCAGCAACACTCCCTCGGACCTTACCATTAGGTGTATATGTCCTGCTAAGATTTGCTTTCCCAAAATGCAGCACCTCGCATTTATCTGAATTAAACTCCATCTGCCACTTCTCAGCCCATTGGCCCATCTGGTCCAGATCCTGTTGTAATCTGAGGTGACCCTCTTCGCTGTCCACTACACCTCCAATTTTGGTGTCATCTACAAACTTCCTAACTGTACCTATTATGCTCGCATCCAAATCATTTATGTAAATGACAAAAAGTAGAGGACCCAGCACCGATCCTTGTGGCACTCCACTGGTCACAGGCCTCCAGTCTGAAAAACAACCCTCTACCATCACCTCTACCTTTGAGCCAGTTCTGTATCCAAATGGCTAGTTCTCCCTGTATTCCATGAGATCTAACTTTGCTAATCAGTCTCCCATGGGGAACCTTGTCAAACACCTTACTGAAGTCCATATAGATCACATGTACCGCTCTGCCCTCATCAATCTTCTTTGTTACTTCTTCAAAAAACTTAATCAAGTTTGTGAGACATGATTTCCCACACACAAAGCCATGTTGACTATCCCTAATCAGTCCTTGCCTTTCCAAATACATGTACATCCTGTCCCTCAGGATTCCCTCCAACAACTTGCCCACCACCGAGGTCAGGCTCACCGGTCTATAGTTCCCTGGCTTGTCTTTACCACCCTTCTTAAACAGTGGCACCACATTTGCCAACCTCCCGTCTTCACCTCACCTGTGACTAACAATGATACAAATATCTCAGCAAGAGGCCCAGCAATCACTTCTCTAGCTTCCCACAGAGTTCTCGGGTACACCTGATCAGGTCCTGGGGATTTATCCACGTTATAATATTATAGAACATTAATTCAAAGGTGTTTAAGCACACAGTAAAAGCATAACCTCATTAATTCTAAAACACTGCTCTATAAATGGAAAAAAGTCAGCTTTTTGGAAATTTCCCAAAGCACCACCCTGGTACAGTCACCAGATACACACTTTATATAGCACCCAAAACACCCGTTGTGCTGTGTTCACACCAAAGTCCCTGACTGTAACACCTTGATATGGATAAGTCACTTGTGACTTTAACTTATAGGCTGGAATTAAAGATAATTTCTTCCTGGAGCTATTCATATGCCTGACCTTAAAAATATTTAACTTTAAGTAACCTCTTCAGGGCTTTATACCAACATTTTTTCTCTGGAACTAATATGATTTATTCAAAAGTAATCTACTTTCATTCTATCCTTCTGTTTTCGGGAACATGGGTCCGTGTAGCTATCTTCATTCAAAGGGTTGCTCCAAACACAAAGTAAAACAAAAAAGAAACTCTCTCACCAAGCTTCAAAGAAGCATCTCCTGATCTTCCAAACTGGAGCTTGTTTATCTTGAATAGGCAACACCCCTAGCCCAACGTACACACAAACCCATCCATTCTACAGCCAGCTTTCACAAATTATTTTCCCTGGAGCGTTGGAGGCTGACGGATGACCTTTTAGAGGTTTATAAGATTATGAGAGGCCTGAATAGGGTAAATAGACAAGATCTTTTCCCTGGGGTAGAGGGCATAGGTTTAGGGTGAGAAGGGAAAGATTTAAAAGGGACCTAAGGGGTAAATATTTTCACACAGAGGGTGGTGCGTGTGTGAATGAGCTGCCAGAGGAAGTGGTGGAGGCTGGTAGAGTTACAACATTTAAAAGGCATCTAGATGGGTATATGAATAGGAAGGGTTTAGAGGGATATGGGCCAAGTGCTGGCAAATGGGACTGGATTTATTTAGGATAACTGGTTGGCATGGATGAGTTGGACCGAAGGGCCTGTTTCTGTGCTGTATATCTCTATGACTCTATAACTATGTTAACAGAAATCACCATGGCTACAGAAATACTTACAAGTTAATAATTAACTTCAGACAGACACAAAAAAGTCTCTCATGAATCTAGGAACACAAACGCACAATAAATGATTTCAAGAATATGTTTAAATCACACAGTTTACCTCTTAGTGAAATTGACTGTGTGTGTGTTTGAGTGAATGAGTGTATGTATATGAGGGTGTGTGTGTATATGAGGGTGTCTATGCATTTGTGGGTGGGTGTGTATTTGTGAGTGGGTTGTGTGTCCTTAAGGCCTTATGCGTGCATTTGAGAGAGTTTTGAGCGAGTGTATATGTACGAATGGATGTGTACATGAATGAGTGAGTTTTCTGAGTGTGTGTATATATAGAGTACGTGTGAGTTTTTGAGTGTGTGTATCAGAGTGTATGAGTATATTTGAATGGATGGTTGAGAACGAGTGTTTCAGAGCGTGTGTGGACCTGGGAGGAGTGTGCGTGTGGGAGGTTTTTTTAATTCATTCATGGGACATGGTTGTCGCTGGGCGGGGTCAGTATTTATTGCCCGTCCCTAGTTGCCCCTTGAGAAGATGGGCTTGAACCGCTGCAGTCTATATGCTGTGGACAAGGGGCAAGTGTGTGTGAGTGTGACAGTGCAGGAGAAGATGAGTGAATGAGTGAGAGCGTGTTTGAGAGAAGGTGAGTGAGAAAGAGATGAGTGAATGAGTGAGAAAGGTTGAATGAGAGGGAAGGTGAGTGGATGATATACTGGGACAGCCCCCTCCCCCTCCCCAGGGTCTGGGTCTGGGGTGCGTTCCTATCATGCGGTGAAAATGATTTTCGTTAAAACTGAACAGACACAGCCCATCCCCCAGCTCCACCGACTGAGAGCCGCTGGTTATAAACAGAGAGACGGGGCCGGCTCTTTCTCATTACACCGGGTGGGGGGGGGGGTCTCTCAGTGTTGGGACCTGGGGAGGGGGGCACTGCGGGGTGGGGAGGGAATCTCCACTCTCTCTGTTCCCCTTTTTCCCTCCATCTCTTACTGTCTCTGTCTGTGTCTCTCCTTCTCCCTCTGTCACCCCCTTTTCTCCCCATCCCTTTCTCACCCTGCCCTCACCCCCCTCTCTCTCTCTCCCTCCTTCTACCCCTCCCTCACCCTCTCTCTCTCTTCCCTCCCTCACTCCCTGTCTCTCCCCCCTCCCTCTCTCCATCTTCCTTTCCCTCCCCTCCCACTCGCCCTCACCCTCCTCCCTCTCCCAGTCCCTCTCCCTCCCCTGTCTCCATCGCCCTCTTTCCTTTTGCCTCCCCCTCCCGCTGTCCCTCACCCCTCCTTCCCTTTCCCTGTCCCTCTCCCCAGCCCCTTCTCCCTTCTGTCTACCACTCCCCCTCACTCCCCCCTCCCCTTCGTTGCCCCATTCCCCCATCCCTCTGTGTGTGTCTGTGAGTGTGTGTGGGTATGCGTGTGTGTGGGGGGAGTATGTGCGTGTGAATGTGTGTATGTGTCTGTGAGTGAGTCTGTGTTGGGGGGGTTGGCTGTGAGTGTGTGGGGGGGGGCGTGTGAGTGTGTGTGTGTCTGTGTGTGTAGGTATGTCTGTGAGTGTGTGTGTGTAGGTGTGTCTGTGAGTGTGTGTGTGGGTGTGGGTGTAGGTCTGTGAGTGTGCGTGGGTGTAGGTGTGTATGTGAGTGTGTGTGTGGGTGGGTGTGTGATTGTGTCTGTGAGTGTGTATGTGTTTGTGAGTGTGGGTGTGGGTGTGTCTGTGAGTGTGGGTGTGGGCGTGTGTATGTGTCTGTGTGTGGGAGGGTGGGTGTGTCAGTGTGTGTGGGGTGTGTGTGTGTCTGTGTGTGGGGTGTGTATGTGTCTGTGTGTGTGGGTTTGTGTGTGTGTCTGTGTGTGGGGGGTGGGTGTGAGTCTGTGTGTGGGGGGGTGGGTGTGAGTCTTTGTGTGTGTGGGGTGTCTGTGAGTGTGTGTGGGGGTGTGTGTGTGTCTGTGTGTGTGTCTGTGTGTGTATGGAGGTGTGTGTATGTGAGGGTGTGTGTCTCTGTGTGTGTGGGGTGTGTGTGTGTGAGTATGGGTGTGTGGGGGGGTGTATGTGTGGGGAGGCTGTGTGGAGGGGGTGTGTGTGGGGAGCGTGTGTGTCTGTGTGTGGGGGGGTGGGTGTGTGAGTGTGTGGGGGTGTGTCTGTGTGTGTTTGGAGGTGGGCGTGTGGGTGTGTGTGTGTGGGGGGTGTGTTGGGTGTTGGGTGTGTGAGTGTGTGTGGGGGTGTGTGTGGCTGTGTGTGTGAGGGTGTGTGTGTGTGTGGGGAGGGTGTGTCTGTGTGTGGGGGGGGTGGGTGTGTGAGTGTGTGAGGGGGTGTCTGTGTGTGTTGGGAGGTGGGTGTGTGGGTGTGTGAGTGTGTGTGGGGTGTGTGTGTTGGCGGGGGTGTGGGTGTGTGAGTGTGTATGGGGGTGTGGGTGTGTGTGGGAGGTGGGTGTGTGAGTGTGTGTGGGGTGTGTGTGTCTGTGTGTGGGGGTGTGGGTGTGTGTGTCAGAGTGTATGGGGGGGTGGGTGTGTGGGGGGGGTTGTATTGAGTGGGTGTGTGGGTATGTGAGTGTGTGTGTGGGGGGCGTGTTTCTGTGTGTGTGGGGGTGAATAGTGGGTGTGTCTGTGTGTGGGGGTGGGTGTGTGGGTGTGTCTGTGTGCGTGGGTGTGTGTGTGTTCGGGTGGGTGTGTGAATGTGTGTGTCTGTGTGTGGGGGGGTGGGTGTGTGGGGGGTGTGGGTGTGTGGGGTGTGTGTCTGTGTGGGGGGGTGTGAGTGTGTGAGTGTGTGTGGAGGTGGGTGTGTGAGTGAGAGTGTGTGTGGGGGTGAGTGTGTGGCTGTGTCTGTGTGTGTGGGATGGGTGTGTGGGGGGGTGTGTGTGTCTGTGTGTGGGAGGGGATGTGATTGTGTGTCGGTGTATGAGTGTGTGTGTGGGGGTGTGTGTTGGGGGAGTGGGTGTGTGAGTGTGTGTGGGGTGTGTGTGAGTTGGGGGCGTGTGGGGTGTGTGGGGGGGGTATGTTGGGGGGGTGGGTGTGTGAGTGTGTGTGGGGGGTGTGTGTCTGTGTGTGGGGGGTGGGTGCGTGTGTGTCAGTGTGTGTGGGGGGGTGGGTGTGTGTGGGGGGTGTGTGTTGGATGTGTGGGGTGGGTTTGTGAGTGTGTGTGGGGTGTGTGTCTGTGTTTGGGGGGTGCATCTGTGTGTGGGGGGGTGGGTGTGTGTCTGGGGGGGGTGTGAGTGTGTGTGGGTGTGTGAGTGTGTGTGGGGGTGGGGGTGTGGGTGTGTCTGTGTGTGGGGGATGGGTGTGTGGGGGGTGTATGTGAGTGTGTGTGGGTGGGGGGTGTGTATGGGTGTGTGTGTCTGTGTGTGGGTGTATGAGTGTGTGTGTGGGGGGTGTGTCTGTGTGTGTGGGGGTGGATGTGTGGGTGTGTCTGTGTGTGTATGGGAGTGTGTGTGTTGTGGGGGTGGGTGTGTTTGGTATGTGAGTGTGTGTGAAGGGGTGTGTCTGTGTGTATGGGGGTGTGTGGGTGTGTGTGGGGGGGCTGGCTGTGTGGGTGTGGGGTGTGTATGGGTGTGTGAGTGTGTGGAGGGTGGGGGTGGGAATGGGTGTGAGTGTGTGTGTGTGTCTGTGTGTGTGGGGTGGGTGTGTGGGGTGTATGTGGGTGTGTCTGTGTGTGGGGTGGGTGTGTGGGGTGTGTGTGAGTGTGGGTGTGTGTGTGTGTGAGTGTGTGTGTGTCTGTGTGTGGGAGGGGGATGTGATTGTGTGTGGGTGTATGAGTGTGTGTAGGGATGTGTGTTGGGGGGATGGGTGTGTGAGTATATGTGGTGGGTGTTGGTGTGTGGGTGTGTGAGTGTGTGTGGGGGCGTGAGTGTGTGTGTTGGGGGTGGGTTTGTGAGTGTGTGTGGGGTGTGTGTGAGTTGGGGGGGTGTGGGGTGTGTGTGGGGGGTGTGTTGGGGGGGTGGGTGTGTGAGTGTGTGTGGGGGATGTGTGTGTGTGGGGGGGTGGGTGTGTGTGTGTCAGTGTGTGTGGGGGGGTGGGTGTGTGTGGGGGGTGTGGGGGGGGTGTGTGGGGGTGTGTGTGTGTGGGGGATGTGTGTCTGTGTGTGGGGGGGTGTCTGTGTGTGGGGGGGGTGTCTGTGTGTGGGGGGTGGGTGTGTGTGGGGGATGTGAATGTGTGTGGGTGTGTGAGTGGGTGTGTGTGTGTGGGTATGATTGTGTGGGGGTGGGTGTGTGGGTGTGTCTGTGTGTGGGGGATGGGTGTGTGGGGGGTGTATGTGAGTGTGTGTGGGTTGGGGGTGTGTGTGGGTGTGTGTGCAGCTGTGTGTGGGTGTATGAGTGTGTGTGTGGGGGGTGTGTGTCTGTGTGTGTGGGGGTGGATGTGTGGGTATGTCTGTGTGTGTTGTGGGGGTGGGTGTGTTTGGTGTGTGAGTGTGTGTGGAGGGGTGTGTCTGTGTGTATGGGGGGTGTGTCTGTGTGTGTGGGTGTGTGTGGGGGGGTGGGTGTGGGGTGTGTGTGGGTGTGAGTGTGTGGGTGGTGGGGGTGGGTGTGACTGTGTGGGTGTGTCTGTGTGTGTGTGGGGTGGGTGTGTGGGGTGTATGTGGGTATGTCTGTGTGTGTGGGGGGTGGGTGTGTGGGGTGTGTGTGCATGTGGGTGGGTGTGTGTGTCTGTGTATGGGTGTGTGTGTGTGTGTGTGTGTGGGAGGGGGTAGTATGTGAGTATGTGAGTGTGTGTGGGGGGTGGGTGTGTGTGAGTGTGTGTGGGTGGGGGAGGTGTGTGTTGGTGTGTGTGTCTGTGTGTGGGAGGGGTGTGTGAGTGTGTGTGGTTGGGGGTGTGTGCGTGGGTGTGTGTGTGTCTGGGTGCAGGAGGTGTGTGAGTGAGTGTGCGGGTGTCTGTGTGTGAGGGGGTGTGAGTGTGTGTGGGGGTGGTTGTGAGTGTGTGAGTGGGTGTGTGTGTGGGGTGGGTGTGTGTGTGTGGGGTGGGTGTGTGTGTGTGGGGTGTGAGTGTGTGTGGGGTGGGTGTGTGTGTGTGGGGTGTGAGTGTGTGTGGGGGTGGTTGTGAGTGTGTGAGTGGGTGTGTGTGTGGGGTGGGTGTGTGTGTGGGGTGGGTGTGTGTGTGTGGGGTGGGTGTGTGTGTGGGGTGTGAGTGTGTGTGGGGGATGTGAGTGTGTGTGGGGGGTGTGAGTGTGTATTGGGGGTTGTGTGTGAGTGTGTGTGTGGGGGTATGTGTGAGTGGGTGTGTGTGTGTGTGGGTGGGTGTGTGTGGGGGGGTGTGTGAGTGTGTGTGTGGGCGGTTGGTGTGTGTGGAGGTGTGTGTGAGTGTGTGTGTGGGGGGGTGGGTGTGAGTGTATGAGTGGGTGTGTGTGTGGGGGGGGCTGTGTGTGTGGGGGGGGCTGTGTGAGTGTGTGTGTGGGGGAGTTTGTGTGAGCGGCAATTGGATAGTTACATGGATAGGTGCTTAAGCTAGGACAAATGTTCGGCACAACATTGTGGGCTGAAGGGCCTGTTCTGTGCTGTATTGTTCTATGTTCTATGTGAGTGTGGGGGAGTGTGTATGGATGTGAGTGTATGTGGGTGTAAGTGTGGGGGGCTGTGTGTGAGTGTGTGTGTGGGGGGTGGGTGTGAGTGTGTGTGTGGGGTGTGTGTGTGGGGGGGTGTGAATGTGTGAGTGTGTGTGTGTGGGTGTGTGTGAGTGTGTGTGTGGGGGGTGGGTGTGAGTGTGTGTGTGGGGTGTGTGTGGGGGGGGTGTGAATGTGTGAGTGTATGTGTGCGGGTGTGTGAGAGTGTGAGTGTGTGGGTGGGTGGGTGGGTGTGAGTGTGTTGTGTGTGTGGAGAGGTGTGTGTGAGTGTGTGTGGGGAGTGGGTGTGAGTGTGTGGGTGGGTGGGTGTGAGTGTGTGTGTGTGGAGAGGTGTGTGTGAGTGTGTGCGTGGGTGGGTGTGAGTGTGTGGGGGGGGGTGGGTGTGAGTGTATGTGTGTGTGGAGAGGTGTGTGTGGGGAGTGGGTGTGAGTGTGTGGGGGGGTGGGTGTGAGTGTGTGTGTGTGTGGAGAGGTGTGTGTGGGGAGTGGGTGTGAGTGTGTGGGGGGGTGGGTGTGAGTGTGTGTGTGTGTGTGTGTGTGTGGAGAGGTGTGTGTGTGTGTGTGGGGAGTGGGTGTGAGTGTGTGGGGGGGTGGGTGTGAGTGTGTATGTGTGTGTGTGGAGAGGTGTGTGTGGGGAGTGGATGTGAGTGTGTGGGGGGGTGGGTGTGAGTGTATGTGTATGTGAGTGTGAGTGTGTGAATGTGTGGAGAGGTGTGTGTGAGTGTGTGGGGGGTGGGTGTAGTGTATGTGTGTGTGAGTGTGTGTGTGTGTGTGTGGAGAGGTGTGTGTGAGTGTGTGTGGGGAATGGGTGTGAGTGTGTGGGGGGGTGGGTGTGAGTGTATGTGTATGTGAGTGTGAGTGTGTGAATGTGTGGAGAGGTGTGTGTGAGTGTGTGTGGGGGTGGGTGTAGTGTATGTGTGTGTGAGTGTGTGTGTGTGTGGAGAGGTGTGTGTGAGTGTGTGTGGGGAATGGGTGTGAGTGTGTGGGGGGGTGGGTGTGTGTGTGGAGAGGTGTGTGTGAGTGTGTGTTGGGAATGGGTGTGAGTGTGTGGGGGGGTGGGTGTGTGTGTGTGGAGAGGTGTGTGTGAGTGTGTGTGGGGAGTGGGTGTGAGTGTGTGTGTGTGTGTGTGTGTGTGGAGAGGTGTGTGTGAGTGTGTGTTGGGAATGGGTGTGAGTGTGTGGGGGGGTGGGTGTGAGTGTGTGTGTGTGTGTGTGAGTGTGAGTGTGTGAATGTGTGCGTGTGTATGTGGGTGTGTGTGTGTGGGGTGGGGGGTTGAGTCTGTCTTGATGCTCCTGTTTGAACAGCGCTGAGGAGCCGCCTGCGCTCCCATTGGGCAGCCCCGTGCCTGCCCGCGCCTGTGCTGGGGTGTGATTGGTCCATCCTCGCGGTGGGCGGTGCCAGTGCCGCCCCCTCCACTATAAAGGCGGCGGCGGCGGGGAGTAGCAACCAGTTCCCCCGGAGCCGGGGCCAGAGCCAGGGGGAGGGAGCAGCTGCTGTGTTTATACACACCCCCGGGGGAGGGGACACAAACAGTGGGGGGTTTGAGAGAGAGAGCCCTGCTCCCGGGGGGGGGTGGGGATGGAGTGTGTCCTCAATGCCCAGACTCTGATCAGCATCTCCCTGCGGAAGATCCACAGCTCCCGGAGCCAGAGGGGGGGAATCCGGCTGCACAAGAACCTGCTGGTCTCCTATGTCCTGCGGAACGCCCGGCAACTCTACCTGACCGAGAGGGCGGCTGGGGCTGGGGCTGGGGCTGGGGGCGGGGGGAGCGGCTCCCGGTGCCCCGCTCCCCTGCACCGACCCCCTGAGCCGCCGTTCGCCCAGCGCCTGGCCCCTGCAGGCGGCGTGCAGCAGCAGCCCGTGCCGGTCCCGGAGCCCGAGGCTCCCGGGCACTGCCGCCAGACCACCGTGCTGGACCTGGACACCCAGACCCTAGTGACCACCGTCCGCAAGGGCCCGGCGCCGGACTGCGCCGCCTCCTCCTCCGCCGCCGCCTGCTGCTGCTGCCCGGGAGCGCGGAAACGCAAGCCCGAGGCCGCGGGCGGGGAGCTGTCGCCGGCGAAGAGGCTGCGGCTGGACGAGCCGTGGGGCAGCCCGGCCTGGGAGTGCACCGAGCCCGCCAACATCTCCAACCTCATCTCCATCTTCGGCTCCGGCTTCTCGGGGCTGCTGAGCCGCCAGGACTCGGAGCTGCTGCTGCCGCCGCCGCCTCTTCTCCCTCCTCCTCCTCCTCCTGCAGCCCACGCCGAGCTCAAGCAGAACGGACAGTGGTGCAGCCAGCAGGCGCTGGCCGGACTCGGGGCATGGACACGGGCGATCGTGGCGTTCTGAGCCCGCAGCACAACCCAGCGGCTCCGGACCCGGCTCCCTGCCGCACTCCCGGAGAGACAGAGACTCGGACACAGTGTGTGTGACTATTGGGGAGAGACACAAGGGAACTGGGGGTGGGGGGGGGGAAGAGGGGACTCGGAGAGACAGACTCTGATGCAGTGTGACTATTAGGGAGAGACACTCAGACTATCTCTATTGGAGAGACACAAGGGGAGACGGGGGGGGGGGTGCTGTCTGTCTGTGTGAGGGGGTGGGGAAGGGGAACCAGAGAGGTATTCTTAGACTGAGACTATTGGAGAGACAAGGGGAGAGGGTCTGTCTCTGGGGAGGGCGAGAGGAGAGACAGACCCTCTCTGTATTGGAGAGATACAAGGGAGAGGGGGTTTCTGTGTAGGGAAGAGGAGACAGAGCAGACAGCGTGTCTGCTGCGAACAGGCACAAGGGGGTCTGTGTGAAGGGTGGGAGACTCTCAGACCCGACACCGTCTATTTGGGGGAGGGGGGAAATGAGACACATTGGGGGTATCTGTGGCACGGGAGCGGGAACACCGACTCCATCTCTAGGGGGAAGAGTCTCTCAGACAGTGAGACTCAACCCCTCTATCGGAGGGGATGGCAGACACAAGGGGTCTCTGTCTGCGGGGGATGTCAGTGAGATTTGGGGTGTGTGGGTGGGAGAGGGGACAGACACTCAGGCATTCTGTCTCCTGGGGGAGAGGGGTCTGTGCGTGTGGGGCGAAGGGGCAGAGATCACTCACTGACCATAAGTTGCACCTTAGTCCATCAGCGAGAAGCAAAATACGAAAACGTTATTTCATTAACTTTTTTTTTAAAAGTCGCTGGCAGTTCTCTCCCTGGAAGACTTTGAGGGAGGTGGGGTCCACAGATTCCATCCCCCTCCCTTCTAGGAACTGGATTGGTCCCACTTGTATGTGGGGGAGGGGTTGGGGAGAAAGGGGTAAAGTTTAAGGACAATTCCACCCCAGGGCAACGCTGAAAGGTTGCAGATGGGGTAAGTTGGAGGTGGACTTTATTTGTGGTAGACTTGGCTGCTGTGGCTGTAAGAACGTTGCCCTTTTAAATAGTCTCAGACTCTCTGACGCCAAGGGATCGTCGCCGCTGGGGTGAACGGGGAGGGGGGGTTAGTGAGTCACGTGACGTGGCATGTTCCTTTCTTAAAAGGGTAATGCACCAACACACCACAATGCGGTATTTAATGGGCCCCACAGCCACCCCACTCCCTCTGTTGGAACTTAATGGCTTAATATTTTAAATTTTGCCGCCGCCGCCTCCCTGGAACGACTTATTTTTATTTAAAGCAATCTTTGAGTCACAGGATGATATTTTAAAGCTAGTCTTAAAACCTTCTCATTCCATTTCTCCCCAAAATCTAGAGCTGCCTTTCACTTAAAGTGGCTATGACCTTTTCTGGAAAGCGGGTGGGAGCCATCTACTCGCGTCTTGAGTTTTCTTTCCACTGGGAGTAATTTTTAAAAATTGTTGCCGATGCTCTTTCTACTAGTCTTTAGTGTGTAAATTTGGGGAGTAATATTTATCCTTTTTAATATACGGGCAGCGAAATCAAAAATCTTCACCAATCTTCACTGCATCTGCCCCCATCGGTTTTAAAATGCATTTGTAAAATTTGATATTGGAGTTTTATCATTGTCCTGTGCACCTTTTTTTTTTTTTGTTTTTATTGCCCCTATAATTTTAAACTAAAGAGTAAGAATTAAATTTTAAAATTCCTTATGCCCTACTCGTGGGCAAAGGAGACGGGTCTCTCTCGGCATATTGAAGGTTTAACCCCTTGAGTTCCAGTATTTTTCCGGGGCGCGCTGGGATCTTCCTGTGTCTCGGATGTTGGATTCTGCTCATCCCACCTCACCCCCCCCCCCCCCCCGGTCAAACCCCAATTCCGGGATGGACAGAATTCGGATCCGTGTTTCAAACTTGTTCTTAAATTATGTAAATTAACCAGTTCCCTTCCCTCCCCGCTTTAATGTTTTTGAGATTAACCTGGTTTGGGGAGGGGGAAGCCCTTATTTTTTAAAAAATATCCGATTTGTTTTGTTTTTGCTCGTGTCATCAGCAGGAAGATAATAAACACTCGATCATTCCACATGGGCTTGCTGTTCTAATGGTGAAGCTATTAATCCGTCGGAGTATTTTATTTAATTTTTAAGTGAGTTATTGGACTGAGCGAAATATTTAAAACGAAGCAATTTCTCTCGTTTTTTGTTTTATACCGCAATGTTTTTTTGGCAAAACCTTTTGTTGTAAAAAGGTGTCGTCTCGGCTCGAGTTTTTTTTAAAATGAACCGTTCCGAAGCGTGTAACCAAGCAGCATTAATTTGAGATGCTCCATCTGACAGTCTTTGTACATTGTATTTTTGTGCTTTTTAATAAATTGTATCAAATTGAACTGCATGGGACAGTTGCTCTTTAGTGCAGAAAGCATCAAGTCAATTCTCTCCTGTTTTCCCCCGGGCACAAGTATTTCTGTCAATTCTATTTTAATCTACGGTTGAAAGGTGTCCGTTGCAAAAGTGGAAGCTGTTCTGTCCGTTCAATTGATACTACTCCCTGGCTAGCTGGTTTTGCTCAGTCTGCTTCCCATTTCCCCTCTGCAATGCCCCCTCTCCTCTTCAAATCCCTTTCCAATCGCTTTATTCGATGTTGAGATTGTACGGGACGCTATTGAGGCCCCTTCTGGGGAGTGCTGTGCCAAGTCCTGGTCACCCTGCTATAGGAAGAATGATCTCCAGCTGGAGGGGGTTGCTAGGAATGGAGGGTTTGACCTATAAGGAAAGACGAGGATATTTCTCGCTGGAGTGAGGTTGAGGGGTGACCTCTTTTTGTAGAGGCTTACAAAATTGAGGGGCGTGGATAAGGTAAACACCCAAGGTCTTTTCCCTGGAGTGGATGAGTTCAAAACTAGAGGGCATGGGTTTGGGGTGAGGGGGGGGAAGATTTAAGGGACCTAAGGAGCAACTTTTCCCAGTGGGTGGTGCATCTATAGAATGAGTCTCCAGAGGAAGTGGGAGAAGTGACAATTACAGCATTTTAAGACACGTGGATAGGAACACTAGAGGGAGATGCCCCAAATGCAAGCAAATGGGGCTAGTTCAGTTTGGGGAAACGTGGTCAGCTTGGATGAGTTGGACTGAAGGGTCTGTTTCCTTGCAGCATGACTCTTAAACCTCTCCCTGATCAGTGGCTTCAGCAATGCTGGGAGTTAAAGGGTTAAATCAAATCCAATTGCAAAACGCTAGGCCCTTGTTTAGATTTGCAGGGGATTTTGGAAGTGTTAAGTCCACAATTTGGTAATGTGGATAAATTGTTGTTTTTTAAATTAAGTTGGGTCACTCTGTATATTTGAGGCTGAGCAGTAGAGTCCTCACATTCCAAACCAAAACAGTGAGGAACCTACAGGGAATGGTGTTGAGGTAGGAAATCAGTTGTGATCTGGTTGATGAATGGAGTGGGATCAAAGGGTTAAATGTCCCATTTTCCCCCCTCTCCCTGTGACAGAGGGAACACTCTCAAAAGTTGGAACAGAATGTGTAGGCACTTTCACTGAATGTGGAAATCTGGTGCTTCTCGAAAGGTTGGAAGTAAATTTTGGACTGGGGTAACGAAAGACACCATCATCCCATGAACAATGGTGAAGTGGAACTGGAGGGCAATATGGCTTTATCCCTATCCCATTAGGATATATCTCAATAGCATAGTGCAAGCATCGTCAGTGATGGGAGTCTCTGGCTTGAAGTGTTGGCCAAAACCAGAAGTTTAGCGGTGTACTGTAAATGTGTTCTAAAGGAAATTCTGACCTGGTTTAATGTTGCATTTGCAGTTTTGGGTTAGAAGATTGGTAACAAGAGATTGGGTGAGTAATAGTTTGTTGACTGGGATTACCCTGTGGTAACAGGCAGCACTGGGACAGTCCCTGACATGAGACAAATGTGTAGTTCTGGACCGCACTCGTATGTTCACACTGAACTGTGGTAAATCCTGCTAAAGACTAGTTGTGTGAACCTGTGGCTGCTTCAATTTGTGTGGGTGGGGTTTAATTCAGTGAAACTCCCCAGTTTGTCCCCAAAAGCAGTGGAACCTTGGGTTTCCACTGACCAATGTATTTGCATCTGTCACCAATTGGATGACATTGCCAATTTTGATGCAATATTGCTTTTTGATTTTAAAGTTAACGTCCTTACAGATTGCATTTACATGGGGCCTAATTTAATCTGTGAATGGGTTTTGAGTTCTTAAAATGTGATATCTGTCCCTCTACAGTAATTCAGCAAGCCTGGTCATTTTTGATTCAAATGTAGGAAACTCCACTGACAAGATCCCAAATGGGAAACTTCCACTCTTAAGTTTCTGCCAGTCCATATCATCCTGAGGAAGCCACACTGCATCATGCACTCTGGGTTGGTATTCTCTAAATGAGAGGAGATTGAGTTCTCCCATTAGGACTGCTGTGGGTTTTCATTTTTCCTTTTCTTTTACAACTCTAGCTAGGTCCAGCCCCTCCCAAACTTTACCCTATTGTGAGGTTTGAAAATGGTTGACTTATTCTGCTCTCATGGAGGAGAGAAACTGGAGGGTTGGGGAGAGGGTGAACAATGGAAGAGTTTGAGGGAGATGGAGATGCATTGCTGCCTCAGCTCATCTCCTGCTCCTGGGGGGGGAGGGGGCGGTGAGAACCCTGAGCTAGGCTCTTCAGGACACCCATCAGGATTGACCTTTTCCATAAACAGGGTAGTTGGTGCAGTCACTGATATGAATGGCTACACTTTACACTCTCCAGTCCTGCTTCTGATGAAGCTGGGACTTTCATTTTCTTTTCCTGCCGCCTCTCAAAGGAAGGGGCAGCTTGGACTGATGGACACTTGCTGGTGAAGGGACAAAGGCAAGAAAATCATAGAAGGCCATTTGGCCCATTGAGTCTACACTGACCCTCCAAGAGCATCCCAGCCTTCTACCCTGTCCCTATAACCCTGCAAGACTAGGTTTAAGGGGTGACATGGTATGTCCCTGTCCCTGTTTGAGGCATGTGTCTGCCTATGTTCAATAGGCAGTTTGCTTGGGAAGCATTGTAATGCATTCATTTGGGTGTATCTTGTGCATTTCACTTTTGAAGTGGTTGCAGTGACTTGTTGCATTGTGGGGGGAAACCCCAGCTGATAAATTGTCTGAAGCCTGTTTGATACTTTCTGACCAGTCCAGTAACACTGTCCCATTCACTGTGGGCTGAGAATTCAGTCTGCGATCATAGCTCCTGGAGGAGGCAGTTACACAGAACACCTCCAGACTCATTCCATTATTTTGTTTTAGATGTTAGTTACACACTTAACTGCACTCACCTAACCCTTATCCATCATCTAACTGTTGGAAAGTTTCAATTGACCTCCCCCCACCCTTGACTGGATTTTATGAAAAGAGTTCAATTTTAACTCCTGTTTGTGACAAACTGCTTCCTGACATCGTCCTAGCTCGTTCTAAATTTGATGAATCAACAACAAACTGCTGATGCTGGAAATGTGAAACCTAGAACACTGGAGAAACTTGTCAGCTCTGCCAGCATCTGTAGAGAGAGGGTTAACACTTTGGGTAAGGGGTTTTTGGAGGTTCCATAATTCAGGAGCATCTCCATCTATACATTCCTTCCTGAGGAGCTTCACGCAGAGCAATGTTGTATTGTGTGGGCTCTAACCAAGGCTTCTATCTGTAGGGCTGAGTTCAGTATTAACAGTCATACTGTTGTACAGATCAAAAACATTTGGTCCAACTTATTCATACCCCCCAGAACCTAAATAAATCTAGTCTCATTTACCAGTACTTGACCCATACCTCTCTCATACCTTTGTTCATGTACCCATCCAGATGCCTTTTCAATGTTGTAATTGTACCAGCCTCCACCACTTCCTCTTGCAGCTCGTTCCACAAATGCACCACCCTTTGTGTGGAAAAAGTTGCCCCTTAGGTCCCTTTTAAATCTTGCCCCTCTCTCTTTTAAACTTTCTAGTTTTGGGCTCACCTACTCTTGAAAAAAGACGTTGGCTATTCATGCTTCCCCCATGATTTTATAAGCCTCTATAACATCACCCCTCGGCCTCTTGACACACCAGGGAAAACCGCTCCAACCCTGGCAATATCCTTGTAAATCTTTTCTGAACCCTTTCTAGTTTCACAACATCCTTCCGATAGGAAGGAGACCAGAATTGTGCACAATATTCCAAAACTGGCCTACAATATCCTGTACTCGATGGACTTTCCAATAAAGGAAAGTATACCACGTGCTGCCTTCACTATCCTATATGCCTGCGACTCTACTGTCTTGATGTCCATCCTAATTGCTTGGAGGGTAGTTAAGGGTCAATCCCTGTGGGTTGTCACATGTAGGCCAGACTGGGTAAGGATGATAGATTTCTATCCCTTGAGGTCATTAGTTTTTATGACCATGAGCAGTGGTTACACATGAGGTCAACTTTCTATTCCAAGTTTTAAATTCAAATAATCCCCATCTGCTGTGATGGGGTTGGAAACCCTGAACCCAGAACAGCAGCTTGGGTTTGAGATGACTCGAATAATGACAGTGCCACTGGCCACCACCTCCCCTTGTGTTGATGAAGATACCTCCTCCTGAACATGATGTTCCAGAGTATTCTCTATTCTCTGAGTGGGGAAGGGTTGATGGGTTTAACTGGGAATGAAAGGGCAATATACGATCCATGTGATGCCTTTAAACCCAGGTGATTCTGTGTGTGTTTGTGTTTCCATGCCCTAAATGTATCCCTCTCCTTTAATTAACATTTAATTCTAAACACACACTTTCTGGTGTGACTGCATTTTAATGCCTCAGTCTGAGACACTGGAGCCATTGCTTTACCTACTGAGTGGAGATTGGATTCATCTGTGGGGTAGGGGTTTGTTTAAACTGTAGGGTTTACAAAGAGACTTCTCGCTACCTCTCTTTGTTCAAGCAGTTAGGTCTCGACGGTCTATCCTTTAAACCACACTCTAGAGATCTTGGAAAATCTTTGGCCGTTAGTGTTCAGTTTATTCTCTCCATCAGAGTGGGTGGGTAACACAGTTTGATAAGCTCCTGTTTATATAGAGGCTCTGGAGATGCTCTGTGATTGATTTTTGCTTCTCTAACAGGGCCCCCGAGTGTGTTGCCTGGGCCTGGAATGGTGAGATTCTGACCCTCTGCTTGCTGGATTCCAATAGGACACCTTGTGATGATGATATGGCTTTAAAATTTAAAATTCCAATACAGCCTTTGTTGCATGTCTCTTCAAACTAACAATGAAGAGAGAACATCAATGGTCACCACTCACTGTCTTTGAGTCCGATCGTCCGCACCCAAACTGGAATTAAAGATTCTGATGTGTCAGGATCACAATCTCTGAGAGTGTGGTGCTGGAAAAGCACAGCCAGTCAGGCAGCGTTCCAGGAGCAGGAGAATCGACATTTCAGGCATAAGCCCTTCATCAGGAACGCCTGAAACGTCGATTCTCCTGCCCCTCAGATGCTACCTGACCGGTTGTGCTTTTCCAGCACCGCACTGTCGACTCTGATCTCCAGCATCTACAGCCCTCACTTTCTCCATGTCACAATCTCTTCAAGCTACTGGTGCTTAGACTCCCAATGAAACCATTGTGATATTGTTATCCCTGCTCCAAGTCTTGGATTTTTTTAAAGGATGAGAACATTCCTCAGGGCCATATTCTCACCCATTTCTTAAAAATAAAAATCTGCCTTTGTGTCCTTCCAACTGAGGAATTTCCCAACAATATACTCCATCTGCCTCCAGCTCCAAACGCTCCCTTTCGGAGATTTTTCACGTGTTCCTCAGAGTTGATTGTTGCAGCAGCTTTGGAGCTTTCGCAGTGACACCGAGCCAGCATAGCTGCTGTCTTTACAAAGTCATTAGGATCGATTGTAAACACTGTTGGGCCTTTGTGGTGCAATGGTAGTGTCCTTGCCTCTGAGTCAGGAGTCCCAGGTTCAGCTCCTGACTGCTCTCGAGGTATTTTTAACATCTCTGAACAGACTGATTTGAGAAACCAGTGGATTGAGGTGATGTTTTCTTTATTTCCACTCCGTTTCCTGCTCAGACGACAACATCGAATTCCCTTCGATAAAGTCATGTTGACTTTGCCAAATCTTTTTGTT
The DNA here is from genome assembly GCF_047496795.1 of Chiloscyllium punctatum. Taxonomy (NCBI): domain Eukaryota; kingdom Metazoa; phylum Chordata; class Chondrichthyes; order Orectolobiformes; family Hemiscylliidae; genus Chiloscyllium; species Chiloscyllium punctatum. Next base: position 29,903,373 of record NC_092787.1, on the reverse strand, counting down.
ATCTCGTGTTCTCCTTTAGCAGACTCTTTGTTTAGGAGTCCAGCAGTTTTCCATGACTGATATCGGGCCAACCAGACTTTGGTTCCCTCTTCCCTTTCTTAGGCTTCCTGCAATGTTATTATTTCTGCTTTCCGATCCACCAGGACCACATCTGAGTCAACAGAAGTTGGGGTCCTGTACTTCTGTTATCTCTGCAACCACTTCATCCTTAAACATGGGGAATCGGGTCCGAGGTCCCATCCATTGCCAACACCAATTATGTCCCTTCTGAAACCTCATCAGCACTCGAGAAAAAGCTCAGATTCTTTAACTCCTTCTTTACAAACTCAGCTGAAATAACTTCCAACAAACCTGCAATGTATCCTTTCTATTCCTTTCAGAACCTTCCTCGGATAGGGGAACAGAGAAGGAAATGGAGCCATTACTTACCTGCTTAATCCTTGGCCTCCTTCGCTGTGGAGCTACAGTATCAAGTTCTCACGTTTTAACAATTTTGGAGATCTGTCCTTTGGTTTTATGCCTTTCTGTGGAATGGGATTACAGTCGCCTTCCCGAAGCCTTGCATTGCTATGGAGAGAGCATCATGATTTCGATGCTATGATGTCGATGACATTGTTTTTGTTAGAAAGTTGGAGGCTGAGGGGCAACCTGATGTTTTTAATCGTTCACGAGGTGAGGATATTGTTGGCTTGGCCAGAATTTATTGCATGAAAAGAGTCAACCATGTAGCTGTGGGTCTGGAGTCACATGTAGGCCAGCGCAGGTAAGGATGGCAGTTTCCTTCCCTCAAGGATATTAGGGAAGCAGATGGGTTTTCCCCAACAATAGATTCACGATCATCATTACTCTTAATTCCAGATTTGTACTGAATTCAAATTCCACCATCTGTGATGACAGCTTTCGAACCCAGATCTCCAGAAGATTCCCTGGGCCTCTGGATTAATAGACCAGCACCAATACCACGCGGCTGTCCTTGAAATACTTCAGATTGAGAAGGAGGATAGTCAGAGTCTTTATCCCAGGGTGAAAATGTCAAATACTAGGTGGGTGTAGGTTGAAGATGGGGGGGGGGGAGTTACAAGGAGATGCGTGAGGCAAGGTTGTTACAGATAGGGTGGTAGGTGCCTGGAGCGTGCTGTCAGGGAGGTAGGAGAAGCTGATACAATAGCAATGTTTAAGAGGCAGTTGGACAGACACATGGACAGGCAGAGAATAGAGGGATACGGACTATGTGCAGGCAGGTGGGATTAGTTTAGAATGGCATCCTAGTCAGCGCAGACATGGTGGGCTGTACTGTTCCTGGGCTGTACTGTTCTGTATTCTGTCACAAGGTTGATTATGGGCAGTGGGGAGATATACTGCCAATTGTCATTGACATTAATTTAAACACAACTACATGAGGGGATGCACCTAAATAGAGATATATCAGTGTGTCACAGTGAGGGGTTTGGGGTATATCAGTGTGTTACAGTGAGGGGTGTGGGGTATATCAGTGTGTCACAGTGAGGGGTTTGGGGTATATCAGGGAGTCACAGTGAGGAGTGTGGGGTATATCAGGGGGTCACAGTGAGGGGTGTGGGGTATATCAGTGTTACAGTGAGGGGTGTGGGGTATATCAGGGGGTCACAGTGAGGGGTGTATCAGGGTGTGGGGTATATCAGAGTATTACAGTGAGGGATGTGGGGTATACCAAGGTGTTACAGTGAGGGGTGTGGGGTATATCAGTGTGTTACAGTGAGGGGTGAGGGGTATATCAATGTGTTACAGTGAGGGGGTTGGGGTATATCAGGGTGACACAGTGAGGGGGTTGGGGTATATCAGGGTGACACAGTGAGGGGGTTGGGGTATATCAGGGTGTGGCAGTGAGGGGTGAGGGGTGCGGGGTATGTCAGTGTCACAGTGAGGGGTGTGGGGTATATCAGGGTGTCACAGTGAGTGGGGGTGCTACAGCCTGATATACAGTGAGGGGTGTGGGGTATATCAGTGTTACAGTGAGGGGTGTGGGGTATATCAGGTGTGGCAGTGAAGAGTGTGGGGTATATCAGTGTTACAGTGAGGGGTGTGGGGTATATCAGGGTGTCACAGTGAGGGGTGTGGGGTATATCAGGGTGTCACAGTGAGGGGTGTGGTGTATATCACAGTGTGGGGTATATCAGAGTGTTACAGTGAGGGGTATGGGGTATATCAGGGTGTGGCAGTGAGGGGTGTGGGGTATATCAGAGTGTGACAGTGAGGGGTGTGGGGTATATCAGGGTGTGACGGTGGGGGGTATTTTGGAAACCTTTCTTGTTCATGTCGTCCCCTGGATCTCCACTCTGACAGAAGTGGTGAATCCTACAAAGTTGTGGTGCAACAGGTTTATTTGGAAGCACTGGTTTTGGAGTCCCGCTCCTTCATCAGAATTTCTGTGTCTTACAATCTTATTCTCCACAACCACCTGATGAAGGAGCAGCACTCAGAAATCTAGTGATTCCAAATAAACCTGTTGGACTATAACCTGGTATATGATTTTTAACTTTGTCCACCCCAGTTTTACACCAGCACCTCCAAATCTCCTTAATAAGAGACATTAATACGAGGAATTAACTGTTGAAAGCATCGCGATGACAGGCAACCCTTGATTTACAGAAATAACACTTTCTGTATTAGACAGAAGGCCTTTCTCTCTTCCCTGATCAAAGGACGCAGGATCAATTCTCAGGAGGGGTTCAAACAGGCTGTTTAAAGAAAAACATGGGCTGAATAATCTGAATCCTCCTCATCTTCTGTGGCCCAAAGAGCAGCTCACTGAAGGAATGTTACTTCCCCACACATGAGCCAGACTGCAGTCTGAATGTCGGTTCAAGCTGTAATATTGACTGGAGTTACTAACAGACTGACACCTGTTTTGCAAAGGCTCACACTGTTATGAACTGCCTGCCCTGGTTCAGCTGCACTCAATGATCTAGTGCTCTCTAGTGGCAGTTCATGTAAATGACATCAGCCAAAAATGGCCAGTTGTTATACAACGTTGCTTAGAAAGTTGTATAATGTATTATTTAGTGACCACCACCAAACGAGGAGGAGCTGGTACCTTCAGCCTGCTCCAAGATTCAGTGTGATCATAGCTAATCGTACATTCCAACATTCAGCACTTGGCCCATATTCCTCCAAACCCTTCCTATTCATGTTCCCATCCAGATGCCTCTTAAATGTTGTAATTGTACCACCCTCCACCACTTCCTCTGGCAGCTGATTCCACACACGCACCACCCTCGGCGTGAAAAAGTTGCCCCTCAGGTTCCTTTTATATCTTTCCCCTCTCACGTTAAACCTATAGCCCCTAGTTCTTGACTACCTTACCCTGCCAAAAAAGACCATGGCTTTTCATGCCCCTCATAATTTAGTAAACCTCTATAAGGTCACCCTTCAGCCTCCAACACTCCAGGGAAAATAGCCCCAGCCTGTTCAGCCTCTCCCTGTAGCTCAAACCCGCCAACCCCAGCAACATCTTTGTAAATCTTTTCTGAACCCTTTCAAGTTTCACAACATCTTTCCTGTAGCAGGGAGATCAGAATTGTACACAGTATTCCAAACATAGCCTAACCAATACAGCCACAACATGACCTCGTAACTCCTATGTTCAATACTCTGACCAATAAAGGAAAGCATACCAAATGCCTCCTTCACTGTCCTATCTACCTGCGACTCCACTTTCAAGGAGCTATGAACCTGCACTCCAAGGTCTCTTTGTTCAGCAACACTCCCTAGGACCTTACCATTAAGTGTTTCAGTCCAGCCCTGATTTGCCTTTCCAAAATGCAGCACCTCACATTTATCTAAATTAAACTC